>NC_090372.1:184870331-185175128 GCF_036365525.1 Heterodontus francisci | reverse complement strand
GAGATTTTCAGTCCAGTCTGTTTTGTGCAGGGCATGATGGGTAATATGGTCAAGCTTTTTTTGCCTTGAATTTGTTTAAAAAGGGATTTTTTGCCCCTAAATGACAACAAACAAAACTTTTCTTTCAAAATTTGATTATGCACAGCCAAAAATGCCAATAAACATTATCGGCTGGATTTTACGTGGCCGCTGCCGAGTCCCTAAAAGATGGCAGCCCGCGTGCACGGCTTTTACTCCCTGGAGCTGCCACAATCTTAAACATGGTGGTTCATTAAATGACATGGAGGGGGCGGGCGAGCTGTCCCCAGCAACAGCGTCCAGTGTCACTGTGCAGGCGCCAGCGCCATTTTTAAAGGGCTTTGAGCCCTAAATGACAGTTTGAAGTTTAAAAGTGTAACAAATCATTGAATAAACTTTCCATCTCCTCTTCCACCCTCCAATAGCCTTACATCTAATTCCTTGCCCACTCACCCCCCAAAATACTTACCTTGACTACATGACCTACCCCACCCCACCAAAGTTCATAAACTCTAACCACCAGCCCCTTCCCAACATCCCCCAAACCAATCTAAAGAGTTTGACCCCGTTTCCCCCCCACCGCAGCCCCCGCACTGAGAAAATTACCTCCTCCCCCCCTCCCCACAGGTGTCGTGCCTCGTTTCCCCGGACGGGCATTCGAAGGTGCGGCAGTGACGGCTGCTGGGATGAAGATCGCGACTGCAATTCAGGAGGAGACGTGAATTTCATTAATGCAGGTAAGTTAATTTATTTTAATATTTAAATTGAGGTCCTGTCGCCGAGGGGCAGAGGTGCCGCCATGAGGCCTCACTGCCGCTGTCAAGGCCCTTCCAGCGTTGAGGTCGGTGGCAGGCCTCATCCCGGGCAATCTTCATGCCCCCGCCACGGATCCCGATGTTGAGGCCCCTATAAAATTCAGCCCTATAGTTGTGTACTATTGGTAGGCACAGCATGCATTATAAATGGAATATATTTTTATAATTATGATTTAAAGGAAAAAGAAACCTTTTAGAATCCAAGAACTTAGTGCTCCCAAAGTGAAAAATTATATGGTCATTTTCCTTTCTGCAGCAGTCAATAATTATTGTACCTGGCACAGTTCCAACTTCCTCTTGCTTCATAGGCTTTTATTATGGAGCATCCCTTAAGATATTATTTGGTCCATTAAAATGTTTTCTGCAGTCCTCACCATCCCTCTTGTAATTTTCAATTTGGTTAATTTGTGAAGCTATTTTACCCTCGCTGTATTTTTGGAACCTGTTTCTTTTTACCAAATTCCTTCACTAAAGTACAAAATTCCTGTGGCCTGAAATATGTTTCAAATATGAGTTTGGTTTGTGCACCTTCGGGAAAGTATTGCTCTATGTAGCACAATCATGGCATGTTCTTTCTGAATACAATTATGTTGTCACACAAATAGTGAACATAGCTATCCTATTATTCTTTATTTAACACTAATGGAAACTGAATTACATTTATTAACAAAGGTAAGTTGAGTCATAGAATTATGCAGAATTATTATATATAATTCTATGAGTCATTTCTCTTTGTGAGCCTTGTTAATTCTAATTCTTCCATTTCATATTCTGTTGGCTGATTTCACTAGTCATTGGCAGTAAAGAAACTTGAAGAACTAGAAAAAGACACTCTAACCTTGTGGTGAAAACTATTTGGCCTTGTATGGAAAATTAAAAGAACATTCCTTTACTAATAGCTCACTATGAATCTCAGTGGTTTGGTAAAAGAATATGGAGCCAAGATTCTTCAAGTTCCAACACTGCTGGAAGAGCAGCAAAGTAGGATTTCCGGCTGTCAGGGTAGCCATGTTGACTTTGTCCCAGATCCCAAGGAAAGGAAAGATGCCTGTGCAATTTACAGTGCAATATGGGTGACTGCCTCACAGCGGGGGTGGGAAGTGGGGTGGGGAGTCAGGAAAATTGGAGGGACATTCTTCTGCTCAGTCAGGGGTATGGGCCAACACTTCGTGAAATGCTTCATTGAAACATTAGCCCCGTTGGTGTAGTAAGTACATATACTTCATGCAGGGATACCAGTGAAGGCAGAAATGTTGGGATTTGTGGTGGGTATCCCAGGAACATAGTTCTGTCAGTCCCACCTCTTTCAATGATTTAACAACCTTGGGCATGAATTAGCTGAAAAACAAACAGCATGTGAATGCCACACATTGTTATTAATATACAAATTGACCAGCAACTTGTGGCGAGGAACAGATACTTCATGAATTGTGAATCAACCCCACAGGTTGCTGGATGCTTTGTGCCACCCCATTAGCTTTGTAGAAATGACAGCTCACCCTCAACTCCCCCATGAGTTTTGTGAAGTTGTTGCATTTGCACATTAATTGCCCATTA
The DNA here is from genome assembly GCF_036365525.1 of Heterodontus francisci. NCBI lineage: Eukaryota > Metazoa > Chordata > Chondrichthyes > Heterodontiformes > Heterodontidae > Heterodontus > Heterodontus francisci. The sequence goes on along the minus strand of NC_090372.1, from coordinate 185,172,738 downwards.
TACTCATCGTGGCGAGTTAAGTCCAGTAATTAATAGGGTAAGTACCCTTTTAACGACATAATTGTTAATGACTGTCAATTAACTTCTCACTCAGAAAGTGAACAATTAATAGACTGGGGTCTCATTCCTTCAAATAGTGAATTGCTGTTGAAGATTTTAAAAGTGTCAAATATTAGAATTTTCGAATTTTTTCCTTACTTTTCCTTTTGGTCTCCTTGTTTTCTCTCTCAAACCAATCTTTCTTTCCCTCTCTTTATTTCCCTTTCTGTACCTGGGTTGACATTGAATTCAACCACTCTAATTCACCCTCCTTCTTAGACCTTGCAGTGTTACTTTCTCAATCCTTAACTCTCATTGATTAAGGAGATACACAGTTTATTCCGTCCTTCACCAAGATCCCAGATGCACCATTGCTCTTACTGCACAGTTATCAGCTCACACTTCCAGCAACTTTGTGGCAACAAGAATTTGAGCTAAAGGGCTGAATTTTACCGGCCCCTCAACGCCGCGGGTTGCGGTGCAGGGCCGGTACAATTTTGGGGGAGAGGCCTGCCTCGACCCGTGATGTCGAGAAGGGCCTGCCACATATTACCGGTGTTATTCATTAACATTGTGTAGTTACGCTTTCCCACACTATTCCCATACCTCTTGATTCCCTTATGATCCAAAAATCTGTGGATCTCTGACTGGAATATTTGCTACCATTGTTATGACCAATAAAAATTTTTAAATGTTGGGAGTTATTTATTTACATGTTAGATCAAAATAAAAAGACCTCTAGTACTCTGACTGGCAGAGAGGTAAATGATATTGTCACCACTTAATGCTAACACTCAGCTGACTCCAACACATGGGCCGTAGATCCATTTGCCACATTGGAACGACAGAAAAGGAGCGATTCAGATGCCATTAGAGAACATCAGTTTAAGTTCTAATTGGATTTGAAATTCAATGCCTCCAGATTCTCCATTGCTCTCCTATTTGCATGTCTTCTTCTGCAAAAAATATTTGATCATTAGGAAATGCCTCAGTAATCTATGTTCACACATTTCATTGGAGTGCACTGTGCAAAGATGATTTGCGTCTGTTCAGAACCTGTTGATTGAAATGGATCTAGAGCTATCCCAGCATTCAAAACACAAATGAAAGACCTCTATTGAACGACTGGAAAACGTTTCAGTGGGTTAGACACTTGCTAGTCACCTCCAAGCCCTGGGTTCAAATCCAGCCCAGATTGACGGGATGAGAGTCTCCTTTGTCTGATGGCTGTGAGGGTCCTGTGTGAAACAAACTTGGATAGTATCAAACAAATTCCCAGTGGGCTTGGGCACAAAACTACCACTCAGTGAGAATCTCATTCAGAAATACCTCAGAGTAGCAGGCGAGAGAAATGGAAAAAAGTCACATTGATACTCTTGAGGTTGTATTTGAGGCAGAGTAAAAAGAGCTTTACTTTGTATCTAGTTGTGTTGTACTACAATTGAACTGGGTGTGCTTGATGCTGACACTGGAGTGCTTGAAAATAATTCCATCCTATTCTCCAGCATTTACATTCTTTCACTAGATGAGTGCAATTATAACCTTTAAAAAGAGTAAAAAGAAATGTGGCAAAATCCAATGACAGGGGAGCTGTAAAGAGAGCAATGAAGAAGTGTGATAGCATAAAAGGAATGCAGACGACAGAAATAAAAACAGGAGAATGATAGAGAAAAGGGGCAAGAGAGGAAAGGAAAGTATATATTAATGTCACATACATGCTCTACTGAATGCTGTTTGGACTCTCATTTACTGCATTGCAAATGGGAGCTATGTTTTTCACTATCTACTTCACTGTAAAGTGGGAGAAAGGTAAACTTCATGTATCCATAGTCAAACACATGCATAGAGTGCAACTCACTAGCTTGTCATACTGGCATGCATTTTAATAATCAAAAATAATCAACTCTTTCCAAACATTAAATAGTGATGAGTGGTCCAGTGTTCCCAGAGCATGTATTTAGCTTTGAAGAAGGCTTGCCTGTGTTGGGTAAGATTTCATGTCAGCTGTTTTTATATGGCAGCTGGGATTCATCCTTCCAGAGACAAGACCACCTCTTCCATGCGACTTGTGATAAGTGATTGACTGAAAGCTCTGTTACATTGGGATTTCTTTTGTGGGTACAATAAAAAGACAGCTTGCATAAGCAGACCAGGTCTCTCATGAATTGAAACTTGTACCATTATACTTGTAATGATGGGGTAGCATGCCACAGGAGTTAACAATTACTCCATAGTGTACCCGCGATAATGTGTTTTCTTGCTGCCTTTAAAGGCTAAAAATACCAGGTCATCCAAGAAATGTGGGCAAGCTAAAACTAAATTAAGTTACTGACAGATGGAATAATATATAGAGACAGTGAAACACAAGATTGGAAGTCAATTTTATATTCATTTACTAGCAGGGAGCCTCACCCACCAAGGATCCATGTGTTACATGATTTTTGGACCATTTCTGGGCAGTCCTGAATTTCTGATATGTGCTCCTAGAAATTAAAACATAATTAGCTAGCTGCTTTATGCACCAACACAACACTAAAACCAATATAAAAGCAATGGTAGAGACACAGGGGGTTAAGCTGTTTATTTAGAAAAGAAAATTTATCCCATCTATCTAAAATTACATGGCATGAGAAACAGAAGTTTCCTTATTTTGCCACGACCCAGGAGATGAGACTTGCCTACCCTAATGATAACTGAAGAAAATCAATGGGTCAGAGGAGCCCCAGCAGCAATAACAAGGCAGCAGACTCGGATTAAAACCCAGACACGCCATGTCTTGCAGTACATGTGACAGCTGCAATATGCTGTTTTTAAACCATATCTATATTTCTGAGTGTGGCTCATTCACAATGAAAATCTCATTCTTGGGATTTGCAAAAATGTTGACAGCTCCAGTTCTTTCCCACTTTGTAACGCTTGCTGTCTAGTCTGTCAAGTGACCTGCATTCACTGCCGGTTCAAATGCATTACATTTCTTTTTCAATGATCTTTTTGAAAGATTACTCTTGGAAACATAATAGAAATTAAGGACTCCCGAAAACAAGTAATTTCCCAGGTGTTGTTTTCTCTGATTTGGCTTTGGTGTTATGGGAGAAACTGGCGAAAATGCCCAAGAAAACATATTCCTTTACCATCAAAGTTTTGCCATCCTGAATGTAAACCAGAATTTTTTTTATTCCCATGTGAGCTCCATGCTAAAAGCAGTTTTTATTCAAGTAATTTAATAGTAGGTAACATGAATCTATATTTGGAGCACACCCAAATCGGTCCTGGAGATATTCATCATAATAGAGTTATTTCACTGCAAATGGAAATCATATTATGTTTTCTTCCCGTTTTCCCCTCTTTGCTCCCCCTCCTATCTTGAAGGTGTTGATATGTACTGGTATGCAGTCATAGCGTTCCAGAGGAGGTGACCATTACAGATGTCATGGTACTATTTAAAGAAATACAGGAAGTTCTCTTAGTGTTCTAGGCAACATGCCTCCCTTAACCAACAGCAAACAAAAATTGTCTGTTGTTCATCTCATTGTGGTTTGTGGAATCTTGCTATGTGCAAAATGGCTGTTCTATTCACCTTCATAACAATAGTGTTTCTATTTCAAAGCAATTCATTATGTGTGAAGCATCTTGTCATGAGGCACCATGTAACGTGGTGCTCATTCTTTCATCAACCCCTGGTACCTAAATTAATTTGCTATTTTTTAATGTATGAAAACAGGCAGTGAGTGTCGACAGCCTTTTCAACCGAAGGTCCAGCATAGCTAAACTCGATTGTGTATTCATCTTGACTGGGGTTTTCCCACATATGCTGTTGTCACCCTGCAATTTTCCATCCAGTCATCTTAATGTGGGGAAAATTGCTGGCTGAGAAATGGAGAACTTCAGCCCTATTGTCCACATCAGTGCACTTTACAGCAGGATTCACTGAATATCAGCAGAAACCCTGGTTGATTTGTCCACTCCTTAGCCCTGGTCATCAATTGTCACACCCTGCAGCTACTCTGCTCAACTAACTCAGCACAGATTGCTTATCAAACCTCGAGCTCTCAGTCTTACATTAGACAGTGCATTTACCCACCAAACCATCATGGGAACCTAATATATATATATAATATATCTCTATATTTATTTTAAAAAGATATATGCACCAGAAAATATCAGGGCATTTTTTAAATATTAAAGAGTCAGAGTACTCGATTTTACACTGGGTTAGCAAACTCCTTTTTCTCTCTGGTGCCTTAATATAAATCTAACCCTGGGCAATTGGATGCAATTTTCACTTCTTTATAAATGTAGTGCCTTGAAATTAATCTGTTCAAATTTTAGCACAAGTATTTGCTGGTGTGCTCGGGGAGGGTTTAAACTAGAACGGCAGGGGAATGGGAACCTGAGCGGGGGGACAGAGGAGGGGGAAACAAGGATAGAAATGAAAGACAGAAAGGCAAGAAGCAAAAGTGGAAGGCAGAGAAAACAAGGGCGAGAAACAAATGGGGCCATAGTGCAAAATAAAGCTAAGATGACTAATAATATTAAAAAGACAAGTCTAAAGGCATTGTGTCTTAATGCGGAACATTCGCAATATGGTAGATGAATTAACAGCGCAAATAGATATGAACGGTTATGATATAGTTGCTATTACGGAGACATGGCTGCAGGGTGACCAAAGATGGGAACTGAACATCCAGAAGTATTCAATATTTAGGAAAGACAGGAAAAAAGGGAAAGGAGGTGGGGGAGCGTTGTTAGTAAAGGAGGAAATCAATGCAATCGTGAGGAAGGATATTGGCTCGGAAAATCACAATATAGAATCTGTATGGGTGGAACTAAGAAACACCAAGGGGCAGAAAACTTTGGTGGGGGTTATCTATAGGCCCCCAAACAGTAGTAGAGATGTAAGGGATTGCATTAAACAGGAAATTAGAGACTCATGCAATAAGGGTACAATTGTAATCATGGGTGACTTAAATCTACATATAGATTGGTCAAACCAAATTAGCAATAATACTGTGGAGGAAGATTTCCTGGAGTGTGTGTGTGACATTATTTTAGACCAATACATTGAGGAACTAACTAGACAACGAGGTGGGTATTGTGTGATGAGAAAGGATTAATTAACAATCTAGTTGTGTGGGGTCCCTTGGGGATGAGCGACCATAATGTGATAGAATTCTTCATTAAGATGGAGAGTGAAGTAATTGAATCGAAAACTAGGGTCCTGAATCTAAATAAAAGGAACTACTAAGGTATGAGGTGCGAGTTGGCTATGGTAGATTGGGGAAATTTACTAAAAGGGTTGACGGTGGATAGGGAATGGATAATATTTAAGAACGTATGCAGGAATTACAACAATTATTCATTCCTGTCTGGCGCAAAAATAAAACCGGAAAGTTGGCTCAACTGTGGCTTGCAAAAGAAATTGGGGATTGTATTAGATCCAAGAGGAGGCATATAAAATTGCCAGAAAAAGCAGCAAGTTTGAGGATTGGGAGCAGTTTAGAATTCAGCAAAGGAGGACAAAGAGGTTGATTAAGCGGGGGAAACAGAGTAGAAGAGTAAACTTGCAGTGAACATAAAAACTGACTGTGAAAGCTTCTATAAATATGTGAAGAGAAAAATATTGGTGGAGTCAAATGTAGGTCCCTTACAGTCAGAAACGGGGGAAATTATAATGAGGAACAAGGAAATGGCAGAACAATTAAACACATACTTTGGTTCTGTCTTCACAAAGGAGGACACAAATAACCTCCCAGAAATGTTAGGGAATCAAGGGTCTAATGAGAGGGAGGAACTGAAGGAAATCAGTATTAGTAAAAAAAAATTGTGCTAGGAAAATTAATGGGGTTAAAGGCTGACAAATCCCCAGGGCCTGATAATCTACATCCCAGAGTACTAATGGAATGGCCCTGGAAATCGTGGATGCATTGGTGGTCATCTTCCAAAATTCTATAGACTCTGGAGCAGTTTCTATAGATTGGAGGGTGGCAAATATAACCCCACTATTTCAAAAAGGAGGGAGAGAAAAAACAGGGAACTACAGATCAGTTAGCCTTACATCAGTAGTGGGGAAAATGCTAGAGTCTATTATAAAGGATGTGATAGCAGAATACCTGGAAAGAATAAACGAGATTGGACAAAGTCAGCATGGGTTTATGAAAGGGAAATCATGCTTAATAAATCTACTGGAGATTTTTGAGGATGTAACTAGTGGAATAGATAAGGGAGAACCAGTGGATGTGGTGTATTTGCATTTTCAGAAGGTTTTTGATAAAGTCCCACATAAGAGGTTAGTGTGCAAAATTAAAGCACATGGGATTGGGGGTAATATACTGGCATGGATTGAGAATTGGTTGACAGACAGGAAACAGAGAGTAGGAATAAACAGGTCTTTTTCCGGGTAGCAGGCAGTGACTAGTGAGGTACCTTAGGGATCAGTGCTAGGGCCCCAGCTATTCACATATATATTAATGACTTGGGTGAGGGAACTAAATGTAACATTTCCAAGTTTGCAGACAACACAAAGCTGGGGCGGAATGTGAGCTGTGAGGAGGATGCAAAGAGGCTCCAATGTGATTTGGACAAGTTGGGTAAGTGGGCAAATGCAGGGCAGATACAGTTTAACGTGGATAAATGTGAGGTTATCCTTTTGGTTGTAAAACAGAAAGGCAGATTATTAACTGAATGGTGATAGATTGGGAAAGGGGGAGGTGCAATGAGACCTGGGTGTCCTTGTACACCAGTCGCTGAAAGCAAGCATTCAGGTGCAGCAAGCAGTTAGGAAGGTGAATGGTATGCTAGTCTTCATTGCAAGAGGATTTGAGTACAGGAGCAAGGATGTCTTACTGCAGTTATACAGGGCCTTGGTGAGACCACATCTGGAGTATTGTGTGCAGTTTTGGTCTCTTTATCTGAGGAAGGATGTTCTTGCCATGGAGGGATTGCAAAGAAGATTTACTGGGCTGATTCCTGGGATGGCAGGATTGACTTAGGAAGAGAGATTGGGTCGACTAGGCCTATATACACTAGAGTTTAGAAGAATGAGAGAGGGCGACACAGTGGCGAGCATTGCAGCCTCACAGCTCCAGCGACCCGGGTTCAGTTCTGGGTACTGCCTGTGTGGAGTTTGCAAGTTCTCCCTGTGACCGCGTGGGTTTCCGCCGGGTGCTCCGGTTTCCTCCCACAGCCAAAGACTTGCAGGTTGATAGGTAAATTGGCCATTGTAAATTGCCCCTAATGTAGGTAGGAGAATTGTAGGGATGTGGTTGGGAATATGGGATCAATGTAGGATTAGTATAAATGGGTGGTTGATGGTCGGCACAGACTTGGTGGGCTGAGGGGCCTGTTTCAGTGCTGTATCTCTAAATAAAAAATCTCAAAGAAACCTATAAAATTCTAACAGGACTAGACAGGCTAGATGCAGGGAGGATGTTCCCGATGGCTGGAGAGTCCAGAACCAGGGGTCACAGTCTCAGGATATGGGATATGCCATTTAGAACCGAGATGAGGAGAAACATCTCCTCTCAGAGGGTGGTGAACCTATGGAATTCTCTACCGTAGAGGCCAAGTCATTAAATATATTCAAGAAGGAGATAAATATATTTCTTAATGCCAAAGGGATCAAGGGAGATGAGGAAAAAGCGGGAACAGGGTACTGAATTAGACAATCAGCCATGATCTTTTTTGAATGGCGGAGCAGGCCTGAAGGGCCGAATGGCCTACTCCTGCTCCTATTTTCTATGTTTCTATGTTAACCTCTTGATTTGAAATTCTTTTGTGTGCTATTTTATTTATGTTAACACATTTATTTTTAAATCCTTTGACTGCTATTTTAATTGTGCCTCTATTAAAATAGAGTGATCAGTAGAGTTGGTAGTCAAAGTTCAGAGTGATCAAACAAATTTCAGATTAAGAACTCAAACTAATATTTAAAGATACATTTTTCAAAGTATAATTATGCTATATATGATTGGTAGGAGAACTGGGGAAATTAAATTTTTTTACTCATTCATGGGATGTGAGCGTCATTGGTAATGCCAGCATTTTATGTCCATTCCTAATTGCCCTTGAAAAGGTGATAGTGAGCCACCTTATTGACCTGCTGCAGTCCATCTGGTGTAAGTGCACCCTGTTGTGTATTCGAAAAGTAAAACTTAACTGGGGGCAGCCATGTTGGCAACTTTGTATTTACACCTCCCAACAGAGAGGGCAGCAGTGAGGGCAGTATACAAAAGATATTACAATATATGTACTCCCACCCCACTTAAAAAAAAACTTATCCAGTAAATGTAAAATGGTACTTGTACATAATTTCCCAGAATACAATAATACTCTGAAATTTAACAGGTTGGGTTGCATGCCTGTTATTACTGCAATCACAATGAAAACATATATAACCAATACTTCCAGAGTAATTTACATGTTTAAACAAATTGTTTTCCTTAACACCATTATGTCTTTAACAAAAATATCATAATTGGCAAGAAATAATGAAAGGAAAAACCTATTTGTTCTTCGTTCTTACATACTTTCAATTAACCAATCTGGTTTCTTCCTCTTTCTGTCTGGGTATCTTCTTTCATTTTCATTAGCTTGATTCAGCTCTCCCGACATCTCATACTGTGTCGACCCTGAACTTTGACTACTAACTCTACTTAATTGTTGGGACTGTGGAATTGATTGATTGGTCTTAATCAAAGATCCTGATTCATTTTGCTGTACCGGTGGATTCTGAGATACCGGCAAACTTTTTTTCTTTGTGACTTTCACTTTCTTCCTGACCTTCCCTTGGAACTGTAAGAACATGGATTATAGGAGGTTTCTCATGTTATCCCATTGTCAGATTTCCTCTTTCAAGCAATGATCCACATGACACTGATGGCGTCTCTCTCCAACCTTCACTAGATATATGAATGCACCTAGTCTTTTTACAACAACTCCAAACACATACTTCTCCTTATCACCTCAGTGATTTTTCACCATTACCTTCTGACCAGCACTGAACCCTCTAAGTTTCATGCCTTGTGTATCATGACTCATTTTCTCTGTCTTGCTTTTCTCTCATCTTGCTATTCACATCTGGCTTAAGCAACTTAAATCTTGTCCGAGGAGCGTGTTTAAACACTAACTCGGAAGGTGAGAAACCTGTTGTAGACTGTGGGGTTATTCTGTAAGAGAACAGAAAATTGTCTAGCCAGTGTCGAAGAGAAACATAGAAATTACTGCCTAGCTGGTCACCTAGCAAATATTTCTGCAAAGACCTCTTCATAACTTGTACACTTCTTTCTGCAGCACCATTCGATGCTGTTTTTCTTGCTCTCCGATTGAGTACAACTCTTGATCTTCCTACTCAATAACATCAACTTCTGGTTCGATGTCTATCATATGCACGTTCAATGACTTCCAGGAGCCTGAACTAGCTTTAGATCTACTACAAGCTCGGCCTGGTGCATTGCTGCGACCTGGAGCTTTTCCATAACCTGGAGCATTACTGTTTCCTCTACTTCTGAATGCCATCTGAATATGACTGACTTTCCCACAGGCATACCACTTTGAATTGAAATGGGAGCATTTGGATGGTTGGTGGCTACTCTGGCAACGATAGTAACTAAATTTCTGACTCAGTCTGAATTTGGCTACCATGGCCTGGTTCCTGCTGAAATCCCATGGCCCTCCCCTGCCAGCTCAGGAAAAGAACTTCCTAGCAACCTGCAGCTATCTCTTCCTGCCATTTCCATGGCTGTGGCCTCATCACAGGCCTCCTTCAATGTCAGCTTATTGCCTTTACTCAAAAGCTTGGCCTGGATTTTACTGTTCTTTAGACCTCCAATGAGCGTGTCTCTAAGGTTGACCTCTAAGTTGGCACCATAACCAAAGTGATGAGGCAGTTTCCTTAATTCAAGAACATAATCTGCAATAGATTCATTTAGCAACTGCTCCCTTCCATGGAATGTGATGCGCAGTGCAATTTTGTTCTTAGTCAAGGCTTAATTTGAGTCCAGAATCTCATTTATTTCAGAATAGTCCAAAGTACTGGGGTCTCCTGGGCATCATTGGTTAAACACCACCTCAAAAGCATCAGGCCCCATCATGGTGAGGAACACATTCACTTTATCCTGATCTCCAATTTTATTAGCTTAAGCCAAATGTGTAACCTTCATTCATAATTACACCAGTCCTCTTTGTTAGGGTTGAATTCCCCCATTGTCCCAAATATGTCTTCAGTGCCATCTTTATAAAATTACGTACTCACAGAGTTGTAGTTGAACACGAATTGCAGACACACGAAGCAATCTTTCAAATCGCTCAAACATCCATAAAATTGACTTTGGGAGTTCTAAAAGGTATGTCAGAATGTTCTTCAGACAGTAATCTCTCGAATGAGATGTAAAAAAAATCAATCCCAACCTTTTTGTCATTGTATTTCTGTTGTGTATTCAGAGAGTAAAATTAACATGAGGTCTTAACTGCAGGCAGCCATATTGGCAACATTTTCTTTACACCTTCCAATAGAAAGGGCAGCATACAAAAGATATTACAATATACTACACCTCACAGCGCTGTTAGGAAGTTCCAGGATTTTGACCCAGCGACAATGAAGGAACGGCAATATAGTTCCAAGTCAGTATAGTGTGTGACTTGGAGGGGAATTTTGGTGCAGGGGGACCAGGTTTCTGTGCTTGACTGTAAGACAGGCTGGGGGAAAATTGTTCTGGTTAGTGTGCATAGTGATTATGGCAAATACATTCAAAAGAACGTATCTACAAAGTCAGCACACATACCAATTAGAGTAATTGTTTCCCCATTATGAAATCTAATGGTGCTATACATGACCATAGGAGATGCAATACTGTTATTAGGTACCCTTTAGGAACACTGGAATCAATACTCTTACAAGAATATTCATCAAGGCCACCAATCCTTAACATAGGAATAGGAGTAGGCCATTCAACTGGTTGGAGTCATATCTAGCACAAAGGAAGATGATTGGAGGCCAATCATCTCACCGTAGGACATCACTGCAGGAGTTCCTCAGGGTAGTGTTCTCGGCCCGATCATCTTCAGCTGGGAATTCTGCAGTGAGTAACTCATCTCCTGACTACCCAAATCCTGTCCACCATCTACAAGGCACAAGTCAGGAGTGTGATAGAATATTCTTCACTTGCTTGGATGGGTGCAGCTCCAACAACACTCATGAAGCTCGACACTATCCAGGATAAAGCATCCCAGTACCTCATCCACCACTTTAAACATTCACACCCTTCACCTCTGACGCACAGTGGCAGCAGTGTGCATCATCTACATGATGCACTGCACCAACTCACCAAGCCTCCTTCAACAGCATCTTCCAAACCCGTGACCTGTACCATCTAGAAGGAAAAGGGCAGCAGATGCACGAGAACACCACCACCTGCAAGTTCACCCTCCAAGCCATACACCATCCTGACTTGGAACTAGATCACCGTTCCTACACTGTCGCTGTGTCAAAGTCCGGGAACTCTCTCCCTAACAGCACTGTGGGTGTACCTACAATACATTGACTGCTGTGGTTCAAGAAGGCGGCGCATCACCATCTTCTCAAGGGCAATTAGGAATGGGCAATAGGTGCTGGTTTGCCTGTGACACTCACATCGCATGAATGAATAAAAAAAAGCTGACAAGTTTAGTGCATCAGATAGCTATAATGTTAAACAGATTAAAGTCTTTATGTTTGTAATTAGCAATATTTCCAGAATTTATATGACACTTATATGAGCTGATGTGGATAAATAGGTTGCCTTGTCTTCCTCTGGGATGGTGATGTTAACCTTCTGAGATGTGAGAGTGATGATCCTCCCTCAGTTGAGGTGCTATCCATACCTCCTGTATCATCTGTTCATGGGTAAATTCACCTTCCACTCCAGTAGCTGTATCTAGACTAGCTGGTTTAAATCACACATCCCTTGATCTCTGGTAAGGTTGTATGTCAAAGTGCTGCACATATTTGCCTGTATTGGCTGATATGGCCATACAATATTAATTTCTATCACTCTTTCTTTCTCTACCAGAAATACTTTTTCCAATTTTATAGTCATCCTATATATACACAAGACACCTAGTCCTACACCTTCTATTACAAAGGCTACTAAACTAGGAACTAAGGACTGAACAATTCTATTGACCAATTTGAATGACACATGCAGGAGAAACATTCAATCCTTTTGGTGTCAGTTATCTCACACACCCCTGCTGGTACCCATGATGACTTTAATGAAGCATCAGCATCTGGACATGCCAGCTTGCTCATTTATTCCCAAAGGGGACCAATACAGGTCCAAGTAAGGCGGGACATTACCCCTTGAACTGTATCGTTAATATTCTCAATTGCTGTAAATGTAAAACTGTAATTGACATGACAATCGTGAAACGGAAGGGTTGGGAAGAAACTCATGACAGTATTGAAGAAAACTGATCTCCCTTGCAATGTTTGTATTTTTTGGTGCTGTTTGGAAACTGTTTGGCAATGTAATTTTTACAGATTTTTATGAATAAAGTATATTTTGGAAATAAAAAAAAAATAAAATTTTTTGTCCCCCTTAATGAGATTTCTCCAGGCCTATAGTTTTAATTTCTTTTTTTTTTTATCTCCGTTAAGAAATGTTTGTGTGCTGAAGCTTTCACGGTTTAATTCGCATTAGTCTTTTCCTATGACGACTGACTTTTTTTAGAAGACATATCTAAGGCTATCATCGGCATCTCTCCTACAGCACAAGTTTAAAATACTGACTCCCTCATGCTGGCATTCCTCACTTTGTTTCACCAAAAGAACTTCATACTTTCCAGCCATATCAACCCATGATACTGGCCTAACTTGCCCTTTCAATACAACATATGCCAGTTTCAGATGCATTTTGAACACATTAAAGAATATCTGAAAAGACCCTGGTAACAGCTGTAATGGTAGTTAAGTAGTTCCATGCTCTCAGTGGGTGAATTTACCAGCCCTACTCACCACCACCTCATTCCATGGCTCCTGGTTTCCAATTCCAGATTCTCACCAACATGGTACACTGATCTGTTACCCTTGTAGTTCCACTCTCTTCCTAAGGTTAATCGGTACTGCTGATTCACTAAATGCACATGACCAATCATTGTGGATGCTGTATGAGGGCAATCAATAAATTAAAACTAGTTGGAAACTGTAGGATGACGAGGATAAAAAATACTAGGAAACTGCAGAACAAACATGATTAATGCTTAAATAGAAGAGTAAAACGGTGTGATAAATTCAGAAGAACACAGATTACTCAAATAACTCAAGAAATAAGTAGTTTGGATAGTAACAGACCACATACATGGTAACACATACAATCAAGGAGTTGCCAAATCTATCTGGCCTACAGTCCCACTCCATTCTGCCAATCATTTTGTCAGATTGAGAAATAGGAAGAATTTGAAAAGTGACGGAGAGGTGCACTGATGTTTTGATGTACTGTGCCAGACAATACACTTTTACTGACATAATTTTCCATATAGTGAGCCTGTAATACTGTTGTACTGTCCAGAAAAGGCAAATATCCAAGGCTCCACTGAGAGGAAGGGTAATTCAACGGCAAGTCGCCACCTGCTGCTGCTACTCACCTCCTCAACAGAATGCGTCACATTTACTGCTTTGTGTATTGAGGTTATATTCTGGTTCCCAAGGTTAAACAAGTTGTGCTGAGAGACACTGGAGACATTAAAAGCTCTCCAAGTCTGTTCTGTTGCGCATATCTCTTTTAGGGTTTTGGCAGCCATCAAACTACACTTTGGTTTGAGCTCATCGTCTCCCCTGCTCTTTTTAATCTTGCTGGTGTCCAGCATTATAGACTGATATTTTTCAATTGAAATGAGGCTGCTCACAAGCAGAATGTGGGCATTTACGTAGGTACTCTAACATTTGCACTGACCATTATTTTTTTTAATGTACTTTTGAAGGGGTGTTTTTATATTTATGTTACTCTATAAAAAATTAGGCTTTACATAATGAAATAGTATGCTTTTCCATGTGGTTCTGTAATTTTTGGTACTTGATATATTGGTATACTATTACATTTTGAATTACATTGCATTAATATTGAAATGTGGACCAATGTTGTCCCTTCTGAAGTCTGAGTCCTTTGTTCTAAAACATACATGTGGTTTTGATTACTGTGACTTATTCACTTGCTGGACAGAGTTGGCAGATTTCCTTAGTGTGATTGATGGTTGTATTGTGTCAGCCTTTGTCAGAGAATTGGAAGCACCTGTTTGGAAATTACTGAAGTGGTATCTGTTTCTTGTGTGACAGAAAAGTGGGTTAACTGCATCAGAGAAAGAATAAACCCAAAGGATTTTTGTCTTGTACTTCTTTTGTGTTTGGCGAATCTCTGATTTATTTAACACGGGGGTGAAATCTCACATCTGTTGGTAAAACCTCTGCTCATTTTGTTGCTAATGGAAAGTTGGATGCTGAGGAAAAAGTGTTGTTCTCTGCCAATCTAAATGCTCACCCCATGTTTATTTTGGAAAAAAGTAAAAAAAATCAGCATTGAAATCCACCAATGTAATCAATTATTAGAAAGCAGATCCAATCTAATCAAGAATTGAACAGGTTATTCATTGGCAGAATCTCTGCGCATGTGTGTCCATAATACTTCATGGGTCCCTAAAGCATATCTTAAATGTCTGCAGCCCAGAAACTCATGGGCTGATTTTTGTTTCACAATATAAGCTAGTTGTAAATAATTCAGAATTTGTGCAAATCTCAGCAGAATGGCAATGCGCTAATCGCACTTAATTCTCTAGAGTTAGTACATTTGCATAACTATCTATACTTACAGCTGCAGATTTGAATGATGCAGGGAGCACATTAGTGGTGAAAGTATGAAACTGTATGCAAGAACGAATGATTTTATCTTATGCCGTTCATATACTTAGGGCATTCCAACACACTTCACAACCAATTAATTATTTTTGAAGTGTAGTCAGTATTGTTGTGTAGATAACAGTGTAACTAAAATTTAATGGGATGTAGACTATTAAAGAGACATAAATTCTTACAGCCTTTGGAAAAGCAGCAAAAGTGTGTCAAGAGTACTCTGCTTCTCTCTCCACAGGTGCTGCCAGACTTGCTGAGTATTTCCAGCATTTCTTGTTTTTATTTCAGATTTCCAGCATCTGCAGTATTTTGCTTTTATAGAAGTGTGTCAACCTTTGCCAAGGTTGCAGGAAGGGGTGAAATAGTGGCATACTGAAGTGAAGTGAAAGGAAACCTAATATACAGGTAAGAATCTGCAGGTAAACCAGAGGGCAGCCCAGCACACAACCCTGTTTGATGGCTGCCAATCTAAGTGGCCCTGTATCCTCCACCTTCAGTACATTTTAGCTTATCTAAAATTCTGCTGCCTGTATCTCATTTCTCATCAAATTGCACTCACCCATCACCCTTGTCCTTGCTGACCTACATTGGCTCCTGGTTCCTAACAGCACAAAGTTAAATTTCTCATCCTTGCATTTAAATCTCTTCACAGCCTCACCGCTCCATAATCTTTGTAACCATCCTCCTCCCCCAACACCACCTCACACCCTCCAACTCTTTTTTCCACTGATTCCAACCTCTTGTGCATGCC
Organism: Heterodontus francisci; assembly: GCF_036365525.1. NCBI lineage: Eukaryota > Metazoa > Chordata > Chondrichthyes > Heterodontiformes > Heterodontidae > Heterodontus > Heterodontus francisci. Next base: position 185,157,073 of record NC_090372.1, on the reverse strand, counting down.
CCCTGTTTTTGCACCACAATTCATGGGCATACTTTCAGCCTCCTGATGATTTCCTGATTTTCTGTTTTTATTTCAGATTTCCAGCATTCACAGTATTTTGCTTTTGTGTTACTATGAATATTGTGCATTCGTTCATTTACACTGTCCCTCTTAGTTAAAATTAACTGTCCTGACCAATTCTTTTGTGAACCTGGTTGGCTCCTTCTTAAAAGATCACTCCCTCTGTCTCTCTCTTACTATTATTCATTTGAATACAGCCAGGGTCATTGCCAATTTAAGCTGGTGGGGGTTGGGGGACTGGGGAGGAGGAGGAAAGAGTGTAGTTATTCTGACTAAATGCTGACACTGTAGTCAGGCTATTAAAAAAAGAAACACAGGAGAATCAGGAATATGCAAACAAGACTGCACAGGCAGTCAGGCAGCAAAATACAGCAATAGTATTCTCTTTAAATACTGTATCTTTCTTTATTGTGTCAGTACATAAATATGAGTTGCACTGATGGATCAAAGCAACTTTGATCATAGCTATTGCTCTATACATATTAGAATAAAGCAGCTTAATATTACAGACCAAGCTTCATCTCATCTAGTTTAGCTCAGTCCACCCTCAGAGAAAGTCCAAAAATAAGGATATCCGGTCTAGATCATAACGGGGAGGGGGGAGGGGAGACGAGTTCTAGTGTTTCTCCCTAAGGTCTTACAACCACATAAGCAGAGAGCAGTTTGAGTCAATTCTCATTAAAGTAAGTGGCCTTACGGGAGTGATTGACACCACTGAACCCAAGAAGGTATCTACAGCAGATCTGATTTCATAATGGGTATGAACCCAAAGCTTTGTCTTTTCTATTCTCTCCACAAACACTGACTGACCTGCTGCGTGTTCCCACCTATTTCCCATTTTGTTTCAGATTTCCAGCACTTGCTTTTTATCTACAGAGTACCCCCAAACACTGGAAATCCTGAAGTTTGGATGATTTGTGATAGGTATTTCCTTGCCTGTACTTATTTTTCATTCATGACGTGTAAGGAAAAACTGCAATCGTGTAAAGATAAGAACAATGCATTTAAGAATCTCCTTCCCCACACCTGTAGATACCTTTTTGCAAAACTATCCCCATTAGACATGTATACAAAAAAGATCAGTTCATTCACATTATTAAACTGCTAGCCATCATGGTTGGAAATGAATTTTGTATTCCCTTGTTACCTTTATTTTTAATCATTTGTTTTTCATTGCAGAGTCACTGTAATTAATTGCTGGGTGGAAATCATCACGTAATGACTGGAATTTCTTCTAAAGTAATTCCATGAAGGAGGTAGCAAAGCATCCTGGGGACCACAATCAATATATAATAGTTTCTGTTGTTTTGTATGCAGCAGTCTCTCACATAATAATGGCCTAGCTGGTTCATTATTTCCCAACATGGATTTGGATAACATCACTTTGGTTCTTTTAGCATATGATGAGTTTGTTTTCAACAAAGAATGGAAAGGATGTGGTCTGGACTGAGGTAAGTCTTCAATACAAAGTAGGTCTCCAAGTTAAAGGAAATTGTTCTGGACGTTTCGGCCAAAGCTTTTTACATCTTATGTAGTTTTGCAGTAAGTGAATGTTGTCATTGTTTGATATTTTCAGAAATATTTTAACTGAATGACAATTGGAATACAAACATAAGTTTGATTTAATACTGTGCTGATGGTGTTTGAATTAATTGGCAATTATTTTGTGACAGAGCAAATGGGACAAGTTCTTATTTTGGTTCCATTTGAAATGATGAAAATGGAACCAAATTAGTGGATAACATCAAGTTAGACTGGGCCAACCGCACATCAAATCGGACCTCAGACCCACATAAGTTTACAACACAGAAGGAAGCCGTTAGCTCATTGTGTCTATAAAAAAAAATCCAAAACTAATCTCACTGCCCCATTATCTTGCTATATAATTTTAATAACCTCTCGTTACTGACTCTCTAACCAAAGGAAATAATTTTACCCTATTCACTTGATCAAAATCCTTTTTTTCCCCCAAGAACTTAATTAAATCTCCTCTTAGCTTTCTCTTTTCCAATGGAAATAGTCCCGGTATTTTAAGTCCTCTCATAACTAATAGAATCACAGATGCTTACAGCACAGAAGGCAACCACTTGGCCCATTCTCCAACAGTATTATTTAGTAGTAGGCTCTACAATGTAGTAGTTGAGAGTAATCAATTAGCCACCTGACACCAAGTTATGCAAACAGTGGTGCCCCAATGATTCTTTATATGGTACATATCTGCCAGTGTCATTCTCAGTATACCAACTGCAAATCTCCTGCTCACAGACATCTGTCACCACTACTCTAACCGGATGCAATGTCAGTAGTTCTGCCCCTTTGTCCTCTGCTTTGTACCTATTACAGGATCGCACATGGTAGGACAATGCAAGAAGGAATTTGCATCTTATTATCCTGTAGTACTTTCAGTGAAGTTCCAACACAATGGGCACAATTTTTGCCCCAATATGGGAGCAAGAACGGAGGCGAGCAGGCATGTAATTTTGCACCACCAGCCAGCGTGCCGGCTTCCCGGCTCCATCCTGCCCCCAGGCCATATTCCTGGAGGTGGAATCGGAGGCAGAAGGCCAATGAAGGCCAATTATCAGAGACCAACTAGAATTTTCCAGTCAGCCTATGGGCTCCCCGCAGCATTGTGAACAGGCCAGCTGCCTGGAGGCTGCCTCCTGGCGTAGAACAGGGGGCCAATGTTCCAAGATGCCTTTAAGACCCTCCGCACATTGTGGCCATAGACTGTCCTGTGGAGTGATTCCCCCTCCAGTATGATGGCCTGGCAGCTGAGGCCATTTTAAAATTCTAATTTGTTAAAGTTGTTGAGAGGGCGCCTCAAGATGATTGCCCCGCCCTTTACTTGCAATTGAAGGCTGCAGCTCCTTCCATGCTGGAGGAGATGCCCACCAGCCATCCTTAATTTGACAGGAGCGCACCCTCTGGCCACTAATTGACCAAACAAGGGAAAATCACTGCCGGGTGATTGCTCCTGACAGTGCGGTCGCGGGACTCCCATTTGGCCCCATGGTTGGGGTCCCACCCCAGAATTTAAAACCCTGCCCAATGCCTCTCAGCTATTATTGTTTTTGATGCATACTCAGCCTTTTAATAACTTTATGTATCAGAAAGTACAAGGGGGAGGATAGTGTAGAATGCCAGTTATACCTCAGTGATGATAAATCTCATAAAATTCTAGTTAACAGTCTCTACAATCAGCCAGGAGATTAGTAAGGAAAATGGAATGTTAGACTCCAATCCCTTTGTAACAAAAGCGAAGAGGGAAGTCTTAATACAATTATACAGGGCATGGGTGAGGCCACACCTGAGTAGTGTGTACAGTTTGGTCTCCTTATCCAAGGAAGACTTACCTGGAAGAGCGGAGCGGACCTGGGAGGAATTGGCATTGGAGAAGATAAATCCAGCCAGGGGCTCAAGGCCAGCACTTACCTGGAAGAGCGGAGCGGACCTGGGAGGATAAACAGACATAGTCCGGAGTGTTTGAAAAAAACATCAACAGTGACATCACAGGAAAGCTGCAAGGTGATTGGTTGGTGAATACCTGCTGTTAGGGAATAGCTCTAAATAGCTGGCTTAGTAACTAAGGTAAGAAAGATCTACAGTTTATTTTCATATATAGTAAGTAGTGTTTTTTAGGGAGTTCTATAGTAACGAGGACCAGGGAAGAAGGGCCCTAGAGTAATTGATATGATTTGCTATTAAGCATCTTCCAAAAGGTTTAATTTAAAGGGTTAAGTCATGGTAGGAGAGCTCAAAGCCATGGTGTGCTCCTCATGCTCTATGTGGGAAGCTGGGAACAATTCCAGTGCCCGGGACCAGCATGTGTGTAGGAAGTGTCTCCAGCTGCAGCTCCTGGAAGCCCAGGTTTCAGAGTTGGAGCGGCAACTGGGGACACTGTGGAGCATCCTCGAGGCAGAGGGTATCATGCATAACACGTAGAGAGAGGTGGTCACACCGCAGGCTCAGACGCCACAGGCAGGAAGAGAATGGGTGTCCACCAGGCAGAGCAAGAGGACTAGACAATCAGTGCAGGAATCTCCTGTGGCTATTCCCCTGCAAAACAGATATACTGCTTTGGATACTGTTGGGGGGAATGGCCTCTCAGGGGAAAGCAGCAACAGCCCAATTCGTTGCACCACAGTTGGTTCTGCTGCACAGGGGAGGAGTAAAAAGTGTGGGAATGAAATAGTTATAGGGTATATAAAAAGGATGATGTCCTAAAAGCAGAATATAGGGAGTTAGGAATTAAGTTGAAAAGTAGGACCTCAAAGGTAGCAATCTCAGGATTTCTACCAGTGCCACGTGCTAGTCAGAGTAGAAATAGCAAGATATATCGGATGATTACGTGGCTGAAGAGATGATGTGAGGGGGAGGGTTTTAGATTCCTGGGACATTGGGACTGGTTCTGGGGGAGGTGGTACCAGTAAATACTGGACAGGTTACACCTGGACAGGACCGGGACTGATGTCCTAGGGGGAGTATTTGATAGAGTGGTTGGGGAGGGTTTAAACTAAAATAACAGGGGGATGGGAACCTTTGCAAGGAGTCAGAGGAGAGGGGGGAATCAAAGGCAAGAACAAAAGACAGTAAGGGGAATAAGTGATAGGCAGAGAAATCAAGGGCCAGAATCAAACAGGGCCACAGTGAAAATTAGTGGGAAGGGGACAAGTAATGTTAAAAAGACAAGCCTTAAGGCTTTGTGCCTTAACGCGCGGAGCATTCACAATAAAGTGGATGAATTAATCTCGCAAATAGACGTAAACGGGTATGATACAGTTGGGATTACGGAGACATGGCTGCAGGGTGACCAGGGATGGGAAATGAATATCCAGGGGTATTCAGACAGACAAAAAGCAAAAGGCGGTGGAGTTGCATTGCTGGTTAAAGAGGAAATTAACACAATAGTGAGGAGGGATATTAGCTCTGACGATATGGAATCTGTATGGGTAGAGCTGAGAAACACTAAGTAACAAAAACCATAGTGGGAATTGTATATAGACCCCCAAACTGTAGTGGTGATGTTGGGAATGGCATTAAACAGGAAATTAGAGATGCATGCGATAACGGAACTTCTGTAATTACGGGTGACCTTAATCTGTATATAGATCGGGCAAATCAAATTAGTCACAATACCGGAGAGGACGAATTCATGGAGTGTATACGGGATGGTTTTCTGGACCAATATGTTGAGGAACCAATTAGAGAACAGGCCATCCTAGAATGGATATTGTGTAATGAGAGAGGAATAATTGGCAATCTAGTTGTGCAAGACCCCTTGGGGATGAGCGAATCATAATATGATAGAATTCTTCAAGATGGAGAGTGACGTAGTTGATTCTGAGACTAGGGTCCTGAATCTTAATAAAGGAAAATACGAAGGTATGAGGTGCGAGTTGGCTATGATGGATTGGGAAAGGTTACTTAAAGGGATGATGGTGGATAGGCAATGGCAAACAGTCAAAGAGCGCATGGATGAACTGAAACAATTGTTTATTCCTGACTGGCGCAAAAGTAAAACAGGAAAGGTAGACAAACCATGGCTTACAAGGGAAATTAGAGATAGCATTAGATCCAAGGAAGAGGCATACAAACTCGCCAAAAAAAAAACAACAGACCTGCAGATTGAAAATAGTTTAGAATTCAGCAAAGGAGAACCAAGGGATTGATTAAGAAGGGGAAAATAGAGTACGAGAGTAAGTTTGCGGGGAACATAAAAACTGACTGTAAAAGCTTCTATAGGTACATGAAGAGAAAAAGATTGGTGAAGACAAATGTAGGTCCCTTACAGTCAGAAACAGGAGAATTTATTATAGGGAACAAAGAAATGGCTGACCAACTAAATGCCTACTTTGGTTCTGTCTTCACAAAGGAGGACACAAATATCATACCAGAAATGTTGGGGAACACAGGGTTTAGTGAGAGGGAGGAACTGAAGGAAATCAGTATTAGTAGAGAAATGGTGTTGGGGAAATTGATGGGATTGAAGGCCAAAAATCCCCAGGGCCTGATAAACTACATGCCAGAGTACTTAAGGAAGTGGCACTAGAAATAGTGGATGCATTGGTGGTCATCTTCCAAGACTCTATAGACTTTGGAACAGTTCCTACAGATTGGAGGGTAACTAATGTAACCCCACTATTTAAAAAAGGAGGTAGATGATGTTGGTAGTGGGGAAAATTCTAGAGTCCATTATCAAAGATTTTACAGCAGAACACTTGGAGAACAGTGGTAGAATCGGACAGACGCAGCACGGATTTACGAAAGGGAAATCATGCTTGACAAATCTACTAGAATTCTTCGAGGATGTAACTAGTAGAGTTGATGAGGGGGAGCCAGTGGATGTGGTTTATTTAGACTTTCAGAAGACTTTCGACAAAGTCCCACATAAGAGATTAGTGTCTAAAATTAAAGCGCAGGTGATTGGGGTTAGTGTATTGCGATGGATAGAAAATTGGTTGGCAGACAGGAAACAAAGAGTAGGAATAAACAGGCCTTTTTCCAAATGGCAGGCAGTGACGAGTGGGGTACTGCAGGGATCGGTGCGAGGACCCCAGCTATTCACAATATATATTAATGATTTTGATGAGGGAACTAAATGCAATATCTCCAAATTTGCAGATGACACAAAACTGGGTGGCAGGGTGAGTTGTGAGGAGGATCCAGAGAGACTTCAGGGTGATTTGGACAAGTTGAATGAGTGGGCTAATGCATGGCAGATGCAGTATAATGTGGATAAATGTGAGGTTATCCACTTTGGTAGCAAAAACAGGAAGGCAGATTATTATCCGAACGGCTATAAACTGAAAGAGGGCAATATGCAACGAGACCTGGGTGTTCTCGTGCACCAGTCGCTGAAAGTAAGTATGCAGTTGCAACAGGCAGTATAAAAGGCAAATGTTATGTTGGCCTTCATAGCAAGAGGTTTCGAGTACAGGGGCAGGAATGTCTTGCTGCAATTATACAGGGCCTTGGTGAGGCCACACCTGGAATACTGTGTGCAGTTTTGGTCTCCTTATCTGAGGAAGGATGTTCTTGCTATAGAGGGAGTGCAGCGAAGGTTTACCAGACTGATTCCTGGGATGGCGGGACTGACATGAGGAGAGATTGAATCGGTTAGGATTATATTCGCTGGAGTTCAGAAGAGTGAGGGGGGATCTCATAGAAACCTATAAAATTCTAACAAGTCTTGACAGGGTAGATGCAGGATGTTCCCGATGGTGGGGGAGTCCAGAACCAGGGGTCATAGTCTAAGGATACGGGGTAAACCTTTCAGGACTGAGATGAGGAGGAATTTCTTCACCCAGAGAGTGGTGAGCCTGTGGAATTCGTTACCACAGAAAGCAGTTGAGGCCAAAACATTGTATGTTTTCAAGAAGGAGTTAGATATAGCTCTTGGGGTGAAAGGGATCAAAGGATATGGGGAGAAAGCAGGAACAGGTTACTGAGTTGGATGATCAGGCATGATCATAATGAATGGTGGAGCAGGCTCGAAGGGCCGAATGGCCTACTCCTGCTCCTATGTTTTATGTTTCTATGTTTACCCTAGAGGGAGTGCAATGCAGAGTCTCTGGACTGGTTCCTGGGATGAGGGGCATGTCCTTTGAGGAGATTCCATTGAGTTTAGAAAAATGAGAGGTGACCTAATTGAAACATATAAAATTCTTAAGGGGCTTGACACATTAGATGCTGAGAAAATGTTTCCCCTGGCTGGGGATTCTAGAACACAGGGTCACACTCTTAAGACTAAAGGGTCAGCCATTTAGGACAGAGATGAGAAGTTTCTTCACTCAAAGAGTTGTGAATCTTTGGAATTCTGAACCCCAGGGTTCTGTGGACATAAAAGATACCATGACACTATTTCAAAGAAGAGCAGGGGAGTTATCCCCGGTGTTACAAAAAACAAATTATCGGGTCATTATCACTGTGTGCAAATTAGCTGCCAAGTTTCTTGCATTATTACAACAGTGACTACACTTCAAAAGTACTTCTTTGGCTGTAAAGCGCTTTGAGACATCCTGAGGTCATGAACAGCACAATATAAATGCAAGTCTTTCTTTGTCATGTCACTGCTTCAGTAGACATTGGCAATGGAATAGAGGAAGACTGGTAAACTGGAAGCAGTACAGTCTTCGATTGATATAAATGCCTGTATTGTGCATAAAATAGGGAAGGTCAGGAGCAAAAAAGGGCTCACCAAGGGAAAATCTGACTGATTGAGAAAAACACAGAAGAATTTGCAGACAAAAAAAAAGTAGAGATAACATGTCCTAAAATCAATGGGTCAGCAAATTAATCAAGAACTGATATGTAAAGCAGGTAGAATTTCAAGCACACACCAAAATTAGGATGAACATTATGGTGACATTGTGAAAATAGCTTAATTATGATGATGTCACCTTTTATACCTCACTGGAAGAGGAACAGTGCCTCAGAGAATTCCTCTCATGCAATCTTTTGAATAAGCACAAATATGCAAGGTGTAACCAAATTGGCACCTATCTTTATTAAAATGGTCATTCACCATCACAGTAATGGGAAGCAATGGGAAATATCAGAGTTTACCCAAAATTCTAAGCAGGGTGCAGCCCTTTGGCAGATTACTGTATGTTTAAGAATGAGATACAGTCCAGAACATCTGTTGGTATTGTGCAGTTTATCCAAAGACACTGTTTTGTATTTGGCAAAGTTAACCAAACAAAAAGGGAGAAAAATGCAAAGCACTGTTGTTTTCATTAATACAAAGAAACATAAAATGTTCAATGTAAGCCTTTTTCTCAGTTTTACACATCAGAAGTCAAAATGAAAAAATAGCTACAGTAGATTTTCTCAGCACAAGAAACATAATCAAGGTACATAATCAGTTTGTCACAAAAAAGCTTTATCTGTGCCAACTAACCAAAGATCAGGGGTAAATCTCTCTATACAGAGGTAGAGTCCAGTGCACAAGGCTAAAACAAGAATCACCAGTCTAAACCAGACTGAGCAAGATTCTACTGAGACCACTTTGCATTTTAAGTAAGCATCAGACTGTATGTACATACATACAATAAATAGGTTATACAATCTTTTACAAGTTTAATAAACTTCACAAAAGTACACTTGTACTCAGATAATTACAGATTTCATCAATGTTCATCTCACTAAAATTCACTCGCAGTAATGTTAACACGATGATCTTTCTCCCTAAAATACTTGGAAAATTGTGTATCAAAAAAATTAAATCATTGATTAAATCCGTAAGGGTGTAAAATATTAATCTGCACTTAAGATTTTGGTCAAAATAGATTGGAATTTTAAGTACTGATTTAATAATTAACACAACTAACTTTTTTTTAAATCCTAATTTTGCTCCCCTTTTCTTTTGGTAGGGAATGGTTCCACAGGCGCCAGCGGCTCTCCAGCACCTCACTCCAAGAGTAATTCTTTACACGAGTCTGGACAGTCAAAGGAAAGCATCACAGCCAGGTCCAATCCTGTCTTCAGTCAGCATCTACAAAGTTCCCAGCAACAGACACTGGAAAGCACTAAGCAGCTGAATGCCTGCACGTTTTACGTTTTGCCCAGGATGCTGAGGCCAATTGGAACACCCAAACTACTACTCAGCTAAGACCAGCTAACTCAAAACAGACCAGGAATCAAATCATCCCTGGTCTGAACGGCTTAGTACTCACTACACAGTGCAGTGCCTTTACCCTCTGAGCCAGTGGAGCAGTGCAGTTAAATCATTTTCATGTTTTATCATTTAATGAGATTTCCCACAGATGTTACAAAAATTTGCCTTAGATGAGCAAAATGGAATTTAAAAAAGAATCAATGAATGCAAGGTTTGAGTTACGTTTACCTTTGACAATCATGTTGGCATTAATTTGCCCAGTGTTCAGATACTTTTTATTTCTCGTAACAGGCCACATTGAGTTTTCAATGGTTCATTTCATGCAAAAAGGAAATGATGTAGGTGTTTGCCTATAAAAAGAAGTTAAAACTCCCCATTAACAAGAATGTGCAGTTTTATCTGTGCTTCAGTTCTCATCGGAGTCCCACATTGCAATCTGTCCAGTACAAAATACAAAATTATGTTTCATTAACAGTCCAATTTTTAGACCCACTTTTGACTAAAACTGTTTACTAATCATACAGCAATAAGCTTGGTTTGAGTGTGACAGACTAGAAGTTACAAACACCTCCTACTATGTTTATTAAGGAATCATACAAAAGAAATTCCGGAAACTTCCAGAAGAGGGTACTGTTGAGATCCATGGATGGAACATCAGAACAGAAAAGTAACTCAACCACATCTAACCCCTTTCAGACCATGGTCCTGTGAAATAGCAAAACCTGTCTGCATGTAATTTAAATACATTGTTGAAAAGCATACAAAAAGGCAAAAAAAATTATAAAATTAAGAATGAGAATGCTTTTTGATTTATATATAAATTTTACTACAGTCACTGCATGTGCATGCTAACATAAGGTGAAAAGTCAAAGCTGTACATTAGGAAATGACAGATATAAAATAAAACTTTTAAATATATCCATAAAATGAATAGCAATATGAAAATAGAAGTGGCTACTCTAATATAGATAGAAGTGGAATCTTGTGCTGTTTGACAGCCTCTGAACTATACAGAGTACTACACCAAAAGCACAAAGAAGATAATGTACTGGGACAAATACATCAATGTGTGGTGTCTTGTGGAATATATCGAGGGCATCTGACCAGGGACTACCCACCAGGGTGTTTTGTTTTGGTGTGTGAAAGACCCACATAAGACAAGTGCACGAGGGTTGTGTGTGGCTTACGGTGGTTTTTCACAGGACTGAAAGAATAACTTGTGTTTGTCTCCTCTGCGGAGATACTGCCTTTGAGTTATGGTATGGGTGCAATCAATAGAACCTTAAGCACAACTTGAAACGGATTCTGAAATACAGCAGATTGTTGCTGACCATCGAGTGACATTTCACACAAGTGGCTCATCTTTACACACCCGTGAAAGTTTTGTTCCTGCAGGCCATGAATTTACCAGTCACACCTTTAGAATAAATTAAGTTAAAACACTGCCACTCCACAAATTGCTTTAAACGTGTGTTGAAAGCAAACCTCTTACTTATCCACGTGCCTCTGCATCTTCCCTGCAAGCAGGCCGACTGCTTAAAAGTGACACTCTTTCTCCTCAGTTTTCCATGTGCATACCCCCTTTTTCATTAATTATGTGGCCCCCATTTTAAAACCCATTTTAAAGGGGATTAGAGGCAGTGAAAATGCTAGAAATGACAGTCCTTTCTCACAAATTCATATTTTTTTTCTCCAGTGAGATTTTCCATTTTCCTGTGCTACACAAGATGGAGGCACTGTAAAGGCATCTTGCCAAAGTCTTGAAAAGTCTCTTTTTCTCCCCCCAGGCAAAAACTGGATGGATGACAGCAAATGTACTCAAGCAAAATTGCCCACTGTTAGGGAATGATGGCCGGGGACCATCTAATCACAGTCAGATTATCTGCACTGGCTGAGCGTTTTCGAGCAGATTTCCTCACGTCTTTGTACTTGTCCTCACATAGTCGGGATAGTGCCTGCAAAATTCAAGGCAACAAAGGTTAAAGGTGCAACAAAGAGTACAGAGCACAACTGAACAAACAACTTTGGAGCTTAGGGAGCGTGTCATGGAGTTCATTTTCCATTTATAGAGGATCTTTTACTGAAGGTTATTCAGTCAGTCAAAACTACAGCTGACACTTGTGTTAACAATTCTCATGACTTTTGACCCTTCACACTTCAAGCAATAACTGGATTTAATTGTCAGTTGGTAAAATATAGTGCATATTCAGTTTATATGCGTGAGTAACTAGGTTCATTGCACTTAAAGGAAATTGGTCTCTGTGATCTTCTGGTTTGCAAATCAGACATGTAAACAGGGGTCAACTGCAGGGCTATTATTAGTGGTAGCAGCTATGAAAATTTTACTATAATTTCTATGAATATTATATTTAACAGTTTCAAAAGATCCAAGATGCACCTTTGAAGCATTATTAGTATCTTTACGAAGAGAACCATATTTTATTATTTGTTTGTGGGATGCGGGCGTTGCTGGCTAGGCTAGTATTTATTGTCCACCCCTAATTGCCCTCGAGAAGGTGTTGGTGAGTCACCTTGAACCTCTGGAGTCCATGCGGGGTACATCAACAGTGCTGTTAGGAAGGGAGTTCCAGGATTTTGACCCAGCAACATTGAAGGAACGGCGATTTAGTTCCAAGTCAGGAGGGCATGTGGCTTGGATCCTGCAGGTTCCCATGCATCTGCTGCCCTTGTCCTTCTCGGTGGTAAAGGTCGTGGGTTTGGAAGGTGCTGTCGAAGGAACCTTGGCGAGTTGCTGCAGTGCATCTTGTAGATGGTACACACTGCTGCCAGTGTGCATTGGTGGTGGAGGGAGTGAATGTTTGTGGATGGAGTGCCAATCAAGTGGGCTACTTTGTCCTCTATGGTGTCAAGTTTCTTGAGTGTTGTTGGAGCTGCACCCATCCAGGCAAGTGAAGAGTATTCCATCACACTCCTGACATGTGCCTTGTTGATGGTGGACAGGCATTGGGGAGACAGGTGCCGAGTTACTCACTGCAGAATTCCCAGCCTCCAACATGCTCTTGTAGCCACAACATTTATATGGCTGGTCCAGTTCAGTTTCTGGTCAATGGTGACTCTCAGGCTGTTGATAGTGGGGGATTCAGTGATGGCAATGCCACTGAATCTTGTTTGAGATGGTCGTTGCTTGGCACTTGTGTGGCTCGAATGTTACTTGCTACTTATTATCAGCCCAAGCCTGGACATGGGCAGCTTCAGTATCTGAGTCGTCGCGAATGGTTGTACAATCATCAGTGAACATCCCGACTTCTGACCTTATGATGGAGGGAAGGTCATTCATGAAGCAGCTGAAGATGGTTGGGCCTAGGACAGTACCCTGAGGAGCTCCTGCAGTGATGTCTTGGGACTGAGATGATCGACCTCCAACAACCACAACCATCTTCCTTTGTGCTCGGTATGACTCCAACCAATGGAGAGTTGTCCCCCGATTCCCACTGACTCCAGTTTTTCTAGGGCTCCTTGATGCCATACTTGGTCAAATGCTGCCTTAATGTCAAGGGCAGTCACTCTCACTTCACCTCTGGAGTTCAGTTCATTTGTCCTTGTTTGGACTAAAGCTATAATGAGGTCATGAGCTGAGTGGACCTGTCAGAACCCAAACTGAGCGTCAGTGAGCAGGTTATTGCTGAGCAAGTGCTACTTGATAGCACTGTTGATGACCCCTTCCATCACTTTGCTGCTGATTGGGAGTAGATTGATGGGGCATTAATTGGATGGGTTGGATTTGTCTCGCTTTTTGTGCACAATTTTCCACATGCCAGGTAGATGCCAGTTTTGTAGCTGTACTGGAACAGCTTGGCTAGGGGTGCAACTAGTTCTGGAGCACAAGTCTTCAGTACTATTGCCGGAATGTTGTCAGGGCCCATAGCCTTTGCAGTAAGCAGTTTCTTGATATCATGTGGAGTGAATTGGATTGGCTGAAGACTGGCATCTCTGATGCTGGGGATGTCAGGAGGAGGCTGAGATGGATCATCCACTTGGTACTTCTGGCTGAAGATGGATGCGAATGCTTCAGCCTTGTCGTTTGCACTGATGTGCTGAGCGCCCCTATCGTTGAGGATGGAGATGTTTGTGGAGCCTCCGCCTCTTGTTAGTTGTTTAATTGTCCATCACCATTCATGGCTGGATGTGACAGGACTGCAGAGCTTAGATCTGATCCATTGGTTGTGGGATCGCTTTGCCCTGTATATCGCGTGCCGCTTACGCAGTTTGGCATGCAAGTAGTCCTGTGTTGTAGCTTCACCTCATTTTGAGGCGCTGCTCCTGAAATGCCCTCCTGCACTCTTCATTGAGCCAAGGTTGGTCCCCCAGCTTGATGGTAATGGTAGAGTGGGGGATATGCTGGGCTATGAGGGTACAGATTGTGAAAGAATGCTGATGGCCCACAGCACCTCATGGATACCCAGTTTTAAGTTGCTAGATCTGTTCGGAATCTGTCCCAGTTAGCACGGTGGTAGTGCCATACAACACGATGGTGGGTCTCCTCAGTGTGAAGATGGTATTTCGACTCCACAAGGACTGTGCGGTGGTCTCTCCTACTAATAATATCATGGACAGATGCATCTGCAACAGGTAGATTGGTGAGGATGAGGTCAAGTAGGTTTTTCCCTCTTGTTGGTTCCTCACACCTGCTGCAGACCCAGTCTAGCAGCGATGTCCTTACCTGGTCAGGCTGATCATCATCAGCCAGCTCGGTCAGTAATGGTGCTACCGAGCCAGTCTTGGTGATGGACATTGAAGTCCCCCACCCAGAGTACATTCCGTGCCCTTCCTGTCCTCGGTGCTTCTTCCAATTGGTGTTCAATATGGAAAAGCACTGATTCATCAGCAGCCAAGGGGGAGCAGTAGGTGGTAATCAGCATGAAGTTTCCTCGCCCATGTTTGACCCGACGCCATGAGACTTCAAGGGGTCTGGAGTCAATGTAGAGGACTTCCAGAGCAAATCTCTCCCGACTGTATACCACTGTGCTGCCACCTTTGGTGGGCCTATCCTGCTGGTAGGACAGGACATTCCCAGGGACGGTGATGGCGTCTGGGACAATGTCTGTAAGGTATGATTCTGTGAGTATGACTATGTCAGGCTGTTGCTTGACTTGTCTGTGAGACAGCTCTCCCAATTTTGGCACAAGCCCCCAGATGTTAATAAAGAGGAGTTTGCATGGTCAACAGGGCTGGGTTTGCCGTTGTCGTTTCCAGTGCCCAGGTCAATGCCAGGTGGTCTGTCTGGTTTCATTCCTTTTCTTACAGTTTGAAACAACTGACATTGCTGTGGGTCTGGAGTCACATGTAGGCCAGACCAGGTAAGGATGGCAGATTTCCTTCCCTAAAGGACATCAGGAACCAGATGGGTTTTTACAATTGACAATGGCTTTATGGTCACTAGCTTTTTAATTTCAGATTCATTAATTGAATTCAAATTTCACCACCTGTCATGGTGGGATTCAAACCCATGTCCCCAGAGTATTTAGCCTGGGCTCTGGATTACTAGTCCAGTAGCATTACCACTACACCCCCACCTCTTCAGATATAATCTGAAGATCAAAACACTGCACAATTTGCCACTGTTAAATCCTCTATAACCGTTGCAAGTTACCAGCAGCTGTAAAAGTGGAAAATGCTGGAAACGCACAAGAATCATTCAGAAGACATGTCAGTTGACAGGGCCTAGTGGAGGATTCACCTACCTTTCTCTTTCAGATACTGATCAATCTGCTGTATACTTCTCCATCATTTTTCAGGTTTATTTCAGTTTTCCAGCATTTGTAGTTTTTCTTTTCAACACTAGCAGCAGCCATCTTTCCCAATTCTATATTAATCTCCCTTTTATATTTTTGTGCTTTGCTCCCCCCCACCAAATTTGTTTTAATGAAGCCTGCTCAACATTAATAAAGATAGCTCACAGAGGATTTCACTGAACAGTTCATGTCCATTATAGATAACCAACTCAAAGACTGTTTCCAGTAAAGAACAAACTTTTATTTATACAGTATAGAAATTATTGTATAAATAAAGGTCTTGCACAGATGGTAGAATCAGGTAAATCTATTAAAGAATTGTCTATATGGTCACTGGATGCCTTGTAAATTGATAGAATTGAGTCTCTAACTAATCCTGGGTAACATTTCATAACTCTTGGTCCTCTACTACGAATAGGTCAGATGATTCAATTATCCATTCTTCTGCATTCACTGGGAACTCGAGTCCAAACTCCCTTCACCAACACAAGGAGCTCACCAAACCAATGAAATTGAAGCATCATTAGCTCAACTTGTGCCTCTACTTGCAAGCTATTCTTGTGTTTGAAGACAACATTTAGAAATCCTTGACCCTGGTATACAGACAGCCAAGCTGTATCCTAGACTGACAAATAACTGAGATTGAAATAAGCACCTGTTCAGGTCAGGCAGGACAACTAGAATTATTTTATCTGATCCTGGCACAGTGCATCGCATTCATATTAACCAGTGTTAGATGAACCCACAAAGGAAATAGCCCAAACACTTCTCCCAGCCCATTCCCACCACCATTCCCCTCACCCCTCCCCCCATCCCCCCCCCCCCGCCCGCAGCGCAATCGGCCTGTGTGTGATTGTAAAAAGCCTGTCATGAATACATGCATCATTACTCATTTCGCATTTCAGTTGCATCTGAGATAAGTGATTGCTTTGCTCTATCAGAGATATATGTGCTTTCCCAAATGATTACTATTGGCAAATGATAAATCATTGTCGTCACAGGCAATAATAGGATCACTGTTAGTCTCAGATAAAACCTAGAGTATCTGTATCTAAATCAATTCAAACTACTTAAGAAGCCTTCAAAGTCATTTTCTGCAACTCATTTGCATGCATGTGAAAAGGACACTCAGTACCCACTAAACCCATAAATTCAACAGATCTCAAAACAGTAAGAGAACATCTCCCTTATGAAGTTTTACAACATAATGCACTGTCACTGTCATGGACAGATTATAGTTTATGTTTTCACTCAATTACAGAATCAAAAATCTGATTTATCAATAAATCAACAGAGAAAGAATAAAATCAGCTTAAGTTCAGGTATAAAGGAGGCTTTCAAAAATGTCCTGGGCTTTATTGACAATGGTCACATCTAAAAGGTAATCAAAAATACTGAAGGCAACAATTTTTTATATAAATATATATTTAACTAAATATTCAGTGAATGAATATTTAAAATTAAATTGCAAAATGATATTGGGCCACCATCAACACACGCTCCAATACGGCTGTATCAGCTTTTCAATTAATGTTGCAGATTTAACCATATTATAGTTTCTAACCATATTTTAAAATAAACAGAAAGCTATACTTTAGACAGATGAAACTGAATTACCTCTTGACAAGTGCTGACAAACAGAGACCAATATAAATACAGAATAATAGGTGACTTGACTTTTGCATCAAAATTGAGGGGTAATTAAGGTGTCTAACTTAACAGCAAAGCTGAAGCAATGAAAAGTCATCTGGTTCTGAAGTTTGGATTAAAGGTTGACTGTGTTCTTTGGCCACTTGTTTCTTTTTTTTTTTACAATCTTCCAATTTTTTTTCACTCGCAGGCTTTGCTAAATAATATGCATTCTGCTTCTGTCACCATGTTTTGCCTTATCGACACTTAATTCTTTTCAACTTCAGCAACTTGTCTCTGGATAGTCTTATCTCTCACTGAGGCATGTTTCTATATAGGCCAGTAGCCCTGCTGCCAGGATACCTGAATGATCATTCATCATTTGTGATTCTTGTAAGTGCATATTGAAAGACTATTCACTAAAACACCACCCTGTCCTCTCCTGTCAGCCGCACAAGCCCATGTTCCAGTAGGAATCACTGGATAGTGATTAGGAGTGAAAACCTTAATCGATTCCTTCTTTTTCCAAAAATAGGCTAATTGTAAAAGCCCTACAGCCACCCTGTAAGTGGAACAGGCTCAAGGTCAATGACCTACTATGTTTCTTGTCAAGACCAGAGAGGTCAGCACAGCTGGAGACTTAACCAGAGACCTTTCTCATCCTTATGGTTTAATACCATACCAGATAGTGCATTATCCACTAAGGCATCAAGGGTGCTCAAATTTCTCTTTTAAAAATGATACGGTATTATAACAAAAGTACTCTGTTTGAAAGAAATATACTCACAGGGTCAGGTTTACAAAAAAACATCATTTTCATCAAACACTGCATAATTACAAAAGGACAACGAAATACTAAGTCAAATGGCACTGCTGGTGAATCAATCACAGTGATAGCCCCTCACCTCAAGTTTCTGCGCTCTTTCCCTGCTGAGTGGCTCCAGTGGGAAGCTAAGGTTGTTGGCTTCTGCTAGGGAACGCAGGTCAAAGTAATACTTTGCGTAAACACTGGAGGGCACGTTGATGTTGAACTGGAGCAGCTCCAGAAACTGGCGCTCCAGCTCATTCCTGCAGAAAGTGAGTGGAGACCATGAGGAAAGATGCGTGAGTGCACACATGCACAGACACCCGCAAAACAGACACACAAAGCTTGTTTCACATACTAAAAGCCAGCAAGTTAGGCTAAACCTAAATAAAACAATAGTTCCATCCCAGCTGGAGCATTGTGTCCAATTCTAGACACCACACTTTCAGAAAAGTATGAAGTTTTTGCAGAGGATACAGGAGAGATTTACTAGAATGATTTCAAGGATGAGGGATTACTGTTAACTTGGGAGACTGAAGAAGCTGAATTGCTCTCCTTCGAGCAAAGACTAAGAGGAGATGGTTGAAGGGTCAATAACGAGAGAGCACAGATGTAACATGATTGACAAAAGAAACAGAGGAGACGTAAAGACATTTTTTTTAATGCAACAATTGTTAGAATTTGGAATGCATTGCCTGATAGAGTGGTGGATACAGATTCAATAGCATTTCATAGGGAACTGGAAAAATACTTGAAGGAGAAAAATTGCAGATATGGGGAAGAGTGGGACTGAGTTTGAAAGAGGAGCACAGACTTGATGGGCTGAATGGCCTCTGTGCGATGTACTATTTTATGCTTCTACACAAAAAGGCCAAGTGAAGCGACATTTAACATTATTGCATAAATAGATCTATGCTTAGATACACATGGAATTTTAAAAATCAGTGAAACAGCTAGATCTTGATTTTAGACTTACATTAAAATGGTCTGCAAGTATAATTACACCTCTAATATCAGAGTTATAAAATTCAAACAAATGACCAAGTCAAAATACAGCAACATCTGGCTGGTCTCTGGATGCCCTTTATAGCCAAGTTTTACTGCAGCATGCAGCTCTAATTAACTGGACTACATAAACATTTAACAAAATATAAAATCTATATTATTATATATAAAAACTAATTTTCACACTCCTGTCCAGAGTCCAAGATATGTTGTTCACACTTCTGTTATTGGAACAACTACCTCCCAACACTCAGTTAACTAAACAATTGGATCAGTACTGATAGCAGCATTTGGCAGCCACGATGAACTGATTTACTGAATACAATTTCAACAGTGAAATATGCACTTTTCTGGGTAGTGTCATGCAGCCCCCCACCTGCCAAGAATGAGGCATATTAATTATGTCACATGAACATTGATTTGAACCTGTTGCTGCAGTGAAGAAATGACTTGTTTGAAGATCACCAGACACTGGGCTGGAAGGACATTTGCATACTAAGACACTGCTTGTGGAAACAAAGGGCTATTCCCTGCTCTAATTAATCCAAATGGATTTTGATCACCAGAGATTGAAGGTATAAGGAAGCACATTCCAGGCCCTGCTAAGATGATACAATCCACAGAGCCAGGACTGGTTAAACCAGCTAGTCACATGACTAACTAGCTGGTCCAGGTTTTCTGAATTAGCCAGAGGACAATTTGAATTCAGAAGGCAGTGTACAACTGAAGCTGAAACAAGCAAGACTCTGGCCTGGCTGTCTCTCTCTCTCACTTTCTCCTGAGCCACCGGACCCATGGAAGACATGTAAACCTCCAAAGAGAAGACTCCTACATCGGAAGAAGTTGAAGGGTGAACTGGGCCCCAACGAATTGCAAGGCTTACTGGCAACCAAAGACTCCACATTGAACTTAAACGATTGTAACTACCAGATATTGTCTCAAACTTTTCCCCTTTATTCTTTTCTACTTTTTCTGTCTCTATCTGCGTGTGTGTTTATCGCATATGCATGCTAGCGTGGTCGCGTCATATATTGTAGTTGTTAACCGGATTAGAGTTTAAGATTAATAAACTTCTACCTTTCTTGTTTAAATCTAAGGAAACCCATTTGATTTCTTTGCCTTACAATTGGAGCAGTGAACAAGGATTCACTGAGGGGGAGCTAAAAACACAGTGTTTTCAAATTAAACCCTGTTACAGTTAAACCAGGCAAAGGCTGAAAGGGAACCCCTAGACCCCTTCTCACCTGGTCGTAACAGTACTCGCGAACCCCAACAATGGCAGAACAAGATTCGCTGTCAGTTCCACAGCCTTTCAAGCCAGTGGTTAGAACAAGCCAGTGGGTCAACAGGTAGAGTAGATCTAGCTGATTTGGCAGCATGAAAAGTCAGCTAGACAGATTAACTCCAGCAGTATTTATATGCACACTTGGGAGCTCATAAACCTTAGCTCTTGTAAATCTATATCCAAACTCAGGTAGGCAAGGGGATTAAAAGACTGCACACTCTGTATCAAGCAAAAGGAAATTGCACAGTAGTTTGGTTGAAAACTCTCAAGCATGATGATTGCTTTCTGTATGCCCATGTAGATATTGTGTAAAATAGGAGACTGAAGTAAGTTATACATTCAATACAAAGTTGTGTTAATGGAATATGGAATGCTCCTTATGGTTTAGCTGGTTAAGGCTATGAGCAAGCTGAACTATAAAGAATAGAAAGTTTCCAGGTTTGGCAGTGGGGTGGTACAATTGACAATCAGAATGCTTGGATTAGGGAATAAAAACATTGGCAAGGGTTCCAGGTTATGATCCAGGATCCCTGTTGAAAAATGTACGTGTGTTGTCACCAGGTGAGGATGAAATCAGGCTCAGTGGTGATGGCGTGCAGCCGAATGATCCACCAATACTTATTATCTAGCTTCACACTTGGAGAATGGAACTTTGAACAGGGTAGCTGGGCGTAGTGTAATGACAGTATGTGCCTTCAGTAGAGGAGGAGGAGGAGCAGGGAGAAAAAAAAGGCAACAGCCAACAAGTTGATCTTGGTAAGGGTGATTGAGGAGGGATTTAAACTCCAGCTGTACGTTAATCACAAAATATTGATAAAATTAAAAAAATCCTTCAGCTTAATAACATGTACTGCTAACAATGGGAAGTTAATTTCAATAACTAATAATCATGCCAAAAACTTGTGGAAGTAGTGCAGAAATGTTACTGTGGAAAGATACATATGTGATTAATTTACTGACCTAGTGCTCCCAGAAGGAAGTTTCACCTGCCAGAAGCACAGATCAGAATTTTCCAAACACAAATTATTTATGCATGGTTTGTGCCAGAATTTCCAAAGTCCATCACGAGCAGGAATGGGAAATCAGCTCTGAAGCCTTCAGACACCAGGGACATAAAGGAACGGTCCTCAGCATAACCTCAGTGCAGGGCAAGGGCTGTGGCAGTAGTTGCTAGTGTGCAGAGGCAAAGGCAAGGCGGGGGCTAGGGAGGCTCACAGACTTCTTGCGGGGCATGGGAGGGAGGTGGGGGGCACATCTTCTCCTTCTGAGCTATGAGAGTTCTCACAGAGTCATTTTTTAAAATCTTACCATGGCCTCCCCCAGCCAGTTGATGCCTCTGGCCTTATTTTGACTGTCAGGTTCCACACATTTGAGACTCCCGCAACAACGTTAAAATCATGTTGAGACACCGATGCTTTCATGGGATAACAATGTTTTAAGTTAAAGTAGGCCCCTGCCTACCTTTAGTGGGCGGCTCAGCCATCTTGAAAGTCGGCAACAATGAAATGGAGCAACCTCATTATGGTAAATGGACTCGGCCTAATCTTAACTGCTCCCATGCACTATTATTGTTGGGTGAGGGCAGTTAAAATCAAGGCCCATGTCTTCAGATGATATTGCCAAGGGGCAGCATGTATGTGAGGAGGCCAAGAATAGCTTCTTTGGGTATATAGAGCTAATTTTATGGGGCGGAAGAGAAGCTATTGCTGGAGATGCTGTCACTACAATAATATTAACAGAGTGGAACCAAGTGAGTGCAGTCCCACTGAGGTGGACAAAGCAGGAGATGCATTGAAGGAGGGTGGTGTGGTCAACTATGTCACCGGATGCGGAGAGGTTGATGAAAGCAAAGAGGGATAATAATCCCTAGTCACAGCCATAAAGGATGCTATTTATAATTTTGATTTGGGCTATTTCAGTGCTGTGGCAGGGGCAGAAAATTGACTGCAGATTCAAACATTGAGTTGCAAGAAAGATAGGCACGGATTTGGGAGGCAACAATTTTGAGGACTTGTGAAAGGAAATAGATGTTGGAGATACAGCAATAGTTTCCAAGTACAGAAGGATTGTGAACGAGTTTTTGAGGAAGGTAGGAGGTGATGACAGCCATTTTGATAGTGAGGGAGGAACTGTACTTGAGGAGAGGGAACTAGCAAGGGAAGTTGAGTGATCAGCGGTTAAGTGGAAATGGAACCAATGGAGCAAGGTACATTCAGGTCACATAGGCAAGGCAGAGATTAGGAGGGAAAAATATAGTTGTAAACACAGGATTGGAAGAAAACAATGAGACAGTCCAAAGTTAAACTCCAAGATTCAGCGGTGGGATAGCTTCTGAGATCGGAAAGTTAAGAAGCAGCATTACAGTCCTTCCCAATCACCATTGAATAGATTTTTGACTAAAGGCACTCACATGTCTTCCACTGTGATATCTTTAAGGATTTGGCAGTAGTCCACGTTCCAAACAGCTTGATCGTCCCATACCTTGGATGCAAGCAAGATGGCCCCCAACACAATCCGTTTCCAGTTGCTAGGGCAGATGTCAATCTCTGCGTATGTTAACAGTCTCTCAAGATACACCTAAAAAGTTAATTAAAGGGTAAATGTTGAAGAATTCTATCTAGTGTTTATCACTTGGTTCTTTAGTTCTTTTCCAGCCTAAGGATCGAAATTTGGATTATTGACTGTGTGGGGGCATCTTCAAAATATACAACAACACGAGCTTGTATTTATATAGCGTCTTTAACCTGATTGATGGGGCTGAAATTTCTCAGCTTCATTGTTGGACACCCCCCCCCCCCCGAACAAGCAGAAACTTTGCTAGAATCGGATAACACTAGGTCTCGGCTATACTGTATAATAGTTAGGATGGTCTTGTAGGTTGGAGGCTCCTCCTCCTTCATGGCCAACATAAGGAGGCTGGAGACTCCCTAAAATCACAACCCGGCCTCACAGGGACCCAGTGTAGCTTTACAGGGCAATACATTGAGCGAGAACAGGTAAACAATTCTCCCCCCACCCCACCCCAAGCCCCAGGGTCCAGGCTAGGGAAATGGTCTGAATATTTGAACAAGGGTTTTTTTTTTAAACATTATCCTTTTTACAAGGGGTGTTGATTTATGTTCTTGTGTTTTCAGGGAGGAGGACTCCCAACAGTCCCTCTGGCTAGGCAACCAGAGGACAGATTTCCTGGAGACTATGGCAGGCAGATGGCAAGATGAACTCACAGTGACTGAGACATCTGCCAGCACCATGTTAATTAGGTGTCAGCCCCTCGAACGCAAATACTCTAATGTATGTACCAGGTTCAAGGCTCTTAGAATTTCAGGGCTAATGTTTCTTTTGGGGTTGAAGTTCAGACCAGTTTGATCACCCACTGAAACGGACAGTATAATATATTCTCATTTTAAAAGTGAAGCATTATATCAAAGTAATTGACTCTTGAACTTAGAGCAGAAAGTTCTGCAATTACACACCAAGACAGTCAACTTGGTCTGTTGAAGGGCACACTACCAAAATGTCTTAAATCTGTCTTTTCTTTTTATAGATGCTGACAGACCAGCTCCATAGTCAATGTTTCTTTTTACAGATTTCTAGAATTTGCAGATTTTATATTTTTATTTTGACTCTCTTGAATTCACCTTAAACAATACTCCACAATGCAGAGCTCCAGTTAAACAGTGTTAATAAACCTAAGAAAACTGCAGCTACATTGATGTGAATTTTACTAGTATTTTCAGCTACTCTAAAATCCTATGGCACTATTTCCAAGAAGAGTTTCCCCAGAGTATCACTTTACCAACATTACCAAAAACAGATTATTTGGTTATTATAATATTGCCATCTGTGGGAGCTTGCTGTGCACAATTTGGCTGCTACCTTTCCTACATTACAACAGTGACTACATTTCAAAAGTATTTCATTGGCTGTAAAGTGCTTTAGGACATCCTGAGGTTATGAAAGGTGCAGTATAAATAAAAGTTCTTTCTTATGTGTGTGTCACATGTTCCATTAAAAAAATCCTATGTAAATATTCCTGTGGAGATGCTAAAACATCCACAGGTAATTGTCACTCTTAATCTGACTAATGTTCTGTAATGCTCTCTGTAACACCAGAAATCTTCAAATGAAAATGCTTCAAGTCTTCAGTATACAGTTGAAGTCTCTCACTGCTGGTGGCACTGCATTGCCAGTTTATCTCCACCTCCTGGGGCGGCACAGTGGCGCAGTGGTTAGCACCGCAGCCTCACAGCTCCAGGGACCCGGGTTCGATTCCGGGTACTGCCTGTGTGGAGTTTGCAAGTTCTCCCCGTGTCTGCGTGGGTTTTCTCCAGGTGCTCTGGTTTCCTCCCACAAGCCAAAAGACTTGCAGGTTGGTAGGTAAATTGGCCATTATAAATTGTCACTAGTATAGGTAGGTGGTAGGGAAATATAGGGACAGGTGGGGATGTTTGGTAGGAATATGGGATTAGTGTAGGATTAGTATAAATGGGTGGTTGATGTTCGGCACAGACTCGGTGGGCCGAAGGGCCTGTTTCAGTGCAGTATCTCTAATCTAATCTAATCCTTTCTATGTTTCCTGTACATTTCCCCTCCTGGCCCGCTGTGGGAGTGTGCAATCAAAGCACCCTCCACATCTGAGCTACTAACTTATTCTGCAACTTAGATAACCCGTGACTTCTTATGGCAGCTTCAGATACTCATACCCACAACTACAGCATCACTGATGTAGCGAGGGAAATATGCTTTGTCCTGACTTTCCATTGTCAATGCAACAAGTAATCTTGAAAAGTTCCACAGAATAACCTCAATGTCTCCACTTTCCCAAAGAAATCACATCAAAAATCATCCATACTGCCCGTTTTTGCACCTTCTGAAGAACAGCAGTTTCTTTGTTATGATTATGTACTCAGAACTACACACAGTACCCCAGATGGGATCTAACCAGCACCTTGCATGACACAACCTCTTTAGATAGATCGGTACTGTCCTTCTGATAAAGTGTCTGGACTTTGTTTCTTTTTCTTACCACAGCTAAGTTTCACATTCATAATGCAACCTTTCAGGGAAGGAGTTTTAATCTTTTGATCACAGTTTCGAGGAAAATCAAAACATGTGCTTTTGGAATAACTTTAAGATTTTGCCAGAGATAGCAAATATCAGAAAACTTTCGGCGAAATTTTTTTTGATGTCACATACTGCAGGTAATCTTTTCTCAGGATCCGTTTCCTGATCAGTACAATGTATTAGTGCTCCATTTAACAAGAGCAGAAAAGTTACAAATTTTCACTGCCGTTGCTGGACTTTGCCCGTCAGAAGCGCGGCTTGGGAATTTGGACCCTCTCCCACCCATAATTTGTCAATCAAGTACCCCAGTGATACTCTCTAGGAATGGATATTGGGAACTTCAACTCAACACCCCTGCCCACCATCCACCATCCTCCAAAAGCTTCTTCTGTCCTTTTGAATGGAAAACCTTGGGAACAATGCCCAGTTTCCCAATATAGGACTTTCCAAGACAGGCGCATCAATTCATAAAGTTATCCCTACAGTCCCTTTTTTTTTTGATTCCTTGCCCCATTCCTGCCTTAGTAAAATCTTTGCATCCTGTCAACTGTCTCTTGGCACTGAATAACTGCTTATGTATCAGCTGAACCCTATTAAAATATTGCTGCCCAGTCAGCACATAGCACTATTAGAATGTAAGTTGCTTATAACTAGCTGGTTTGTGCATGGGTACGCTGCCTATTATAAGCAGCTATCCAATTCATCTCTTGAGGCACACTGAACAGAGAAATTTTAGGTTGCAGACAAGAATCAGCTTAGTAATAGCTGCAGCGCGCTGACAGCATTGCCTATAGCATGTCTGCATGCCACACGAGAACTTCAGCTGGTATTTCAACTAATCCCAGTGCTTAAGTTTATATTTGCATGTTAACTGTAATGGTGGGCTTCTAAGTTGCTTGACAAGATGATCAGCTGTAGC
The DNA here is from genome assembly GCF_036365525.1 of Heterodontus francisci. Taxonomy (NCBI): domain Eukaryota; kingdom Metazoa; phylum Chordata; class Chondrichthyes; order Heterodontiformes; family Heterodontidae; genus Heterodontus; species Heterodontus francisci. The sequence continues at coordinate 185,130,934 of NC_090372.1, read as the reverse complement.
TCTAGTATGCCTGAGCAGGTTTGGGATTAGCTGTCACATGGTAAACTGGGTTTGTCACTAACCTGATTCACCATCAGCTGTAGCATGCTGGAGTGCGTCAGCTGAGCAACAGCTGGATTGAGATTCAGGTTTAGCCAATACTACTCTAACTCATCTGATCCAGAATTTCAATACAACTTCCCACTTGCTTGATCAGCATCTGACCTTAAATCCCAACTCCAGCTAATCATAGGATCATAGGAAATAGGCCTGACAAGCCTGCTCCGCCACTCAAAACAGATTATGGCTGATCATCTACCTCGATGCCATTTTTCCCCATTATCCCCATATCCCTTGATGTCATTAGTATTCAGAAATCTATCGAGTTCGGTCTTGACCATGCTCAATGATTGAGCTTGCTTGGGTAGATTCACCACCCTCTGAGTGAAGAAATTCCTCCTCATCTCAGTCTTAAATGGCCTGCTCCTTATTCTGAGACTGTGTCCCCTTCTTCTAGACTCACCAGCCAGAGGAAACATCCTATTCACATACCCTGTCATGCCCTGTAAGACTTTTATAAGTTTCAATGAGATTACCTCTCATTCTTCAAAACTCTAGAGAATACAGGCCCAGTTTTGGAATCTATCCTCATAAGACAATCCCGCCATCCAAGGAATTAGTCTGGTGAACCTCCATTGCACTTCCTCTATGGCAAGTATATCCTTCTTTAGATAAGGAGATCAAAACTGTACACAATACTCCAGGTGCAGTCTCACCAAGGCTTTATACAATTGAAACATTACATCTTTTACTCCTGTACTCAAATCCCCTTGCAATGAAGGCCAACATGCATTTGCCTTCTTAATTGCTTGCTGCACCTGCATACTAGCTTTTAGTGACTCATGAAAAAGGACACCCAGGTCTCTTTAGACATCAACACTTCCCAACCTCTCACTATTTAAGAATTACTCTGCCTTTCAGTTTTTCCCTACCAAAGTGGATCACTTCACACTTATTCACATCATATTCCATCTGCTATGTTCTTGCTCACTTAGCCTGTCCAAATCCCCTTGAAGCCTCCTTGCATCCTCCTCACAAGTTACATTCTCTCCTAGTTTTGTGTCATCAGCAAATTTGGAAATATTACAATTGGTCCCCATATCCAAGTCTTTTGTATAGGTTGTGGCCCTCGCACTGATTGTTGCAGCACCCCACTAGTAACAGCCTGCCATCCTGAGAATGACCCATTTATTCCTACTCTCTGCTTTCTGTCCGTTAACCAATTCTCAATCCATTGCAGTATATTAGCCCCAATCCCATGTGCTCTAATTTTGTTTACTAACCTCCTATGTGGAACCTTATCAAAAGCCTTCTGAAAATCCAAATATACCACATCCACTGTTTCTCCTTTATCTATGCTACAAGAAACATCCTCAAAAACTCCAACAGGTTTATCAAACATGATTTCCCTTTCACAAATCCATGTTGACTCTGCCCAATCATATAATTATTTTCCTAGTGTCCAGTTATCTCATCCCTTTTAATAGATTCTAACATTTTCCTTACTACTGATGTCAAACTAACAGGTCTGTAGTTCTCCATTCTCTCTCACGCTCCCTTCTTAAATAGTGGGGTTACATTTGCTACGAATGACCTGGAACTGACTTTAAGAGCTGAATTTTACATTGCACCAGCGGGTCAGATGGTGGCGTGGGGGCGGTGTAAAATTGAGTGGGAGACTGTGGGAGGCCTACTCGCCCTGCTCCCACCTCCGATCAAGTTTACGGCATCGGGCCGGGGGGTGGGGGTCGGCCCGCCCGAGGCCAATCAAGGCCCTTAAGAAGCCCTTAATGGCCACTTAAGGGCCCTTGCCCACCTCCACGGGTATTTTACCCGTGGCAAGCGGGCGTGCTGGGGACGTGAAAGGCCGCCCAGCGATAGTTATTGGCCTTTCCGCACCCTGGGGGGGGGGGGGGGTGGGGGACATGACATTTGGGCACAGGGTGCCCGATTGAGGGTCATCCCCGCCTCCCAACCCATCCCCGGGACCCAAGATGTCCCCCTCCCCCCAAACAACCACTCCAGCTTCACCAGGGAAGGACCGATCCTCCTGGTGAGGCAAGCCCAACTGACCTTCCCTCCAGGCTCCATTGCGTCGGCTGGGCTGCAGTCCCAGCAGTGGCCACCGCTCATGGTGTCGCTGTTGGGACTAAGAGCTGCCAGCCCACTGAGGCAGGACCTCTTCCCTCAAGTGGGTGGAAGTCCCGCCTCGTGCCAATTAAAGACGGGGACCCGTAAAATGCAGGACGGATTCCCGGACTAGGCAGAAGCGAGTTCAGCACTGACTTTTACATCGGTGGTGAATTCCCGTCCACCTAGGGTAAAATTCAGCCCTAAATGTCTAATTAATGCAATATTAACATCCATTGCAAATAATCATTTTATAATTGTACTCAATGGGTTTAATCTGGGATTTCAGGTTATGTCTATGTTTTTTTAATTCATTCATGGAATGTGGCCATCGCTGGCAAGGCCAGCATTTATTGCCCATCCCCAAGTGCCCTTGAGAAGATGGTGGTGAGCCGCCTTCTTGAACCGCTGCAGTCCTTGTGGTGTAGATACACCAACAGTGCTGTTAGGGAGGGAGTTCCAGGATTTTGACCCAGCGACAGTGAAGGAATGACGATATAGTCCCAAGTCAGGATGGTGTGACTTGAAGGAAAACTTGCAGGTGGCGGTGTTCCCAAGCACCTGCTGCCCTTGTTCTTCTAGATGGTATAGGTCGCAGGTTTAGAAGGTGCTGTCGAAGGAAGTAAGTAATTATGTAGTATAAGCACAATTGCCATAAGCTGAGATGACTATACATAAAACCCTCTCAGCATGCCACACAAATCACTACTAAGGCTGCTACTGAGATAACAGTATTTATGTACTTCAGTGGAATAATTTCAAAAACAGCACTGAAAATGTAAATAAGATTAAGCATTATATAATTACATAAAATTTACAACACAAAAACTGCCCATTCGGCCCAAATGATCTATGCTCACATGAGCCTCATGCTTCACATGAGCCTCCTCCCATCTTACTTCATCTCACCCTATCAACAAATCTTCTAACTTTTTTTCCCTCATGCATCTATGCACTTCAATAATTCCATATCATAGTATGTTCTACATTCTAACCACTCTCTGGGTAAAGAAGTTTTTCCTGAATCCTTTATATTGAATTTATTACTGAGTATCTTATAATTATGACCCCTAGTTCCCCAGAAGTGGAAACATCTTCTCTACACAAATCCTATCAAATGTTTCCATAATTTTAAAGGCCTCTATTAGATCACCCGAAAGATTCCCAGCCTGTTCAGTTTATCTAGGATGTTGACAACAGTTCTAAACTGCAAGTTAGAAAAAAGAAAATACATTTGCAACTATGAAGAACTATTGCTTTAAAATATGAAATAGAGATTTAGCACAAATATAATGCAGATAGCATTACTAAAGTAATTACTGCCGTGATGAACTGGTACTACAACAAGGATAACTAAGAGCGATTACTATACAAGTGAAACAATTCTTTTGAATTAGGACTTTAATAACCTATTGGCATTCAGCTGCCTAAAGTGGCACTTCAGACCAGTAATGAGGCACTGCTGCATGGTTGAAGGTGCTGCATTTGTCTGAGATTTAACTGCTGTGTAAACCACTATTATTGCAGATAATAGTGCCATCTAAACCCTTGCTGCACCTTTCTTTTTTTTATATTTTTCATGGGATGTGGGATCTCGCTGGCAAGGGCATTTGTTGCCATCCCTAATTGCCCTTGACACCTGAGTGGCTTGCGAGGGTCATTTCAGAGGGCAGTTAAGAGTCAACCACATTGTTGTGGGTCTGGAGTCACATGTAGGCCAGACCGGGTAAGGACAGCAGATTTCCTTCTGTAAAAGGCATTAGTGAACCAGATGGGTTTTTACAACAATCAATGGCACCATCACTGAGACTAGCAGTTGGGCTGAGACTAGCTTTTAATTCAAGATTATTTTATTAACTAATTAATGAGCATTTCAGCTATGAAGAGAGACTGAAAAGGCTAGGGTTGTTTTCCTTGGAGCAGAGAAGGCTGAGGGGAGACATGATTGAGGTGTACAAGATTATGAGGGGCATTGATAGGTTAGATAGGAGGAAACATTTTCCCTTAGCGGAGGGGTCAAGAACCAGGGGGCACAGATTTAGGGTAAGAGGCAGAAGGTTTAGGGGAGATTTGAGGAAACATTTTTTCACCCAGAGGGTGGTTGGAATCTGGAACGCACTGCCTGAAGAGGTGGTGGAGGCAGGAACTCTCACAACATTTAAGAAGTATTTAGACGAGCACTTGAAACGCCATAGCATACAGGGCTACGGGCCAAGGGCAGGAATATGGGATTAGGATAGTTGGGTGCTGTATGGCTGGCACAGATGGGCCGAAGGGCCTGTTTCTGTGCTGGATAACTCTATGACTCCATAAATGTAAATTCCACCAGCCGTGGTGGGATTTCAACCCATGTTCCCAGGACATTACCCCAGGCTTCTGGATTATTCATCCAGTGACATTACCACTATGCCACTGTCACCCCTAAAGTATCTATCATTCCCTAAGTAAATGAAATGATACCTGCACCTGACAATTGTATTTAAGTATGCAATATTTGTAAATTTTACATACATAATACATTATAGCTGTGCCTGATCTGACCTTCAGCTATCCATAGAGCAAAAGGGAAAAAGTAACTGATGTCAAAGAACGGAATCATGTCCAATATTGGTCTCCCACTGCAGCCAACCCTCCTTTTTGTTTACATAATAACCTGCTGCCCTTGTTTCATTTCTGAAATGTCTCAATTACAGGCTTAATTTAAGGAAGGTCAGCTGTTCCATTAATAAAATATTACAAATTCAAAATGAATGGAGACAAAACAAGGTCAGTAATTCTGATCCACAGATTCGTCTCTCCCCAGAGAATGCAAATGGAAGTCACGAGCAATTAGACTGGACCTTGAAATTAGAGACATTCTACAACCTCTTTCTGTGTACTAGATAAAAGACCACTTAACTATATTGTACAAATGAAGAAACAAATAATTAATGAAGAGTCAATCTCCAGACCTGCCATGTATAATCGAGTTTAGTGGCCATTAGAAATAGTAAATACTTCCCTTTAGTTAAGTCTCATGTACTTAATAAAAAAGTAAGCAATTTGTCTTACAAGCATTCATTTTATTCTACAGAGCCCTGTAAAACCTGCAACAGCAGGTTATCGTGCTTTCTCAATTCGTTACTGCAGGGTGGGTGCTGTAACTCAGGAATTATTCCAGAGAAAGCACAAAGGAGTCACTCAGTCAATGAGGTGATTCCCTGGGCCTCTATCAACCCAGCGTATCCAGCCTACTATTTAGCTGCTGAAATAGAACAGAAAAGAGAATAAGTAATGCATTTATCTGGCATTTTTAACATGTATTCTGGATATTTCAAAGCACTTTGCAATCAATGGTTTACTTTTTTTTGTTTAAGTCCAGTCATTATTATGTAGGAAAATGTGGCAGCCAAATTACACACAGTGAGGTTCCACAAACAGCAAACGGATGAACAGTGATATGCTCTTGGTGGTGTGAACATAAGAAATAGGAGCAGGAGTAGGCCATTCAGCCCCTCAAGCCTGTCCAACCATTCAATAAGATCATGGCTGATCTGGCCCAGAACTTAACTCCTCTTTCGTGCCAGCTCCTCATAGCCCTCAACTCCCCGATATTTCAAAAATCTATCTACCCCCTCTTTAAATACTTTCAGTGATCTAGCCTCCACAACTCTCTGAGGTAGAGAATTCCAGACATTCACTACCCTCTGAGAAGAAATTCCTTCGCATCTCAGTTTTAAATGAGTGTCCCCTTATTCTCTAACTATGTCCCCTAGTTCGAGATTCCCCCACTAGTGGAAACATCTTCTCAACATCTACCCTGTCAAGCCCCCTCAGAATCATCTACGTTTCAATATGATCACTCCTCATTCTTCTAAACTCTAATGAATAGAGGTCTAACCTGTTTAGCCGTTCTTGATAAGTCAACCCCTTCATCCCAGAAATCAGCCTCGTGAAACTCTTTTGAAATGCCTCCAATGCCACTATATCCTTTCTTAAATACGGGGACCAAAACTGTACACAGTACTCCAAGTGCAGCTTTACCAACACCCTGTACAGTTGTAACAAGACTTCCCTATTTTTAAACTCCAACCCCCTAGCAATAAAGGCCAAAATTCCATTTGCCTTCTTAATTACTTGCTGCACCTGAATGCTAACTTTTTCTGTTTCATGCACAAGAACACCCAGATCCCTCTGTGCTGCATTTTCTTGGAGTCTCTCTCCATTTAAATAATAGTCTGCCTTTTGATTCTTCCGACCAAAGTGCATGACCTCACACTTTCCTACATTAAACTCCATCTGCCAAGTTTTTGCCCACTCACTCAACCGATCTATATCCCCTTGCAGATTCCTTATGTCCTCATCACAACATGCCCTCCCACCTATTTTTGTATCGTCAGCAAATTTGATATATTACACTCTGCCCCCTCCTCCAAGTCATTAATATTAAGTCAAGTAAATAATTGAGGCCCTAGGACTGATCTTGTGGCACTGCACTAGTTATGTCTTTCCAACCTGAAAAAGACCCATTAATCCCGACTCTTTGTCTTCTGTGAGTTAACCAATCCTCAATCCATGCTAATACATTATCCCCAATACCATGAGCTCCTACCTTATGCCATATTTTTTTATGTGGCACCTTATCGAATGTCTTCTGGAAATCCAAATACACTACATCTACCGGTTCCCCTTTATCAACTCTGCTTGTTATATCCTCAAAGAACTCTAGCAAATTTGTCAAACATGTTTTCCCTTTCACAAAACCATGTTGACTCTGTTTGATTACGTTAAGCCTTTCTAAATGTCCTGCTACTTCTTCCTTAATAATGGACTCCAGCATTTTCCCAACGACCAATGTTAGGCTGACTGGCCTATAGTTTCCTGCTTTTTGTTTCCCTCCTTTCTTGAACAGGGGCATCACATTAGCAATTTTCCAATCCGCTGGGACCCTCCCAGAATCCAACGAGTTCCGGTATATTTCAACCAATGCCTCCACTAACTCTGCAACCTTTCTTTAAAACCCTTGGATGCAGGCCATCGGGTCCCGGTGACTCATCTGCCTTTCGTCCCATTAGTTTGTCAAATACTTTGTCCCTCATGATATAGACTGTTACAAGATCTTTCCTCCCGTTAGCTCCTTGCTTATCTGATATCTGTGGGATATTTATAGTGTCCTCCACCGTGAAGACCGATGCAAAATATTGGTTTAAATTATCTGCCGTTTCCCTGTTCCCCATTATCAATTCTCCAGTCGCATCCTCCAAGGATCCCACGCTCACTTTAGCTACTCTCTTGCTGTTTGTTTTTATATTTCTTGCCAATTTACTTTCATAATCAATTTTCCCCCTCTTTATTACCTTTTTAGTCATCCCCTGCTGGTTCCTAAAAAATTCCCAATCCTCTGGCCTACCACTAGTTTTCGCCGCTTTGTATGCCTTAGTTTTTGACTGGATACTCTCCTTAACCGCATTTATAGAACATTACAGCGCAGTACAGGCCTTTCAGCCCTCGATGTTGCGCCGACCATCTGACCTACACTATTCCATTTTCATCCATATGTCTATCCAATGACCACTTAAATGCCCTTAAAGTTGGCGAGTCTACTACTGTTGCAGGCAGGGCGTTCCACGCCCCTACTACTCTCTGAGTAAAGAAACTACCTCTGACATCTGTCCTATATCTATCACCCCTCAACTTAAAGCTATGTCCCCTCGTGTTTGCCATCACCATCCGAGGAAAAAGGCTATCACTATCCACCCTATCTAACCCTCTGATTATCTTATATGTCTCTATTAAGTCACCTCTTCTCCTCCTCCTCTCTAACGAAAACAACCTCAAGTCCCTCAGCCTTTCCTCGTAAGACCTTCCCTCCATACCAGGCAACATCCTAGTAAATCTCCTCTGCACCTTTTCCAAAGCTTCCACATCCTTCCTATAATGCGGTGACCAGAACTGCACGCAATACTCCAGGTGCGGCCGCACCAGAGTTCTGTACAGCTGCAGCATGACCTCGTGGCTCCTAAACTCGATCCCCCTACTAATAAAAGCAAACACACCATATGCCTTCTTAACAGCTCTATTAACCTGGGTGACAACTTTCAGGGATTTATGTACCTGGACACCAAGATCTCTCTGTTCATCTACACTACCAAGAATCTTCCCATTAGCCCATTTGTTAACCAAGATGTGGGTTGAGGGAGTTGGTCTGAACATTGGGAGAACTCATTGCTCCTCTTCAGATAAGTAGACAGCAGCTTAGTTAAAATCTCAGCTGAAATACAGCACATCCAACAATGCAGCACTCTGTCAGTACTGCACTGAAATTCCAATCGCTGTAACCTCCTCTAGCCCCACAAGCTTAGTTTAGTTTTGTTTAGAGATACAGCACTGAAACAGGCCCTTCAGCCCACTGAGTCTGTGCCGACCATCAACCACCCATTTATACTAATCTTACACTAATCCCATATTCCTACCACATTCCCACCTGTTCCTATATTTCCCTACCACCTACCTATACTAGGGGCAATTTATAACAGCCAATTTACCTATCAACCTGCAAGTCTTTTGGCTGTGGGAGGAAACCGGAGCACCCGGAGGAAACCCACGCAGACACAGGGAGAACTTGCAAACTCCACACAGGCAGTACCCAGAATTGAACCCGGGTCGCTGGAGCTGTGAGGCTGCGGTGCTAACCATTGCGCCACTGTGCCGCCCCTGAGATCTCTGTGTTCCTCCAATTCTGGCTTCCTGCATCCTAATTTCCATTGTCCCACCTCCGTGCCTTCAGCTGACTAGGCCCTAGAGTTCTGGAATTCTCTCCCTAAACCTAAACCTTTGCCTCTCCACCTTTAAGGCACTCTCTTTGACCCTCACCTTATCTAATAGCTCTTTATGTAGTTTAGTATCAAATTTTGCATGGTTATGCTCCTGTGAAGTGCTTTGGGATGTTTTACCAAATTAAATGCAAGCTATTGTTAAAGTATCACTTTAGATTATGAGCTCAAATCAAAAGCGAGGCTTCAACCTACAATCTTCCGATTTAGAGGGGAGAGTGATAGAAACTAAGCCAAACTGAGATTAAGCTGAGAAGCTGCTTAAATGAGAATATTCATGCAAAGCAATAAAGAAAGTAATAAACACAGTATCTAGGACTTGGCTTAGAGGCAAATTCTGACCAACACTATTAGTTCCCTGGTTAATGAAAGGCACATTTCAAGCTCTAAGCTGGTTCTGCTCACACATTTTAGTTAATAGCAGTTTGATTTCATTTCACAATGTTAGTCATTGAATCACAACCATTGAAATTCTGTTATCATAAAATGCTAAATTTATGTGATCACAATCCAAATATATTAAGAATTTTATAACGATGGAGGAAACCCCAATGAATCTTTGGCAATCCTACGAACTTCAAATACCAGTACTTCAGCAGATTGTTGCTGCCTGACCCACTCACCTGCAGTCTGACCCCATTTTACAAGTAGCACATGGCTCAGGGACAAGCACAGCAGATACAGTGACAGATACAACAGAGATCCTGATTCTGAGCCAAGACTGAGTAAGAAGGACCAGCTGGGTGAGGTTGTCTAGTTAATCATAACAATACAAATGTTTTGTTAAAAACACTTAGAGAAAATGGATTGCTTTCAAAATTCTGCTTCACAAATGACTAATTTTCTTAAATATAGCTTTAGTTAGATGTCCTCTCTTCTCGGAGTACAAAGACGACTATTTAGCTTACCTTATCGTCCCCTGAAAAATTATTATGGTAAAAAAATGCTGAAACAGGACAATTTTAAATATTCTAGTGCTGTTGTGAAAATTCGGAAGCATAAGTTTGGACCCTTAAAGTGTAGCAAAAATAAAATATTTTAAATTAAGTGATGATGGATTTGGGTCTAGGCTCACAAATTGAAGAGCCGGAATAGCATGGCACCCTCGACAGGGAACAAGGCAAGTAACGGTGTGTCGCCTCAACTCAAAATGAAGAGTCCTTACTGAGGCATGCAGAGTCTAAACCAGGAAGTGTAATTTAGAATATTTAAATCTATGTAAAATCATGGACCGACAGCAAAATAGAGAGAGGCAAAGAAAGATGGGATTAGAAGAGCAAAATAAAAAGGAAAAAGGAAATTAAAATATTTTAATTTTAATTTTTTTTTAAATAACTAAAATCTGCAGGAAAGAGAATCCACAAACGTAAATGCAAATTTTCAGTGTTGGAGAGGTTGATTGTCAGTAATTAAACCTTAAAAATTCACTTATACATGAATGGATATGCCTTGACTTTTTCTGCCTTGTTAAGTATTTATCTCATGAGTAAGTATGCCAACTTCATGCCCTACAGTTGTTTGAATGCTGAGCAGCATTTCTGGAGGAGCAGGACAAACTGGACAGTAATGTCCTGATTTCTGTGTTTAACTGTGCATGTGCAGAACAAAGAAGTTGCTGTCCAATTTACTCCTTAATAACGGTGAGTGCACATACCCTCATCAACATTTCCACTGAAAATTCCAGGTCAATATGCTGAACAGAGTCACAGATTCCACAGAGGGCATAGCCTCCAACTTAAAAGAGAGAGGGTGAAAAGATAGTTTAGATTGAACTATTTTGAACTATAGAAGATGTTGAGTGCGTGGAATGGACTGCCAGGGGAGGCCACAGGAGGTCACTGCATCAACAAATTGGATGAGATGTCAGAGTGCACATGGAAAAGTTTGACAGTAAAATTGCCTAGACATTGAATCTGGCTTGATGGACAGCAATGTATATTTCTTTCTTTTTATGCAACAATCAAATAAGAGGAAGAGAGGCCTCGATAGCTCACTCGCTTTTTCCCCTACCCACAAGAATGCTACCTGGAAGCCTAACATGAGGTCAGAAAAATGGTGAGATAAAGCTACAGTAACAAAATAAAGAAACTATGCACATATTTGACCAATTCTACTTCAAAATTATTAAGAAATATTTTTGTAGATAATCTAGGACAATAAGCAGAGCATATATCTTGGAAAGCTGCAGAGGTAATTCTCTGTTCAAAGATATATTTCAGCCTGTTTCTAACTTTTATTAGAACATACTAGATAAAATGGACTCCCAAAATCAGTCAATGCCTGTATTCATTTACCCAGTGACATCTGTCACACTCCCCAGACAGTTCCTACAGCTTATTCAGTAATTCTATCACATGCATCATCCATATCCATATAGACACGCTTGTAAGTGCTCTATTTTAACTGAATGTGTTAAAAAAGACACAACTCCCGATTCACCTTGACATCTGACAACCTCTTCTAAAAACAGATCTGGCTGCCTCATGGACAAATATCCCCTGATGTCATTGAATACAGTTTCAATTGCAGTTTTATTGTTTTCTGAACAGTGTACAAGAGTGAGAGATGTTCTGAGGTATGCCTTTGATTGTCCTATGCTTTACAGATGCTAAAAATAAAAGTGCTCCAAATAGGCTTAAGTTGGACAAATGAAATATTCTAATCTTGATCCAATTCTAATGCGTTAAGATTTAGAACAGTCTGTCTCTTCAAAAGTGCTTTCAGCACAGAGCTTGGTGAGAGTTGGATGCTAAATAGAGTGGCTTGCAAAACAGTGAAAATGGGAATTTGGTGAGCGTGAAAAATTAGTGCAGAGGGGGAAGGAGGTACTAAATAAGTTAAACCAAAGAACAGTAAATTGTAAAAGTAAAGAGTACAAGTAAATATATAATCAGAGTAATTAATTAAATCTATGGAGATAAAACTAAAATTAACTAAGTAGAAGACATCAACATTAAAGTGAACTGAACTGCATTAAATAAACATCTGGTGTACATAAATAATAAATAAGAATAAGGAGATACTAAACTAACAGCATTTATAATCATATATATATACATAGTTAGATGTTTACACTAAATGTTGGGATGGCTGAGACCTGTTGCCTGCAATTCCTGCACCATGTGGGAACTCCAGGACACTTTGCGGAGTCACTGCAGGGCAGACAGGAGACTGAGAATTTTCTGGAGCGCACATTTCAGGGGGCGATCACCCAGCAATTACAGAGAGTTTGGGGGACAGTAAGTGGGTGGTCATTTGGCAGGGTAGGAGGAGGAAGGCAGTGTGGCATTCCTCTGGGAGCGTGGCACTCTCAAACCAGTTTTCATTGTTGAATACCAGTAGGGTGACGATATCTCAGGGGAGTGCAGTCTAGAGTATATCCACTGTAAGGTGGGGCAAAAGACTGCACAGGGAGGCACAGAAAAGTGTCGAAATGCAGTTGTCATAGGTGATTCAATAGTGAGTGGGATGGACAGGCATTTTTACAACCACTGACATGAGTCTCATATGGTGTGTTGCCTACCTGGTGCCAGGGTAAAGGACATCAGTGGCAAGGTGGAGAACATTTTACATGGGGAAGGGGAACAGCCAAAAGTCATGGTCCATATTGGAACCAGTGGCATTGGTCCTACAAACAAAGTTTCAGGGGCTATGGAACAAGTTAAACAGCAGGACCCCAAAGGTAGCAATCTCTAGATTACTCCCAGTCCCATTCTGTGGCACATGAACCAGTTCTGGGAGGGATGGAATACCAGGAGGGATGTGTACAAGATGGGCAGGTTGTGCCTCAACAGGGCTGGGGACTAATGTCCATGCAGGGAGGTTAATTAGTGCTGTGAGGGAGGGCTTAAACTAACTTATAGAATCATATAATGGTTACAGCACAGAAAAAGGCCATTCGGCCTATCAAGTTCATGCCAGCTCTCTGCAAAAGCAACTCAGCTAGTCCCACTCACCAGCCCTTTCCCTGTAGCCTCGCAATTTGTTTTCCTTTCAGTTGCTTATGCAATTCCCTTTTGAAAACTATGATTGAATCTATCTTCACTACCCGTTTAGGGAGTGCATTCCAGAGCGTAACCACTTGCTACATAAAAAAGTGCTCCCTCAAGTCACCTTTAGTTCTTTGGCCAGTCACCTTAAATCTGTCTCCTCTGGTTCTTGACCCTTCTGCCAATGGGCACAGATTCCATCTATTCCTTCTAGACAGCACATAATTTGAACACCTTTATGAAATCTCCTCTCAACCTTCTCTTCTCTAAGGAGAACAGCCCCAGCTTCTCCAATCTATCGAGAAAAATGAAGTCTATCGTTCCTGGGATCATTCTCATGAATATTTTCTGCACCCTCTCCAAAGCCTTCACATCCTTCCTAAAGTGCAGTGCCCAGAATTGGACAGAATACTCCAGTTGAGGTCGAAACAGTGTTTTATACAGGATGATCACAACTTCCTTGCTTTTGTACTCTATGCCTCTATTTATAAAGCCCAGGATCCCTTATGCCTTGTTAACCACTTTCACCATCATGGATAGCACATACAGGGAGGTGGTCACACCTCAGGTAAAGGCTGCTCAGGCAGAAAGGGAATGGGTGACTGCCAGGCAGAGTAGAAGAACTAGGCAGGCAATGCAGGAGTCCCCTAGGTCCATCTCCCTCTCTAACAGATTTTCCGCTTTGGATACTGTTGGGGGAGATAACTTCTCAGGGAATGCAGCAAGAGCCAAGTCTGTGGCATCACGGGTGGCTCAGCTGCACAGGAGGAGAGGAAAAGGGGTGGGAGAGCAAAAATGATAGGGGATTCTATCATAAAGGGTAGAGATAGGCATTTCTGTGGTCGCAAACGTGATTCCAGGATGGTATGTTGCCCCCCTGGTGCTAGGGTCAAGAATATCATGGAGCGGCTGCAGGACATTCTGAAGGAAGAGGGTGAACAGTCAGAGGTTACGGTTCACATTGGTACCAACGACATAGGTAAAAAGAGGGATGAGGTCCTGCAACAAGAATTTAGGGATCAAGGTAGCAGATTAAAAAGCAGGACCTCAAAGGTCGTAATCCCTGGATTACTCCCGGTGCCATGTGCTAGTGAGTATAGGAATAGGAGGATAGAGCAGATGAATGCACGGCTAAAGAGATGGTGCAGGAGGGAGGGCTTTAGTTTCCTGGATCACTGAGTCTGTTGCTGGCGAAGATGGGACATGTACAAGTTGGACGGGTTGCGCCTGAACCGGAATGGGACCAACATCCTTGCTGGGAGGTTTGCTAGTTCTGCTGGGGAGGACGGGGTTAAATTAATTTGGCAGGGGATGGGATACAGAGTGGAGGTACAGTAGGGGGTGATGCACAGCCAAATATAGATGAGAAAATAAGTCAGTCTGGAAGGCAGAGCAAATATAGACCTGTTAAGTCAAAAGCAAATAATGCAAGGCTGGATTGCATCTATTTTAATGCAAGGAGTCTTACAGTATGGCAGATGAATTAAAGGTTTTGATTAACATATGGGAATATCACAGAGACATGGTTGAGGGAAAGACGGGACTGGCAGCTCAATATTCGAGGGTATAGAATCTTCAGGCGTGACAAGGGGAAGGGTGTAAAAGAGGAGGTGGCACTGTACTATTGATCCATCTTCCATCTTTGGCCTCCTTGTCTCGAGAGACAATGGGTAAGCGCCTGGAGGTGGTCAGTGGTTTGTGCAGCAGCGCCTGGAGTGGCTATCAAGGCCAATTCTAGAGTGACAGACTCTTCCACGGGTGCCGCAGATAAAATTGGTTGTCGGGGCTGTTACACAGTTGGCTCTCTCCTTGCGCTTCTGTCTTTTTTCCTGCCAACTGCTAAGGCTCTTCGACTCGCCACACTTTAGCCCCGCCTTTATGGTTCCCGCCAGCTCTGGCGATCGCGGGCAACTGACTCCCACGACTTGTGATCAATGTCACAGGACGTCATGTTGCGTTTGCAGACGTCTTTATAGCGCAGCCATGGACGGCCGGTGGGTCTGATACCAGTGACGAGCTCGCTGTACAATGTGTCCTTCGGGATCCTGCCATCTTCCATGCGGCTCACATGGCCAAGCCATCTCAAGCGCCGCTGGCTTAGTAGGGTGTATAAGCTGGGGATGTTGGCCGCCTCGTGGACTTCTGTGTTGGAGATACGGTCCTGCCACCAGATGCCAAGGATTTTCCGGAGGCAGCGACGATGGAATGAACTGAGACGTCGCTCTTGGCTGACGTACGTTGTCTGGGCCTCGCTGCTGTAGAGCAAGGCACTGAGGACACAGGCTTGATACACACGGACTTTTGTGTTCTGTGTCAGTGCGCCATTTTCCCACACTCTCTTGGCCAATCTTGACATAGCAGAGGAAGCCTTTCCCACGCGCTTGTTTAATTCTGCATCGAGAGACAGGTTACTGGTGATAGTTGAGCCGAGGTAGGTGAACTCTTGAACCACTTCCAGAGTGTGGTCGCCGATATTGATAGATGGGGGATTTCTAACGTCCTGTCCCATGATGTTCGTTTTCTTGAGGCTGATGGTTAGGCCAAATTCATTGCATGCAGCCGCAAACCTGTCGATGAGTCTCTGCAGACACTCTTCAGTGTGAGATGTTAATGCAGCATCATCAGCAAAGAGGAGTTCCCTGATGAGGACTTTCCATACTTTGGTCTTCGCTTTTAGACGGGTAAGGTTGAGCAACCTGCCACCTGATCTTGTGTGGAGGAAAATTCCTTCTTCTGAGAACTTGAATGCAAGTGAGAGCAGCAGAGAGAAGACGATCCCAAACAGTGTAGGTGCGAGAACGCAGCCCTGTTTCACGCCACTCAGGATTGGAAAGGGCTCTGATGAGGTGCCGCTATGCTGAATTGTGCCTTTCATGTTGTTATGGAATGAGGTGATGATACTTAGTAGCTTTGGTGGGCATCCAATCTTTTCTAGTAGTCTGAAGAGACCACTTCTGCTGACGAGGTCAAAGGCTTTGGTGAGATCAATGAAAGCAACTTAGAGGGGCATCTGTTGTTCACGGCATTTCTCCTGTAGCTGGCGAAGGGAGAACAGCATGTCAATGGTGGATCTCTCTGCTCGAAAGCCACACTGTGCCTCAGGATAGACACGCTCGGCCAGCTTCTGGAGCCTGTTTAAAGCGACACGAGTGAAGACTTTCCCCACTGTGCAGAGCAGGGAGATTCCACGGTAGTTGTTGCAGTCACCGCGGTCACCCTTGTTCTTATAGAGGGTGATGATATTGGCATCGCGCATGTCCTGTGGTACTGCTCCCTCATCCCAGCACAGGCAAAGCAGTTCGTGCAGAGCTGAAAGTATAGCAGGCTTGGCACTCTTGATGATTTTAGGGGTAATGCCGTCCTTCCCAGGGGCATTTCCGCTGGTTAGAGAATCAATGGCATCACTGAGTTCCGATTTTGTTGGCTGTACGTCCAGCTCATCCATGACTGGCAGAGACAGGGCTGCATTGAGGGCGGTCTCAGTGACAACATTTTCCCTGGAGTACAGTTCTAGGTAGTGTTCCACCCAGCGGTCCATTTGCTTGCGTTAGTCAGTGATTTTGTCCGCTGATTTAGATTTGAGAGGGGCGATCTTCTTGACGGTTGGCCCAAAAGCTCTCTTAATGCCATTATACATTCCTCTGATATTTCCTGCGTCAGAGGCCAGCTGAATATGACGGCATAGGTGTTGCCAGTAGTCATTTGCGCAGCACCTGGCTGTTCTTTGTGCAGCGCTTCTGGCAGCTTTAAGTGCTACAGATGTTAACTCACTGGGGGCTTTCTTGTAGTTCAACAGTGCAATGCGCTTAGTGGCTATGACAGGTTCCAGCTCTTCAAAGTGAGATTAAAACCAGTCTGCATTCCGCTTCACACAATTGCCATAGGTGGTCATTGCTGAGTCATAGATGGCGGCTCTGATGTGGGTCCACTTGGTCCCTGCATCCGCTGTGGGAGTGTTTTGGAGGGCTTTCTCAAGTGAATTTAGAAACTTGCATAACAGCTGTGGATGAGAAATTCTGCTCGTGTTGATGCGCGGGCGGCCCTTCTGCTTGGAGTGATGCAGCTTCTTTGGTTTGAGGCTAACCTTGCTGCACACCAGGGAGTGGTCGGTGTCGCAGTCCGCACTGTGGAAGCTGCGTGTGGTTTGAACACTGTTTAAAGAGGCTCGTCTTGTGACGATGAGGTCCAGCTGGTGCCAACGACGTGATCTTGGGTGCCTCCAAGAAACCTGGTGACAGGGTTTAGTGTGAAAGAATGAGTTGGTGATGCAGAGGTTAAGATAGTTACACAACTCAAGCAGTCTCTGTCCATTCTCATTCATCCTTCCAATGCCATAGCGCCCAAGGCAGGAAGGCCATGAGTCATGGTTGGCCCCAACCCTGGCATTAAAGTCCCCAGCAGGAATAGGTGTTCGGTGTTGGGGATACTACTAATGATATTATGGAGTTCCTCATAGAACTGGTCTTTAACTTCAGGTGGGGAGCAGAGTGTTGGAGCATAGATGTTGAGTAGGTGTACTAGACCAGAGGCGGTGAACAGTCGGATGGACAGTATGCGTTCTGAGCCATTTGAGGGTGGCTCTATCATGCTGAGCAAAGAGTTTCTGATGGCGAAGCCCACTCCATGCTGTCTTGGTTCTTCAGGATCCCTACCCTGCCAGAAGAAGGTGTAGTCTTGCTCTCTTAGAGATCCGCTCGCAGGGAGGCATGTCTCCTGAAGTGCTGCAATGTCCACATTGAGTCTACTGAGCTCGTTGTTGATGATTGCGGTCTTCCGAGAATCGTTGATTTGTGTAAAGTCTTCCGACAGGCCAGGACACATAGTTCTGACGTTCCAGCTTGCAAAACGAAGGGCTAGTACCTTCTCTCCTTTTTTGGCCGTGCTGTTTGGTGCGGTGTTGTCGGGCAATGACCCTGAGCTCCAAGCACCGTTTGAAGCAGGTGGACTGTGGCGGGACAGAACCTTACTGACCGGGGGCTGCCCGGTTTGAGGCAGGCGGTAGCTGTCCAGTGAGATGCGATGACCTCTCCCACCGACAAAGGCAACCTGTGGCGCCCAATCTCTACGCCAATTGAGCTGGACTTGTAACCCGTAACTGCTGCCTTCCATGTTGATTTGGTCGCTGTGAGGCGACTATGGAGTAATCTCTCCATAGCGCATGCCTGGGCGGATGGATGGAGGTTGTGAGTTGCCCAAGCGTCAAAACCCCCCTCTCGACCTTCCTGGTAGGGTCCAAAGGAGTGCAGAGCACGGTGCTTGGCACCAATATGGCCGCAGGAACTACCAGAAACATGCCAAAGGTGACGCATGACCGCCTTCGGGATTCCGCTCCGGATTTTCTGTTCGGGTTTACTCCCTTCGCCTTGGTCTCTCCCGAGACGCCCACAAGGCAGTGAAGTTGTTGGGGCCCCTACACAGGGGTAGGTGGATGCCAGTGGAGGGAAGGGGGGAAAAGGGTGCAGAGCGAAAGGTGCAAGGAGGAGTGCGATGGGAAGGGGTGGAGGGAAGGGGGTGGAGGGAAGGGGGTGCTGGGGGAGCTGGGAGGGGGGCTGCAGGGGGTAGGGGAGAGGGGTGCAGGGGAAGGGGGTGCAAGGGGAAGATGGTGCAAGGGGGCAGCTAGGAAGGGGGTGCGGGGGGGGTGCGGGGGTGCGAGGGGTGAGCTGGGAGCAGGGGGGTGGGGGGGAGGGGGTGCTGGTAGTAAAACATTTCATCAGCTCCCACCATTGTCCCTTTTACAATGGTGTACTACTACTGGGATCGGGATCCAGGAGCCGAGCCGGAGTTGAGGGAAAGTTTGTGTGGAAGCAGCGTGGAGTCGCCGAGTGAGCGGGAGCCGCTGCCGGGACCATGTGGCCGCTCTTCCTCCTGATCATCGCCATGGACGGGCTCCCCGACCATCGCCAAGTGGCCTTCAAGCTTGGCCACAACTCCATCAGCAGTCCTTTCCCGGATTGCCAGCCGTTCACCTTTTCTGAGCGGTGAATTCCTCTCCCAGCCTTACGCGACCACCGTCCTGGACGCCGCCATCTTACTCATTCCATGTTTCGCCTGGTTGACATGAATGCCCAGGAACTGGCTCAGCATCTTGTAGGTGACGATTCGGTTCTCATCCGCCATCAGCTCCTCGATATTTTCCACCAGCAGCTCCAGCTCCTCCAAGGAGCCAACTACTGCGGTAAGGAGGGATGATATCTTAGAAGGTTCCTCAAATGAGGCCATATGGGTAGAACTTAAAAACAAAAAGGGGGCAATCGCTTGGCTGGGAGTATACTACAGTCCTCCAAACAGTCAGGGAGAAATAGAGGAGCAGATATGTATGCAAATCTGAGAGAGGTATAAAAATAATAGGGTAATAATAGTAGGCGATTTCAACTTCCCCATTATTAACTGGGATAGTCTTGTGCAAAAGGCTTAAAGGGGGCAGAATTCTTACAGTGCATCCAAAAGAGCTTTTTGAGCCAGCATGTACAAAGTCCTACAAGAGAAGGGGAGGTACTGGACCTAATCATAGGGAATGAAGCCGGACAAGTGGTAGAAGTGTCAGTGGGGGAACATTTTGGCGATAGTGACCATAACTCTAAGATTTAAGGTAATTATGGAAAAGGAAAAGATGGACCGGAAATAAAGGTACTGAATTGGGGGAAGGCCGATTTCAATATGATAAAACAGGATCAGGCCAAAGTGGACTGCGAGCAGCTACTTGTAGGAATGTCTACATCAGACCAGTGGGTGTCATTCAAAAACGAAATAGTGAGAGTTCAGGGCCAACATGTTCCCGTAAAGGTGAAGGGTAGGACCAGCAAGTCCAGGGAACCCTGGATGTCAAGGGATATAGAGGATTGGAAAAGGAAAAAAAAAGGTTTATGGCAGATTCAGAGGGCTGAAAACAGCAGAGGCCCTAGAGGAGTTTGCAATGTCATGAAAATTAGTGGTGTCGTAAATAGTGAGGAGGTGAGAAGCCTTAGATTACAGGACTATATAGATGGGCTGGTAAGATGGCAAATGGAATTTAATCCTGAGAAGTGTGAAGTGATGCATTTTGGGAGGACTAACAAGGCAAGGGAATATACAATGGATGGTAGGACCCTAGGAATGACAGAGGGTCAGAGGGACCTTGGTGTAGTTGTCCATAGATCACTGAAGGCAGCAGCACAGGTTGATAAGGTGGTTAGGAAGGCATATGGGATACTTGCCTTCATTAGCCAAGGCACAGAATATAAGAGCAGTGAGGTTATGATGGATCTGTATAAAACGCTAGTTGGGCCACAGCTGGAGTACTGTGTACAGTTCTGGGCACCACACTATAGGAAGGATGTGATTACACTAGAGAGGGTGCAGAGGAGATTCACCAGGATGTTGCTTGGGCTATAAAGAGAAACTGGATAGGCTAGGGTTGTTTTCCTTAGAGCAGAGAAAGCTGAGAGGGGAACCTGATTGAGGTATACAAAATTATGAGGGGCATTGATAGGGTAGATAGGAAGAAACTTTTTCCCTTAGCGGAGGGGTCAATAACCAGGGGGCATAGGTTTAAGGTAAGGGGCAGGAGGTTTATACGGGAGTTGAGGAAAATATTTTTCACCCAGAGGGTGGTTGGAATCTGGAACACACTGCCTGAAGGGGTGGTAGAGGCAGGAACCCTCACAACAGTTAAGAAGTATTTAGATGAGCACTTGAAATGCTACAGCATACAAGGCTATGGGCCAAGTGCTGGAAAATGTGATTAGATGTGCTTGATGGCAGGCACGGACACTATAGGCCGAAGGGCCTGTTTCTGTGCTGTAATAACTCTAAGATTCCATGACACCTGCCCTGCCACCTTCAAAGATTTGTGTACATGTACCTCCAGGTCTCTCTGTTCCTGCACAACCTTTAGAATTGTACCCTTTTATTTTATATCACCCATCCTCGTTCTGCACTTCCCACTTGTGTGGTTAAATTGCATCTGTGTATGCCCAACCATTCCACCAGCCTATGTGCACTTGAAGTTTATAATACTATACTTCCAAGTTTTGTGCCCTCTGCAAATTTTGAAATTGTACCCTGTACACTCAATAAGAAAACAAGACAGACAGACTTGCATTTAAATAGTACCTTTTACGACCACTGGATGTCTCAAAGCATCTTACAGCCAATGAAGTACTTTTTGAAGTTCAGTCACAGTTGTAACGCAGGAAACACCAGTATGCACACAACAAACCCCACAACCAGCAATGTGATAATGATCAGATAATCTGTTTTTTTTAATGTTTATTGAGGGACTAATATTGGCCAGGACACTGGGGATAACTCTCCTTCAAAACAGTGCTATGGGATCTTTTACATCCATCCAAGCAAGCAGATGGGACCTTGGTTTAACATTTCATCCGAAAGATAGCACCTCCCAACAATGCAGCGCTACCTCAGTACGGCACTGAAGCGTCAGCCTTGATTTTTGTGCTCAAGCCCTAGAATGGGACTTGAACCCGCAACCTTGTGACTCAGAGGCGAGAGTACTCCAAGTGAGCCACAGCTGCCACTAAGTCTAAATAATTTACATGATCAAGAATAGCAGTGGTCCTAGTATCGACTCCATGGGAGCATCACTGTATACGGTCCTCCAGTCTGAAAAATGACTGTTCACTACTACTTTGTTCCCTGTCACTCTGCCAACTTTGTTTCCATGTTACCACTGTCCCTTTTAATCCACAGACAAGCCTATTATGTGGCGCTTTGTCAAATGCCTTTTGGAAGTCCACATACACCACGTCAATCCTTTCTGTTACCTTATCAAAAACTCAATCAAGTTAGTTAAACATTACTTGCCTCGGACAAATCAGTGCTGGATTTCCTTTATTAACCCATATTTCTCTAAGTGACTGTTAATTTTGTCCTGGATTATTAAGTGACTGTTAATTTTGTCCTGGATTATTGTTTCTAAAAGCTTTATCACAACTAAGGTTAAAGTGACTGCCCTGTGGCTGTTGGGTTTTTCCTTGCACCTTTTTTTGAACAAGGGTATAACATTTGCAGTTCTCCAGTCCTCTGGAAGCACCCCGTATTTAAGGAGGATTGGAGCCAGTACCTCCGCAATTCCCATTTTTACTTCCCTCAGCATCCGTGGATGCATTCCATCCAATCCTGATGATTTATCAACTTTAAGTACAGTCAGCCTTTCTTTTTAGTCCATCCAGTATCTCAACTACCTCCTCTTTCATTATGACTGGTAGCATTGTGTTCCTTGGTAAAGACAGATGCAAAGTGTTCATTAGTACCTCGTCAATGACCTCTGCTTCCACATGTGGGTCTCCTTTTTGGTCCGAATCAGCCCGATCCCTAATTTGGCAGGGGCTGGAGTGGCAGGATGAAGTAATGCAGAGGAGATACAAGCCGCACTAAAGGAGTCTGGATATGCACTTCAAGTGCCGTAATCTGCAGGGCTACGGACCAAATGCTGGAAGGTGGGATTAAAATGGGTGTATTGCTTTTCGGCCGGCACAGACATGATGGGCCAAGTGGCCCCTTGCTGTGTCTTCAACTTTCTATGATTCTATGATTGGAAGAGACAACAATATTATAATGAATAGCAGAGATCAGACAGGGGGAGGAGGGAAGGTGAATTGTGAGGCAGACAGCAGGGGGTAGGGAAGGTGAATTGTGAGGCAGATGGCGGTGGGGGCGGGGGTGGGAAGGTGAATTGTGAGGCAGACTGAGATGGATTTACAGTGTATGCAAGTAAATGCACAAAGTGTGACAACTAAGGTTGGAGGGCTGCAGGCAAAAGTAGCCACATG
Source organism: Heterodontus francisci (assembly GCF_036365525.1). Classification (NCBI taxonomy): domain Eukaryota; kingdom Metazoa; phylum Chordata; class Chondrichthyes; order Heterodontiformes; family Heterodontidae; genus Heterodontus; species Heterodontus francisci. The sequence continues at coordinate 185,108,194 of NC_090372.1, read as the reverse complement.
ATATTAAGATAGCAAGGTGATAACGGACATGGGGAGAAACATAGAAAATAGGAGGAGTAGGCCATTTGGCCCTTCATGCCTGCTCCGCCATTCAAAGCAGATCATGGCTGATCATCTAATTCAGTACCCTGTTCCCGCTTTCTCCCCAGATCCCTTGATCCTTTAGGCATTAAGAAATATATTTATCTCCTTCTTGAATATATTTAATGATTTGGCCTCCACTGCCTTCTGCGGTAGAGAATTCCACAGGTGCACCACCCTCTGAGTGAAAAAATGTCTCCTCTTCTCGGTTCTAAATGGCATACCCCATATCCTGAGACTGTGACCCCTGGTTCTGGACTCTACTGCCATCGGGAACATCCTCCCTGCATCTAGCCTGTCTAGTCCTGTTAGAATTTTATAGGTTTCTATGAGATCCCCGCTCATTCTTTTAAACTCTAGTGAATATAGGCCTAGTCAACCCAATCTCTCCTCATACATCAATGCTGCCATCCCAGGAATCAGCCTAGTAAATCTTCTTTGCATTCCCTCCATGGCAAGAACATCCTTCCTCAGATAAGGAGACCAACATGCACAGAATACTCCAGATGTGGTCTCACCAAGGCCCTGTATAACTGGGAGGAGTGGGCATTTAATATTCTTGGCTACAATGCATTCAGGAATGATGGAGAAGAAAAAAAAGGAGGAAAGGCGTAAGCAGTATTGATCAACGATACTGCTACAACACAAGATGGGCCGATGTACTTCACGCTTCAAAGGCATAATCTATTTGTAACTCCTCAGATAATGAAGTAGCCTGTGTCCAGATGCAGCAAGACCCGGATAACATTCAAGCTTGGGCTGAAAAGTGCTAAATAACATTCCTGCCACACAAGTGCATACCATTACTATCTCCAACAAGAGAGAAGCTAACCATCTCCTCTTGATGTTCAACAGCATTACCATCACTGAATGCCCCAACATTAACATCCCGGGGGCTTACCATTGAGCAGAAACTTAACTGGACCAGCCGTATAAATGGGGTGGCTACAAGAGCGGTTCAGAGGATGGGAATTCTGTGGCGAGTAACTCACCTCCTGATTCCCCAAAGTCTGTCCACCGCCGATAAGGCACAAGTCAGGAGTGTGATGGAATACTCTCCTGCCTGGATGAGTGCAGTTCCAAGAAGCTTGACACCATCCAGGACAAAGCAGCCTGCTTGATCAGCACGCCATCCACCATCTTAAACATTCACTCCCTCCACCACCAGTGCACAGTGGCAGCAGTGTGTACCAGCTACAAGATGCACTGCAGCAACTCGCCAAGCCTCCTTCAACAGCACCTTCCAAACCTGCAACCTCTACCACCTAAAAGGACAAGGGCAGCAAATGTATGGGAACACCACCACCTGCAAGTTCCCCTCCAAGTCACACACCATCCTGACTTGGAACTATATTGCTATTCATTCATTGTCACTGGGTCAAAATCCTGGAACTCCCTCCCTAACAACACTCCGGGTATACCTACACCACATGGACTGCAGTGGCTCAAGAAGCCAGCTCACCACCACCTTCTCAAAGGCAATTAGAGATGGGCAACAAATGCTGGCCTAGCCAGCAACACTCATATCCCATGAATGAATACAAAAAATAGAACTTTCATGGTCAGTATGTTTGCAGCCCAACAAAGAAGGAAGCAATGCTCGATTTAGTTCTGGGAAATGATGGAACATGTTTCAGTGATTTGAGAAACAATATCATTGGCATTAGTTAAGAGTAGTTACAAAGAAAACCAAAGGAAAAACAAATAAGAAAATACTTACCTGGAGGAGGGCTAATTTCAGTGAGTTGAAAAGGATCTTGCCCTGGTAGATTGGGATCAATGATTGGCAGGTAAAACAGTAAATAAGCAATGAGAGACAGACAGGAAACCTGGGGAGTTCTTGACAGATTGGGTTACAATGTATTCAGTTAGTAAGTTGGCCAACAGCAAGACTAAATATGAAATTAATTTGAGACTGAATACCATTCAGTACGTACTTACCAATGTGACAATAGCACATTCTGCAGTGAGCTGAGCTGCACTGAATAATGTTCGAACAAAACGGTAAATCTGTTTCTGTTCTGGGTCATGTCGATCATAGTCTGCTGGCATTTCTGTTTTCTTTGTCAAAATAAAAGGAATTGTTATATTGATACAAGTTTCATTTCCTTGTTAATTTTGATCATAAATATGTCATTTACTTCCAAAGAGATATGACGAGCTCCAACAGGTTTACTTTCCAACCTAATTCCCCTGCTATTAATGTTGCTGATTCATGATGGATTATTGTCCCACTGGGAGGTCTCGAATTTTGCTCAGATAGAGCAACGTGTCAGCACATTATTCCAATATGAGAGAGGCAGGGTAGGTATCACAGGTGATGCCCAATCCTGTCCTTGCCCAACATCTACCTGAAAGCACTTCCATAAGGGTGACTGGATAAACATTCATTCACTCCGGATTATTAAGGTGGACAATAAGACCCCTAATTCAACTAACTCAAACACACAGGGCTTTCCTGTTTTGAATGACTGTTCTACACTTAGCAAGGTCCTTAACAACTGAGGTATTTGGATAGCTCTAAGGTACTAATGGCATAATTGGGGGAAATTCAGTTTTTACAGTGTAAGATTCATGTCTTGCTCATATAGCCACCCAGAATACGTATCAAATGAGGGGAAAAAGAGGATACACAAGTTGATTTGTGCCAGTCTTTACACCTTTGTGTCATGGCTCAGTAGCATTATTGGTTGAGATGGAGCAGGTTGGGCACTAGTATTCTTCAAGTATAGTCTAAGCAGATGTGTCACACTAGGAGATGGTGAAAGGATTGAAACAGCAGAGAAATAGCTTCCTAGATTGGGGGTTACAAAAAGCAGGACTTCAGGCAAGAAAGATGAGCCAATTTATTTATTTTTGTCTGTTGGGTAGTTCCTGTTATGCTTTCATCTGTAACTCAATATCTTGGGGAGTTGTCTGTACAACCTTACATCTTACAATGCCAAGCTTGATCTAATTTAACACGAGTGAAAATAGACCAAAAAGATACTTACTGACAATGGGTGGAGCTTCTCGTCAAATATATCTAACAACATTCGTCCATCTGAATCTCTAGAGAAAAAAAAAATCATTGATGGCGATAATGGGTTGTGAACAGGCAGTTAATAAAGGGTCAGTAATAGTTCAAATGAATTGCTTTAGAATACCAACATACCTGTTTTTGATGTGGTAATATATTGCAAGTGCTACACTGTAAAGAAAAGTGAGTATTAGCGTCAGTTTTGGAGAATATCAGTAGTCTTTAACTGTAGATAACACATATATTGTTAACATTTACGGCTTATCAAACTGAACCTGTTGTAATGACATGGTAGCTGCTAATCTTTCAGTCTATGCTTGCATAAGGTCAGACACTAAACAGAATCATTTTAGCATTAGAATTATTACCCTGACATTAATATAAGGACAAGTCTGAATTTGAGGTTCAGTTGCAAACTATAGTGGACTCCCAGAGTTCTAATTTTATCAGAATCCCTCCCCACTGAATTGGTGGGACATTGGTCTGAACATTTGTTTGGCTGAAGAGGTGGGTGAGGCCACAATTTCCCATCTCCAAGCGATGTGCTGGCTTTCAGATGATTTTTGAAGGGGCAGCAGGTCCTGTATACTGCCACCTGCCCGAACGTGGTGAGCAACCAATTAAGCCCCTTGAAGGCTTAATTAAGGGCACTCTCCTGACCCCGACCAGATTTTCAATCTGGCGCATGGGGTACCGTCGCACCAGGAGGCTGTCCGTGAAACTGTGGCAGCCTCGGAGCCGCAGGGCAGGTACATCTGTAGCAGAGACTTCAATGTATTTTGGAAGGCGCCATTCCGAAAATCGACCACAACTGCTGCAGTGCCCATTACTGTTGGCAGGGTGGGGGGGGGGGGGGGGGGGGGAAATGGGTTGCTTCACCCCTGATGTCCAAAGGCCCTAACGCTCCAGGGCCTCTCACTTACCTATTTTGTGGCCAGTGACCAGGAATGGAATTACTCCTCGTGCCTCCCTACATACTTCAGCAGCTCCCACCTCAGACGGTGGGGCTGCCAACATGTTAGTGCTGGATGGCCTCCTATTGGCCTACCAGATTCAGGTTGGACAGGCTCCCAAAGGCAGCCACTTCTTTGGTTGCCTCCTTCAAAATCACCCTCTGGGTCCCAACTGTGGCATTTGAGAATCCCTGACCCGCATTTCATTCCAACAGCAGGATCGAGACCTGGGAACAAAAACTCAGCCCATTGAGTTAGCAACCCCAAACTCCAATTTAAATTTAGATCCAGTTTTAACTGATGGCTTTAAAGTCTGCTCTGATGTTGAAAGTTTCCAACATGAAATTAATCTGGCCAAATTCAACGGAGTGGTACAGCACAAAAGTACTCATAATTCAGCCCAAATTAACAATCTCACTCAGAACAGCCATAAAGATGGTTATTGGGAAAGCAGGCAGGAAAAAAAAAACTCTGCCGCAATACAGGATGCTCATTTGGTATCAGGACTAAGGCACATTTTTAGAGATTCTTTGGTGAACAAGTGAACTTTAGTATACTAATGTCTGGTGTAGTTCTAAACCAGATCTGAAGTCTGCACAGAATTATCTGATCAGTATTACACTGGCTCCAAACCTCTAAGCCAACAATAGTTCCTGGTCATTATTTATAAATCCTTTTAGAAAGTGCATGTAGGGGTATTGAGTGGTTTCAAGTATGGTCTGTCTCTAGCAAAGTGTTTAGACAATGAATAGTTAGAGTAGAGGAAGCTGAACTCTATATCTCCTCCTCGGCTTATACAGTACTTGATAGTTAGCATTTATTCACATAAGTAAGAAGTGTCCCATCTTCCAGCAAGAAATACACTAAGGGAAAATATATCTGAATCCATGCAATGGAGTTGCAGTCCTGGGCGTTAACACCAAGAAACCCTGAAATTGAGAAATGCTGTTCTCAATGCAGTCTCATTCAACAGGAGATTATGGTGCTGAGGGAAGCATGCCCAATTTTCATTACTGCCAATATTCCAGTCACAGATTTTAATGACCAGACATAATTCTCTCAGCTGTGCCCATAGGCAGAGTTTTGCAATTTCAAATCTTGAACGTCTCTTCTCCTTCTCAAAGGAAACTTCAACATGTATAGCATTGTCTCATTGCACCAATAACTGAAAATGGCTGCCTGCATCCAAAACAAGGCCGAAAATAAGCTTGCCCGCAGTACATGACTATCAGCAAAACTTTGCATTCTGCACCACAATTTATTTTAAAGATTTCAGTTCTCTCAATTTACACATCAATTAGGTCCTAAACAACTGCAATAAAATCTCAAATTTTGTATTTTGTGGAAAGAATGATTAGACTGAGGAACTGGCTCAGAGCTTGGAGGTTTGCGGGAAGGGGCTAACATCATAGTTTGTTGAATTACAACAATTTACAGCAAGCTTGGAAGCACGTAATGTACGTAAACATTTCACTGTTTAAATCCCCAACTCTGCATTTTCATAGAATAGAACAGGGATGCAGAGGGAGAGTTAAAATAGCATCAGATTTTCACAGCAGAGATTTTATACTTGACTTCAGCATAGTCTCCAGGGAAATGGTGCAAATGGCCATTTTCAGCCATTTCATTAGGGAATTTCTGCCAGTCTCCTGCTGAAGATACGACAGAAGACCACAAGAAAGTGCGTCCATTTCAAGGTCACCTTCTCTCGTAGAATAGCAGAAAAAAATAAAGTGCTAAAGACATATTAGTCTGGAGTCTGCAGCTTCTAAAAGTATTTAAAATAAATGAGACAAATAGTTTCAATGAAATCCCAAAGTCCTACTGTGTTAATGAAGTTGCTTGTTGATACTCTGGGAAATTTTGAGGATAAAATCTCATTGAATCGCACTGGGCTGGAAGTGCTGCACTTTACTAAAATTACTACTGACCATCAGAATTTTGGGTACCAGGTTCGAACCCTTCAGCTCCACTGTGCTCCCAGCTTAAGCCATTTAACTGTGGGGGCTTTCAAGCAAAACTAACAGAAGGGAAAAATCAGATCTCCATTTTCACATGCCTCCTGGCAAAGGAAGGTTTGTGCACTGTATGTCATTTGGTACAAACTTAATTTGGTGTTTCTCGACATTAGCTAGGAAATCAGAGAAATTCAGAGTGCTGCGCATTCTCATAACTGGCAAGCAGAGTGTACTGGAGGTTGTGTTTCTCTTCAGGTCTCAGGAATGTTAGGACAAGTGGTGGGGGTTGGTGGGGAAGGGCAACAGTGAAGCTGAGAGAATAGTTAGCTGAATTCCTGCATCCAGGCCATTGACCAAGGGCAGACAGTTCAACTCTCCTGTCCTCTTGGAAACAGGGGAGCATCTTACCAATGACAGGAGAATAACTTGGAAGAGGTGGGGATGGTGGGTGAATGTACCTGGTTGCATGCACTCAAAAAAGTGTCCCAATGTGAAGAGAAAACATTTTCTAAAGGCTTTCTTTATTTGAATTATCATTTTCAAGGCATTTGGTAGACAGGTTATAAGACAACAGCTGCTTCTTATTGAATGCTTTCAATGACGGATGTGAGTTATGGCAGGGATTAAAAGTATGAGGTGTGATTTGCATAAGGATTTCACATACAGGGACCTTCCAAAAAGAATCAGCCCATGTTCTGAATCAAGACCACAGAGATCACTGATTTTGTACAGAAAATGCATCACGGTAAAGACGCCAAACCAGCTACGCCAACTTTCTCTCAACGGCAAGAATTTATACTTACTGTACTGAATTCACAGAGTTCCAAAAGATACACAGAACTCCAAAAGATTAGTGATGTGACTGCAGTGGCAAGCAATTTAAAGATTAGGTGATTTTCAGTTTTCATCATGGCAGAGTCCTGAGGCAGGATTTTTAGCCTGGGGCCGGGATCGGACAGGCGGGGCCGAACATTAGCGCCGCTGGCCGGCGTGCCAGTTCCCCAGCTCCATCCTGCCTCCAGGCCATTTTTGGTGAGGTGGGATTGGGGCTAGCAAGGTTATCTACCAGCACCCGGGCAATTAACTCCAATTAAAGGAGGCCAACTGGGATTTTCCAGTCAGCCTCCAGTTTATGTAACCAGCGGGGGTCAGATTAGGTGCCTGGAGGCAGGCAGTTGGAGGCATGCCAGGGATTAGCACTCCCGGCAGGTCCAGAGGCTCTCCCTGTCTGCCTGGATGTGAGAGCAGCCACAGGCCGCCCTTTAGAAGGATTCCTCCCCACCTCCCCCCACACCCCCAGTGGTGGCCTGGCTGCTAAATTTCTTTTTTTAATTAAAGATTTTTAAAAGTTTGAGAGAGGGTGCCTCCATGTTGAAGCATCCTCTCTCTCATTTACCATCCATTGCAGCCTGCTGCTCCACTCAAGCTGAAGGCCTCTGATTGGCCCTCCAGCTTCGAGAGCCCACCCACTACCCTTAACTGTTCCGAGAACATGTCTCCATGCTAATTGAGGGAGCGCTCCCGTGAAAATCCCAATGAATGACTGTTTCCTCCCAGGGGCGGGTTCAGGATCTGGAAACAGTCCCGACTTGTTTCCTGCCCCCACAAGGAAATCTGACCCAAAGAGTTAAGATTTTTTGTTGAACCCATTTAGTTTCATCCCTTCCTCAAAATCCCCCTGTACATGCTCAACTCCGCAGGCAACTGAAAATTAAATAATTAAACCTTCAAACACCACCCAGTAATGCTTACAGCACTAAATGGTCAGGAACTGCTGGCTTGCCCATCCTCTTAACTGAGGAATGATGTGAAGCACAGAGTGGAAGACATTCACTAAATATGTCAATTTATTTATTTTATTTTTTATTTAGAGATACAGCACTGAAACAGGCCCTTCGGCCCACTGAGTCTGTGCCAACCATCAACCACCCATTTATACTAATCCTACACTAATTCCATATTTCTACCACATCCCTACCTGTCCCTATATTTCCCTACCACCTACCTATACTAGGGGCAATTTATAATGGCAAATTTACCTATCAACCTGCAAGTCTTTGGCATGTAGGAGGAAACCGGAGCACCCGGAGGAAACCCACGCAGACACAGAGAGAACTTGCAAACTCCACACAGGCAGTACCCAGAATTGAACCCGGGTCGCTGGAGCTGTGAGGCTGCGGTGCTAACCACTGCGCCACTGTGCCGCCCAATTGTATCTTTTTAAATTAAACAAGCGGTTTCTTAATCATCAGAGCCACAAGCCTACTGCTGTGAAACAGGCACAATGCTAATCATGAAGGATTAAAGGCAGTATCTGAACTCCTGATTTTCCAATGAATGGACTTGCTTTGATTAGGCCACTGCATTCCAGATCTTGTACAGCAGATGGCACCCTTTACTGTTAGAATTAGCCTGTGAACCCAAACTACAAAGATCACTGTGGCGAAGGTTAGAAATACTTTTTTTTCCCCCAAAATATACTTTATTCATAAAAATCTGTTAAAAAAAATACATTACAAAACAGTTCAAAACAGCACCAAGTTGACATTCCAAAAAGTGCGAAGGAAATCAGTTTTCTTCAATACAGGAGTGAGTTGCCTCACAACCCTTTCATTCCATTTTACATGCCTTGTACATTTTAAAGCAAACCCATATTTAGTGTATACAGCCCGAGGGGTTTCCCATGGGTCCAGCCCCTCAGTTCACTTTGGTGGGAGGACCTAACACAGTAGTCTTTCCCCAGTGACACTTTGCAGCAGCTGCCCAAAGCTTTAGTGCGTCCCTCAGGACGTAGTCCTGGACCTTGGAATGTGCCAGTCTGCAACACTCAGTCGTGGACAACTGCTTGCGCTGGAAGACCAGCAAGTTTGGGGCAGACCAAAGAGCGTCTCTCACCGAATTGATGGTCCTCCAGCAGCAGTTGATGTTTATTTCCCTGGGAACAGCCCGTAGAGCACAGACCCCTGTGTTACAAAGCTGCTTGGAATGAACCTCGACAAAAACCACTTTCCACATCTGCTTTGCAAAGACACATTCCAGAAGGAGGTGGGCAACTGTCTCTTCCCCACAGCAGCCACCTCGAGGGCAGCGTGTGGAGGGGGCTAGACTCCAGGCGTGGAACCATCCGACATGATCCACCATCTCCTTTTCCCGTAGGGCCTTGAGGACATTCTGTGCAGATCACGGCCTGATGGATTGGTGGTCAAAGGTGTTTTCCTGCAGAAAGTATTCCATGAAGGATGGCTGGTACGGCACGATCTAACTGGATGGAGCGTTCCGCGGCAATGTGACCAGACCCATCCTTCGCAACACTGGGGACAGACAGAACCTCAGCACGTAGTGACACTTGGTGTTTGTGTACTGAGGCTCTACGCACAGCTTGATGAAGCCACACACGAAGGTGGTCATCAGGATGAGGGTGACGTTCGGTATATTTTTTCTGCCCTTATCCAGAGGTTTGAACATTGTGTCCCTCCAGACCCGGTCCATTTTGGATCTCCAGATAAAGTGGAAATGGCTCGGGTGACCGCCACGACACAGGAGTGAGGTATGGGCCAGACCTGCACCACGTACTGCAACGTGAGCGCCTCGCACCTGATGACCAGGTTCTTACGCATAATGGAGAGAGATCGCTGCCCCCACATGCTCAGTTTATGGTGTCCCCTGGCTACTCACTCCTTCCAGGTCTTGGTGCGCGCCCTGGCCCTTCCGAACCATATCCCCAGCACCTTCAGGTAGTCTGACCTGACAGTGAAGGGGACAAAGAATCAGTCGGCCCAAAGAACATGACGTCGCTCTTGCCGTGATTAACTTTGGCTCCCGAGGCCAGTTCAAACTGGTCACAGATGCTCATCAGTCTGCGAACGGACAGCGGATCCGAGCAGAAGACGGCAACGTCATTCATGTCCAGGGAGGTTTTTACCCGAGCGCCTCCACTGCCTGGGATTGTCACCCCTCTTATGCCTGCATCCTTCCTAATGGACTCAGCAAAAGGTGCGATACAGCAAACAAACAAGACCGAGGAGAGAGGACAGCCCTGTCTGACTCCAGATTGGATCGGGAAACTCTCTGATTGATTGATTGAGACTGCACAACTGATGTTTGTGTAGAGCAGTTTGATCCAATTGCAGATCCCCTCCCCAAACCCCATTTTGGAGAGCACATCCATCATGTAGGTGTGCAATATCCTGTCAAAAACCTTCTCCTGGTCCAGGCTGATGAGGCAGGTGTTCACCCTCCTGTCCCGTACATAGGCGATCGTATCCCTATCAGAGATCTTCCTGCCGGGTACAGTGCAGGTCTGGTCAGGGTGAATCACCAACTCCAGAGCAGACTTGACCCGACTGGCGATGATGTTGGACAGAATCTTGTAGTCAACATTAAGCAGTGAGATGGACTGCCAATTTCTGATTTCCACCCTCTCCCCCTTCCGCTTGTAGATGAGAGGCATGATGCCTTTCCTCATGAATTCTGACATACTGCCGGTCAGAAGCATACTCTCGTATACATCCAGCAGGTCTGGGCTGACCCAGTCCCACAGAGACTAATACAACCACATATCTCAAACAGGTGCATTTGAGAGGGGAGCTGTTTAGAAAACTGGCCATCCTTCTACAGACATTCAAGACACCCTACACCCATCCTATACATCTGTCATGCTAGGCCTCCACGTGCCAAGAATGAGGCATATTAATTTTGTCATGAACATTGATTTTAAACTGTTACTGGAGTGAAGAAGACTTGTTAAACAGATCAGCTGTGGCTGGAAAATATATTTGCATATCAACAGACAATGTTTGGAAGGACAAAGCAGCCATTCTCTGACATTCAACCCACATTGGACTTTTGATCACCAGACGTTGATGGTGGGGGAGCTCACATTCCAGGTTGACTGCTAAGATGGCCGAATACACAAACAGACATGGTCAAACCAGCTAGTCACATGACTAACCTGCTGGGCAACTTGAGTTTTTTGAATTTGCACAAACAGTTTGGGCACAAAGTCTGTTTGCCCCTGGACTGAGATCTCTCACCTGTCTGCCTGCTCCCATCTCTTTCTCACAAGCCTCTGAATCCACTGAAGACACATGAACCCCAAGGGAGAAAAATCTCCTGCAGCGAACAAGGTTTAAGAATAATACTGGGCCCCAACGAAAAGGAAGATCTACCTCCAATGAAGGACTCTCCAGTGAGCTCGAAGAACCATAACCACAACTCTTCAGATATCGCCTCAAACTTTTCCAGTTTATTTTTCTTCTGCTCTTTTCTGTCTCTATTTGCATGCGTGTATCATGTATACATGCTAGCATGGGCTTGTGGTATATCCGTAGGCATTAACCGAATTAGAGTTTAAGTTTAAGAAATTTCAACTTTTCTTCTTCAAACCTGAGAAAGCCGGTTTGTCCTGGGTTCTTTGCCTTATAATTGGAAAGCAGTGAACAAGGATTCACCAAGGAGGAGCTAAAAACAGTGTGTTTAAAATTAAACCCTGTTCCAGTAAGACCAGGTGAAGGCTGAAAGGGAGCCCGAGACCTCTTTCTCACCTGTTCATAACAACATCAGAAACCATTAACTGAGAGTAGGCTCACCATATCTTGATTGCTGAACTGCACAGAAATTTGCACCTTTAACATAAAGAAGCATCCATAAAGTCCTCTGCTTTTGGTGTTTGAGGTAAAAGTGGAGGAAATGGTGAGGAGGGTAAAAAGGTGACTATCACGGAAAAAAAGGAGCCTGGAGTTATCCCTTCCCTCCAAAATGATTTTGGAGCAGTGGACCTTGTTTACTGGAGAGTGAAGCATGGTTACTTTTGACATAGCTAGATTTAGTTTTACTAACATTGGCTCGGCCAGTTGTACTCCAGGACATTCGAGTTTACATCCTTTGGAACTGAGACATATTAAATTTTGCAATCCCAGAGATGCTCAAGCAGTCAGGCAGCAAATTCCTGCCTATAAGACTTGGAGTTAATACTCTACTAGTGCCTCTCCACATTAACCATTTTTCACATTATATCAGCTATGTTTCTTTATAGCTGCACAGGGAGAGCCACATCAGACAAACGCCATGAGATTCTCAATCAAAAACTGATCACCAACTGCTGCCTCATGCCTAAAACATACATGTAGTTAAAAGCAATATAGATATAGTCCTGCCAATTCAAACCAGCAAATCCAGTGGCATAAAATTATAACAGGACATAGAAATGGAGTCACAGGAGGTAAAATTACCAATGCATTTTGTTGGACCTATTCGATCTTCTGCCTGTCCTCACCCATGCTTTACCTCGCTTCCAATCACAAGATGTTTCTAGCTGGTGTAAGTCAACATGCAGTTAGCTCAGTAGAATTCTGAATGTGCTACTATTTAAAACTAATCTCCAGGTCAGATGAGGTCATTTTCTTTTCTATGTGCAGTACTTTACACTTACATCCACATTAAACTTCATTTCCATTATTCCATCATTTACATATTTTGTGCAACTCATTTTGCATTCTTTGGGTGTCCTCTTCAGAGTCAATTACTCCCCTCCTCAACCTTGGTAACGTGCAAATTTGGCCAATCTGTATTGAGTTTCTGAAAATTGAAGATTGAGAAGAGTAGTGGTCCAAACAATGATCCATGGGGCACCCCACTCAGCCCTTCCAGCGCCACCACCCCCCAACCACCCCCCCTCCCCCTTAACATAACTTTAACAAGTACCCACTATTTTCTATCCATCAACCAATTTCTTACTCACTTCAAAGTATTACCCTGAATCCTCATTGGCTAAGCTTATGTAATGGCTTTTTATGCAGAACTTGGTGAAGTGCTTTTTAGAAGTCACAGAGTTATTTATGGCGCAGAAGGAGGCCATTAAGCCCATCAAGTCCATGTCAGCTCTCCGCGGAGCAATCCAGTAAGTCCCACTCCCCTGCTCGATCCCCATAGTTCTGCAAGTTTATCTCCATCATGTGCCCATCCAATTTCCTTTTGAAATCACTGATGGTCTCCGCTTCCACCACCCTCATAGGCAGGGAGTTCCAGGTCATTACCACTCGCTGCATAAAAAGTTCTGCCTCATGTTACCCCCCCGCATCTTTTTCCCAAAGCCTTCAATCTGTGTCCCCTAGTCCTTGTACCATCAATTAATGGGAACAGTTTTTCCTCATCCAACTTATCTAAGCCTGTAATAATCTTGTACACCTCGATCAAATCTCCCCTCAATCTCTTTTGCTCCAGGGAGAACAAACCCACTTTTCCAACCTAACCTTGTAACTAAAATCCCCCATCCTTGGAATCATTCTGATAAATCTCCTCTGCACCCTCTCATTGACCCTCACATCCTTCCTAAAGTGTGGTAACCAGAACTGGACACAATACTCCAGTTGGGGCCTAACTAGAGCTTTATAAAGGTTCAGCATAACTTCCATGCTTTTGTACTCTATGCCCCTATTTATGAAGCCCAAGATCCCATATGCTTTACTGATCACACTCTCAATATGTCCTTCCACCTTCAAAGATCGCTGCACATGCACCCCCAAGGTCCCTCTTTTCCTGCACACTCTTTAGAACTGTTCCTGCACACTCTTTAGAACTGTGCCATTAAGTCTATATTGCCTCTCCCTATCCCTTCTGCCAAAATAAATCACCTCACACTTGTCTGTATTAATTTCCATCTGCCACCTCTCTGCCCATTCTGCTAGTCTATCAATGTCCTGTTGCAGGCAGTTCGCATCATCCTCGCTGTTTGCCACTCCTCCAAGTTTGGTGTCATTGGCAAATTTTGAAATTCTATCTACTCTGTATTCCAAGATCCAAGTCATTTATATATAGCAAAAAAAAGTAGTGGACCCCAGTACTGACGCTGGGGAATACCACTGTCTCCCATCCTCCAGTCTGAAAAACAACCATTTACATGACTCTAAAATAAAAGCAAAATACTGCGGATGCTGGAAATCTGAAATAAAAACAAGAAACGCTGGAAATACCTGCTCTGAAGTGTTACTGACCTGAAACGTTAACTCTGCTTCTCTCTCCACAGATGCTGCCAGACCTGCTGAGTATTTCCAGCGTTTCTTGTTTTTATTTAGTTTACATGACTCGCTGTTTTCTGTCCTTAAGTCAATTTTTTTATCCAGTTGAACACTGACCCTCCGATTCCATGAGCCTCAATTTTGTTAACCAGCCTTTGATGTGGTACTTTATCAAACACTTTCTTAAAATCCACATAGACAACATCCCTTCATCAACCTTCTCTGTTACTTCATTAAAAAATTCAATTAGATTAGTCAAGGATGATCTGCCTTTTACTAATCCTTAATTAACTCCAACCTCTCCAAGAGCCTGTTAATTTTTACCCTAATTATTGTTTCTAAAATCTTAAAGTATATGAGAAAGTAAATGAGAAATATATAACATAGGGCTTTCTTGCCTCTGTCCACTTGGGATGCCACTTCTTCAAGGCCAGTCAAGTCTATGCTGAATGCTTACGAAGTTATTATTACAGATTATACTCAAATTTACTTCTAGTAATAAACATGATAATTATACATGGTACCAAACTATATTGTCTGCTTTATCACCTTTTATGAAAATGGGCATAACAACAGTAGTTTGCTTCAAATATATGGTTCATTAACTCTCATATTAAAAAACTCAACAAACATTTTTGACAACATTCGAAGGTCAGAATTACAGTTCAGGCTTTCTACCAACACTTTTGTGTTTACAGCAATTGGCAGACAAAGTCTCTTACAAATTGAAACCTGTGCCCTTAGAAGTGCCGTACCTCAGATACTGCACACAGGATTAACAATCACCATATTATGATATTGATCACAGAAAATCATGCAAGATGCTAATCTCATTCTTCTTATTCATTTTGAAAGGTGGCAAACACCAGGCCAATGCATGCAGACTAAAACTAATGGTCATATTTAATTACAAGTAGAATGCACGAAGCTATAACACAGAGCAGGATACTAGAAATACAATAACCAGGCTAAAACAAGATATAATTTATTTCAAAGTGGGAAAAGAGACTGACCAAGTCCTTGTAGTTATTCTCAGCAGCTTCAGGCCAAGTCCCCAATGGAAGTTAAGTAGCAGATGACCTTCCTAACTCTCACATGTAGTAGGGGCAGTGCAAAACAGGAAAATGGAAACTATGGGCTGGATTTTACCAAGCCCATGACGCTGGGCTCCATGGCGGGGGGTGGAGGGGTCAGAAGATGGTTGTGACGGAGGCCTGCCATGGAGCTTGACGCCGGGGGAGCCCAGCCCAATCCTCCTGGCAGCGGAGAGGATCCATGGCGCCACCTCCCACACCCCCCAAACCCCAAACCCCCGCTGGGTGTTGGGACCTTGATTTCAATATTTAAATTGAGATGAATAAATCTAAATGAACTCACCTTGAACCTTCCAGGCCCGACACGATCCTCACTGCGGCGGCCGGCACTCCCACAACTTCAATTCCCTGTCTGGGGAAAGCCAGCGTGACACTGGTGGAGAGGGGTGAGGAGATAAGTGCAGGGGCGGGGTGGGGGTGGGGATGCAGGGTCAAATAAATGTAATGAGTGTTGTGAATTATAGGAAGGGGTAAGCTTTAAACTTTGTGCCGTCTCAGGGAGGGGAGGGAAGATTTTTTTGGGCTGGGGGCAGGAGAAAATAGATAATGTAATTGTTACGGGAGGTGGGGTGTGGGAAAGGGGTGTTAGAATTTTATTTGATAAATTTTAGGGGTGATGTATCTTTAGAAATTTAAATATGCCAGCAGGGCTGGCTGCCCTTTAAAAATGGTACCAACGCCTGCGTACAGTCAGCTGACGCCATTGCTGGCTTCGGACAGCCCACCCCCTCATCGTTTTGGGGGGGGGGGGGGTATGCGGGCCGCCCCGGCCATTTAAGTGAGCTGCCGTGCGGGAGATTTCGGCGGCTCGAAGGCCTGCAGGCTGCCATTTTTTGAGCTCGCCAGCCGGCTATTAAAATCCAGCCCTATATGGGTACTTTCCTTTGATGTCAAACCAGGTTCTACTGATGATCAAATCAATTCTTCTCAAATGGGCAGTTAAGATATTAACCATTTTAAATAGATGGGGAGAATTTTATGCTCTCTTCCGCCACAGGTTTGGAGGTAGGAGAAGCATAAAATTGGGTGGGATGGTGGCGGGGGAGTCCCTACCACCTTCCCACCTCCACCAAAATTGAGTCTGGGGCTGGAAGGCCGTTCACAGACATTTAGTGCCTGATCGAGGGACCCGGCATCGGGAAAGGTGGTGGGGGGCCGCTGAGAGCTACCCCTTGCCCTTGCTACTGACCACGCCCCCCCTTACACCCGCTCTCCATGAGACCCCTCCCACCCTGACCTACCAGTGGCCTGTGTCCAGAACCGCTGCTGGGCCTCGGGCAGGTGTTCCACTGGCACCAGCCACCTCCTGCACAGTGGCACTGCTCAGTTAAAGAGTTGCCAGCCTCTGATTGACTGGCAGCTCTCAGAAGCGGGACTTCAGTTGCCGGGGTCCTTGATCCCGTGGAAAGCCTGCCACTGTCCACTTAAGTGCCTAATTGGCACTAGATTCGGCGGGCTTCCTACAGAATAGGCAACGCGGGGTTCTCAGCATCGCCCTTGTTTCTGGACGTCGAGACCCCCAACGCCAGGATAAAATCCCGGCCAATCTGTTTGATTGGCTCGAGTTGGAGTTAGCATAGCTAGCATCTAATGTGTTTCAAAAGATCAATATTTTGATTACCTTGAACTTATGGGTTACTGGGCTGTAGCTCACAAATACTACTTGCAGTTTGCCATGTTAAATTTTGTTAAGAGAAGACATTCTAACTCAGGCTACATAAATAAAACTCGAGAAGATAAAAGAATCACCTTACTTGTCACATTCTGTACCCACCATTTGATAGTATATTTCAGGTTTGGCTGGCTGACAGTGCTATCATCCAGGAATATGGTGGAGCAGGAGCTGTATTTTCTTCTCATCTGTCCTGGAGGATGCTAGGAAACAAGATGCGTATGAGACCGGGCTGGCCATGCAGCTCAAATTGTACTCATTTCACACCAACAGCAGTCCCTTCACAATCTGGTCCTGATACTATTCTAACAGGTTTTGCATTTCCAGTTGGCAAAATACCCACAAGAAAGTGGAACTCCACGGTCACTGGAAGTACCAAGTCAGGCCATTTATAATTCTAACTGTCGACAGCAAGAGTCCTACATATTTGCCATTGCTTGCAGTTTTTACATATCTGAAAGAGACTTCAGAGAAGAAAACTCCCATTAAAGTTTTATATTATTCATCATGTTAATAAGTATTCATTAATGCAATGCCAAATCAAACCTCTTTAATCATTTGTTTACAAACAATGTGATGGCATCCATCAAGTTGTCATTGTTGCATCATTTCACTGGATTGTGATCAAAATGGCACGCCACTTTATTTCCCATCCAAACAGAAAAGGATTTTACAAGCATGCTTTTATTAAGTTCCGTTAACCATCTACTGGGCCCACTATAAAAGGTTTTAAGTTCTAGGGTGTGACATTTTCTTAAACGCCATTTCTTAATCTGTCATTTTTTCTCAGCATCTATTTAATAGGTGAACGGACGATTGTTTCCAAACTTCCATCACTTCACTCCATTCCTGTTCGGCTCAATAATCTGATCACTACCTCCCCACTCCAAGGTCTTATCACTTCAACTCATTCTATTTCACGCTTTCAGTGTGGCACATTGATAGTCTAAGCTCTCTTTGTTGAGTCAAGTCCATTCAAAACTCTGAACACCACTTCCCATTCAAACCACTGATCCTGGCTTGAAGCTCTTTTTGCCTCAACTTGTTCCATTTTGTGCTTTCACTGCCCTATCTCCCTCTGCAACCACGTTCTATCCATTCTTGCTGCTCACCTTCCATTTACTGGGGGCACCAACAGTGGTTTTCATGAATTCTCAGTTTACTCTGTCACTCTGGTTGAAAGTGGAAGTGTGATAGGCCGCACGCAGAAGATGGAAACATGCAGCTAGGCAGGTTGACAGATAGATTGGGACACCAAATGACAGCAGAGTGACGGGATTTCAGAGGGAGTGAGAAAGAAATGTTAATAAAACAAAAACTGCCCAGGGTAAGACACAAGCATTGTGGTGAGATGCAAGAAGGTCAATGTGGGGAAACGACAAAGGCGTGCTCTCTCTGTATGCTGGGAGGTTCATGCTGAGGAAATGAGAATATTCTTCCTGAAAAAAACAATTCATCATTCTTAAAATTACACATGCCAATAAATTTGATTTCCCAAAGGAAGAAGGCAAGTCAAGTCCATATCTCGTTTTTTTTTTGAGGATCCATAACAATGTCACCATAATGAGATATTTACAAAGCCTCCAGCAAAGGAAAACACAAAAAAATTATACTAAAGAGAACCACAGCTCCCCAGAGAGAGAGAGAGAGAGAGAGAGAGAGAGAGAGAGAGAGAGAGAGAGAGAGAGAGAGAGAAGGGTGGAAATGGGAATGTATCATTAACTGAAGACAAGGAGAGGATGGGTACAAATACTCCAAGCACTGCACAAAAGGTGTAAATGGCACCAAAAGTTCAACATATAATCCAAACAGTTGATGAGCCCTCTGTGGAGTATTTTAAATTCTTGGCCAGAAACACATACAAAAAGAAACCTTTTTCATAGCTAAAATTACAATCCCTGTGAAGACCTGGGAAATTGTCATGACATGAACGCTTAAATTAGTTAAATTCTATTCTTATTGGGGTCAGCTGACACTCGCACTGGCACTGATGACAATATTATGTTAATAAAACATTGGCAAGAGAAAAATCATATTTTTACCTAATAAAACATATTAATAAAATATGGCTTAATAGTGTCTGCTGATAGAGCTGGCTACTAAAAGCTTTCCTAACATGACCTTGCATCTGATTATCTCTCCCTCTTTTTTAATGTACCATGCCGCTGTGTATCATCGTATCCAGCATCCACACTGAAAGGCTTGCCCTTAACAACAAGTTACATGAACACGGGTTCTTGGACCATCTCATTGGAAGGAGGCCTGTATCTGCAGGTTTGCCACAGCAATATTTCCTGAAGTGGCACTGCTGGGTGAACACAGCTCCCAGTCTCTATTCCATGCCACGCCTGTACTACAAGCCTTTAGTGTGATTGCCTTTAAGAGTGATGTCCCTTTAAGATCTTAGTATGCAAATGAGCTAAGTGCCAGGATGTAGTCATGTGATGACTAGCCAGTCTCACTCTGTAACTAACACCAAGAGGAAAGTCATGTAAATAGTTTGCTCTGTGCTGTATATAACAAGTTAGCTGTCAATAAACCTGTTTGAGATCTTCAATCAACAGACTCCATGCATCTCACTTATGTTGCATCAGACAACATAAAAAGCTTCTCATTACACGGTGGCAGCACATGCCTCAGATATGTCCAGTAGTTACAGAGTAATGTCATTGGATATCAATAGCACAACACAGCATTGATAATTCTACTGTTTGACTGGCAGGAACCTACGTAACCAAATTACAAACAACAGGCTCCAAGTGAAAAGAGAAATGAGTAAATGGGAGAGAATGAGAACAGCGGTTG
Organism: Heterodontus francisci; assembly: GCF_036365525.1. Taxonomy (NCBI): domain Eukaryota; kingdom Metazoa; phylum Chordata; class Chondrichthyes; order Heterodontiformes; family Heterodontidae; genus Heterodontus; species Heterodontus francisci. The sequence continues at coordinate 185,088,597 of NC_090372.1, read as the reverse complement.
GATTAACAAGCATCATACAAAAGGTGACAATTCAAAATTAAATATAATCAGCATGCTTTAAAAAAAACCCAAAAGAAACAGGGCCTTACCGCGCTGAACAAACAGTCCACATGATTAGTGCAACAAACGCTTTAAGGATAAAGGAAAAACTTGAAAAAGAAAAGGAGAGAGAGAAAATGAAGGTCATACATGATCAAAATTGAAAATACAGGAAGTAATGAGAGAAATGGACTGCCGTCACACCCTTCTCCCCCACGCATGGAACCAACCCCTATCCATACAGGAAAGAGAAACACATCCAATGACAATATTCCCTGACATTTTCGGCATGTCTTCACATGCCATTCTTTCACAGAACCTCAAAACTACATAGGTGTTCTCTTCCTCCTGTATTCCAAAGATTTGCAAACCCAAACACGGTGCTACCTAATCACCTTTTTAACTAACCTCCTCTGTTCCCAACGCTGTCCCAGGTTTTTCAATTAAAAAAAGCAGTTTGAGATACTATCCACAGCCACACATTTTTAATGCAACAGATTTCTTTTTTAAAGATTTTAAGTCTTTTCATAGAATGGTTACAGCACAGAAGGAGGCCATTCAGTCTGCGCTGGGTGCAAGAGCAAGACAGCTAGTCCCACTCCCCCGCCTTTTCCCTGTAGCCCTGCAAATTTTTTTCTATTCAGATAATTATCCAATTCCCTTTTGAAAACCATGATTGAATCTGCCTCCACCACACTGAGGAAGTGCATTCTAAATCCTAACCACACGTAAAAAAAAAAATCCTCTCATGTCTTGGGCAGCACAGTGGTCAGCACTGGGTACTGCCTGTGTGGAGTTTGCAAGTTCTGCCTGTGACCGCGTGGGTTTTCACCGGGTGCTCCGGTTTCTTCCCACAGCCAAAGACTTGCAGGTTGATAGGTAAATTGGCCATTATAAATTGCCCCTAGTATAGGTGGTAGGGGAATTGTGGGGCTGTGGTAGGAATATGGGATTAATGTAGGATTAGTATAAATGGGTGGTTGATGGTCGGCACAGACTCGGTGGGCCAAAGGGCCTGTTTCAGTGCTGTATCTCTAAAAAAATAAAAAATAAAATGTCGACTTACAAAATAAGGGGGAAGCCATTTAGGACAGAGATGAGGAGAAATTTCTTTACTTAGAGGGTTGTGAATCTTTGGAATTCTCTACCCCAGAGGGCTGTGGAAGGTCAGTCATTGAGTATGTTTAAAGCAGAGATTGACAGATTTCGAAATACCAATGACATAAAGGGATCTGGGGATAGTGTGGGAAAAAGGCATTGAAGTGGATGATCAGCCACGATCGTACTGAATGGCAGAGCAGGCTCATGGGCTGAATGGCCTACTCCTGCTCCTATGTTTCTTTGTTATTTTTGTCAATCACCTTAAATCGGTCTCCTCTGGTTCTCGACCCTTCCACCAATGGGAACAGTTTCTCCCTATCTACTCTGTCCAGATCCTTCATAATTTTGAACACCCTCATCAAATCTCCTCCCAGCCTTCTCTTTTCTAAAGAGTACAGCCCCAGCTTCTCCAATCAATCCACGTAACTGAAGCTCCTCATCCCTGGAACCATTTGCGTAAATCTTTTCTTGACCCTCTCCAATGCCTTCAAATCCTTCCTACAGTGTGGTGCCCAAAATTGGACACAATACTCCAGCTGAGACCAAACCTGTGTTTTATAAAAGTTCACCATAACTTCGTTGCTTTTATACTCTATGCCGCTACTTACAAAGCACAGCATCCGTATGCCTTATTAACCGCTTCCTCAATATGCTCTTCGTGCACATATACCCTCAGATCTCTCTGCTCCTGCACCTCCTTTAGAATTGTATCCTTTATTTTATATTGTCTCTCCTCATTCTTCCTACTTAAATGTATCACTTCACACTTTTCTGCATTAAATTTCATCTGCCGCATGTCCGCTCATTCCACCAGCCGATGTCCGCTTTAAGTCCATCACTGTCCTCCACACAGTTCACAATATTTCAAAGTTTTGTGTCATCCACAAATTTTGAAATTCTGCCCACACTCCCAAGTCAAGGTCATTAATATAGATCAAGAAAAGCAGTGGTCCAAATACCGACCCCTGGGGAACACCACTATACACCTTCCTCCAGTCCAAAAAACACTACTACTTTCTGTTTCCTCCCACTCAGCCAACTTCACAGCCATGCTGCCAGTATCCCTTTTATTCCATGGGCTTTAACTTTGCTGGCAAGCCAGTTATGCAGCACTTTATCCAATGCCTTTTGGAAGTCCATGTACACCACATCAACTGCATTACCCTCATCAACCCTCTCTGTTACCTTATCAAAAAACTCAATTAAATTAGTTAAATAGGATTTCCTTTAACAAAACCATGTTGGCTTTCTTTAGTTAATCCACATTTGTCTGTTAATTTTGATCCGGATTATCGTTTTAGTCTAATCTTTTTATCTTCCAGGGGAAAAAAAATCTGGTTTTACATAAATTGCCATTAAACCGAAATCTGCATGGTGTCATGAAAGCCCATTTGAATTTCACAAACATGTACTGTTTGAACTGGACCTCAGTGCTGCATTAGATGTTCCCTTGTTTAATAATGGTTATGTTTCATGGTTTAATAAGCTGGGTCCTCTCATGTGCACATAACAACAGGAGCATTTTCACTCTCAGGATTCATTGTCACTCTGAGGAAGCATCCCAGTAATTGTTGATGGTCAAAAACTGGTCAATGATCAGACTGCAGTGATAGGCAGGAGGCCAGATTTATTTTTAACCATGTAATTTCCTCTGCCCCATTGTCACTTATGACTCAACTGGCATCATGCATCTCCCCGCAATTCAGAGAATGGACAGCACTTGGCATGGTCCCCAAACCCTTAACATTCTATTTGTACCAGCCATTAAGTTGCCCAACAGCAGCATGAGGTGACTCTTCCTTCAATTTTCTTCCTCTCCTGGAATCCGTGCGAGGAAATAAGAACCTGCACTCAGCAACTATACATATGTATACAACTTTGATGACACAATCAAGATTATAAAAATTGTTGTATGGGCAAATCTTAAAGCCCATCGCTCCAACCCCACCCCCACCCCCATTATCTCCACCCCATGTAACATCAATACTATATTCAGTTCTATTATCTTGTGATTTCATTTTGTTACCCCTCCATTTTCAGTGAATTCTTTCTTCAGGAACATTGTTCTTCACAGTTGGCCATTGTCTTCCCTTTCACAATAGTTAATTTTATCTTATAGTCAAACAATATAGCACAAGCTTCTGAAACATCAAAACCTGACCAAACTTTAACTTAAAGTTAAAGTCAACCTGCAAACTGAATTCTTTCACTCATTCTTGCCTTTTATAAATTTGGAAGCGACATTTTGACTCAAGTTAGAGTGTCATACAAAATAAACTGCAACACTGCGACAAAATGATCAGTTGGTTCTAAGGCTTGATTTTCTTGAAGTCAAAATCTTCTAGGTTGTCATGTAGCTGTAATGACAGTAACTTCAGTGTCTAGAACAGATGAATGGCAACTTTGAAGCATCAAATCTACTGAAGGGTTTTAAAGTATCCTAAACAAAGAAAAGGGCCAGAACTCAGTCAAAAACACAAGTTATACCCGGATTATAGGCAGAGCAGGAATGCAGTAATAAAGCACTACTTACATGATTAACATAGAGACTTTTCCTTTTCTCTCTCACTGTAAAACATAGAATAAATAAATGTTGTTAAAAACTCAGAATGAACAGCAACAACTTGCATTTAATGTAGTAAGTATCCCAAGGGACTTCACAGAGGAAAATTAGCTCCAAACCAAGAAAGAGGAGATTAGGTGGCTTGGTCAAATAAAAGGGCCAGAGGATGGGGGTAGAGGCAGTGTAGGGCTAGAGGAGGTGATAGAGATAGGGATAGGGATAGAGATAGAAAAAGGGGAGGGCATGGAGCTGAATGGATGTCTCTATATTGGAAACAAAAAACGGTTGGAGGTGAGGGACCAGGGGAAAAAGAGGTTTAAGGAGACAATGGTGGTAGATTAAACTAGGTCAATATTTTTGTCTCTGGTCATGTCAACATGTTGGTACCAATACATGATGGGCACAAAAAAACATATTTATGTTACTTTATTTTAGGCTGTGCTGTACATTTTCTAAGTTATGCTGTTAGTGTCTCTCCTTAAAAACTTCTAACTACTACCACCACCAGTAACTACTGGGGTACGTAGCATGAAATTCTCCCTCCAAACAAAGCCTTAGTTATATATATGAAAACTTCACACACCGATCATTTAGCTTTATTTAAAACCTATTACAACAACACAGGTATAAAGCTTTGGAGTTTTAAGTGTTGTTGCTATAATCCCTCTTCACTTTCCAATCACTGCTTGTAATAGGAGGATGTGGTGGTCTCACCATGACTTCTTCCTCAGCCAGTGATAATGATACAGGAGTTCCAGTATTGCAGAAATTTCTCATTATAGTGAAATTATCTTTGAATGTTACATATCACTGTTAATTTTGAATAATTTAACACATTTTTATTGTACAGCATTGATTAAACTGTTTCATTTACAGATCAATATCCAAACACAACACAAGAACTCAAGAATTAGGAGCAGGAGACGACCATTCGGCCCCTCGAGCCTCTCTGTTATTGGGCAAGATCATGGCTGATCTGACTGTGGCCTCAACTCGTTCCTGTCTGCCCCCCATAATCCTCAACTCCCTTGTTGATCAAAAATCTAACTCAGCCTTGAATATATTCAATGTCCCAGCCTCCACTGCTCTCTGGGGAAGAGAATACCACAGACTAACAGCCCTCAGAAAGAGAAAAAAATCTCCTCATTGCAGTCTTAAATGGGAGACCCTTAATTTTTAAACTGTGTCCCCTAGTCCTAGACTCCCCCACAAGGGGAAACATCCTCTCAGCATCCACCCTTTCAAGTCCCCTCAGGATCTTAAATATTTCAATAAAATCACCTCTCATTCTTCTAAACTCCAACAGGTATAAGCCCAACCTGCTCAACCTTTCCTCATAAGATAACACTTTCATCCCAGGAATCAGTCAAGTGAACCTTCTCTGAACTGCTTCTAATGCAATTATATCCTTTCTTAAGTAAGGAGACCAAAACTGTACACAGTATTCCAGATGTGGCCTAACTAAGGCCCTATACAGCTTTAGCAACACTTCCCTACTTTTATACTTGATTCTCCTTGCAATAAATGCCAACATTCCATTTACCTTCCTAATCACTCACTATACCTGCAAACTAACTTTTTGTGATTCAGGACCCAGGACACTCAGATCCCTCTTTATCGTAGAGTTCTGCAGTCTCTCTCCATTCAAATTCCTGTAAATTGGCCATTAGCAATTGCCCCTAGTATTGGTAGGTGGTAGGGAAATATATAGGGAAAGATGGGGATGTGGTAGGAATATGGAATTAGTGTAGGATTAGTATAAATGGGTGGTTGATGGTCGGCATAGACTCGGTGGGCCGAAGGGCCTGTTTCAGTGCTGTATCTCTAAACTAAACTAAATAATATACTGCTTTTCTATTCTTCCTGCCAAAGTGGACAAGTTCACATTTTCCCACATTATACTCCATCTACCAATTTTTTGACCATTCAATTAGGCTAGCTAAATCCCTTTGTAGACTCTTGATGTCCTCTTGACAGTTTACTTTCCTACCTATCTCTGCCTCATCAGTAAATTTAGCTACCATACATTCGGCCCCCTCATCCAAGTCATTGATATACATTGTAAATAGTCGAGGCCCTGGCACTGATCCCTCTGGCACTCCACTAATTAACAGCTTGCCAACCTGAAAATGACTCATTTATCCCTACTGTCTGCTTCCTGTTAGCTAACCAATCCTCTATCCATGCTAATATATTACCCTCTAAACCACGAGCTCTTACTTTGTGTAGTAACCTTTGATGTGGCACCTTATTGAACACCTTTTGGAAACCCAAGTACACCACATCTACAGGTTCCCCCTTATCCACCTTGCTACTTCCTCAAAGAACTCTAATAAATAAATCAAACACAATTTCCCCTTCACAAAACCATGTTGACTCTGCCTGATTGTATTATGATTTTCTAAATTTCCTGCTATTACCTCAATAATAGATTCTAGGATTTTCCCTGTGGCTTATACTTTCCTGCTTTGTCTCCATCCTTTCTTAATTAGAGATGTTACATTTGCAAGTATGGTGTTTCACTGTTTAATACCAAAAGAAGTTAGAAATCAGTTTTTATGGGTGAATACAATTCATTCAATCTGAGAAATAAGTTCTCTGCCTGTGGGTGGGTGAAGTTCAACATATTTTCAACGTATCATGAAAGGGGTATCCAAGGGCTCACCTTAAGCAGTTGACCTTTAGAATGGTTCATTATCTTCCTCACAATTTGAAGACACTAATCCCCCTACCACTTAATTGTTCACATACACTACAGAAATAGAGATAGTTAACCTTTACCAGGAAATGTCGCTGAGTTTTAGATGGGCTTTCAAAACAGCATTTATTTCAGCAAAGGAATTCTGTTGCTGCAACCAAGATCAACAGAATATCAACAATGATATTATTCGTCATCTCTCTCCCTCCTTGGCAGATTATCATGCTGCACAAGAGCTCTCATTAACAATGGCCATGTGTGTGAGGATGCCCTATATGCATCAGAGAATGCCACCAAGGAACATGGGAGAAAGGACTACTACTTATTCATCACACTTAACTAAAGTGAACTGTCCTCTTGCCTCCCTGCCCAGTAGAGCACTTTCTTGTATTCTTTTCTTTTGGGCCTCCTTATCTCGAGAGACAATGGATACGCGCCTGGAGGTGGTCAGTGGTTTGTGAAGCAGCGCCTGGAGTGGCTATAAAGGCCAATTCTGGAGTGACAGGCTCTTCCACAGGTGCTGCAGAGAAATTTGTTTGTTGGGGCTGTTGCACAGTTGGCTCTCCCCTTGCGCCTCTGTCTTTTTTCCTGCCAACTACTAAGTCTCTTCGACTCGCCACAATTTAGCCCTGTCTTTATGGCTGCCCGCCAGCTCTGGCGAATGCTGGCAACTGACTCCCACGACTTGTGATCAATGTCACACGATTTCATGTCACGTTTGCAGACGTCTTTATAACGGAGACATGGACGGCCAGTGGGTCTGATACCAGTGGCGAGCTCGCTGTACAATGTGTCTTTGGGGATCCTGCCATCTTCCATGCGGCTCACATGGCTTTCTTGTATTATAACAAATATTACGCACTGACTGATTTTGGCAGCAGCAATTTATATACATACTATATAAACAGAGAATCAAAAAAGACAAAACCGATAGAAACAAAACTCACAGAAACAACATAGAGAGAAACAGAACCAAGAGAGGACACAGTAACAGCACCAGCAACACAAGGACAACACATACAGGTAAAACACAGAGCATATCATATAATTTGCTACAGAAGATCTAGTGAGTTATCAGAAATTACATTCTTTAAATACGTAAAAATCCTGATAACTATTTAATTCATCAAGGTACTGGATGGTATAACATGTAATACTATTACATGATGTATGATGTTATAACATTTTCAGGATATTGATGCAGAAATCAGAAATTTACTCTCTAAAAGCAACAGACTTGCCCGAGGATGTTGTTTTACTGCTCAAGGGAATTTTCAGTGACGTGGAATTCTATTCAAAGAAAACTATGCTGTGTTAACATTTTTACTTGCTTGGGCTTTCAAATCTACACACACAAGAACACAAGTGAGCATCAGCTTCACACTCTTCCAGGACTGCCATCAGTGGAAGCCAGATGATAGATTTGTAATTGGGACAGATAGGCAAAATGTATTGCCTTTTTCTGCCCTCTATCACACAGCCATAGATAGTCCATGGATACCCTAGCAGAATGCTCTGCTGAACTGTTGTGCTTGCTCCCAACTGAGATTCGAACATATGAATTAGGAGCAGAAGTAGGCCATTTGGCCCCTCGAGCCTGCTCCACCATTCAAAAAGATCATGGCTGATCTGTTTGTGTCTCAAATTCCACACTTGCCATCTATCCCCCTTAACCTTTGATTCCCTTGCCTAACAAGAATCTATCTACTTTCGCCTTAGATGTGAAGGAAACCATTCCCTGCGACTTGAACTGTGGCCCTTCCACATTCACTTCACATTATTTGAACTGCTCAACAAGATTTTATTTAAACTCCTTTATAAACAAATGTACGAATGTAACTTTTTGCACTAACTTAGTGAATGGATGGAAACATCCAAATGTCCTCTTTAAAAATTAGTATTTGTTGAATGCCCCCTAAGTTTAACACAGCCTCAACAGGCATTAAAACTTAACTATCCTTAGAGTTCCCAAAGATCTGTATTGTGTTAAAAGCTGCATATCTTTCTCCAACCTAGCTGTAGGCTGAATTTTTCAGTTCCATCTTGTATAAATGCAATTGTGTTCTCATTTTTCTTTCCTCCCAAAATTCTCCTTGACCAATTCTAAGTTTTTTTCTGAGGATCCCATGTCATTGTTGAAAAGGGAAAGAGTTCTCCCATTATTTCTGTAACCTTCGCCAACCCCTTCAAACCTCCCTATTTTGTAACCTTCTCCAGCCCCTACAACCCTTCCTATCTCTGTACCAGGAGAGTATATTTGTTATTCATACATCTTTTTATAGTCCTCTCAGCCATTTAGAAATTAGCCATCCATTACTTATTTAATGAGTTTTCCATACCATCACTCAATTGCTAATACCTTCACCTTAGAGACTTTTGAAAATGCTATGGACTACCATCAATTGCTCCCATTATTTGCATATCTTTGCATCAGAAACGTTACCGCTGAGCTTTTTTAAGCAGAAAAATTTAGTTTTTTTTCAAACTTTTGTAAATACTAGGAGTTGTTTATAGTTTCTCATGTATCTGATAATATTGTGGTCTTTGTAAAACATAAAAAGCTTCTGATACATCCTTGTACTAAATCAGATTTAGCTATGGAAGATATCGACATACATTAGATCTGAGAAAAAGTTGGAAAAAGATTCCTTGTTCTGGTGCTACTTCAGTGAATTCCTGGTCTCAAAGTTCCAACACACACACTTTGAAAGAACAACAACAATTTGTATTTATATAGCACCTTTAACATTGCAAAACATTTCAAGGCACTTCACAGGAACATCATCAAAGTCTGACACTGACCCACATAAGAGGCTGAATTTTATGAGCACACTGCAAATCGCAGCGGCACACTCTGATCTCAGCGGTCTGCTTGCGCAGATCCGTCGTCGCGCAGGAGCTCATTTAAATGGAGGAGGCGGAACAACTGCCCCCGATGACATAGAGGGGGCAGCCACTCCATTCCCGGCAATGGCGTCCGGCGCCATCGCACAGGTGCTGGCGCCATTTGTAAAGGGCTTCAAGCCCTTCAGGTGAATTAACATTTTTAAAGGGGCATTAATTTGATATACAGTTATAAATATTCAACAAAAGACGAAAACCCCTCTATTGACCCCCCCCAATGACCACACACTTTATTTTTGGGCCATTCCCACCAAAAAAAAATTTGTCCCACCCCAAACTTAGTCATCTTTGCCCTTCAACCCCTTCCCACCATCCCCTCAGCCAATGGAATAAGTTTTCTCTGTTGCCGCCACCTCCCGAACTGCAAATTAAACTCCTCCCCTGACCCGCCCCCCACCCCCCCCAACCAGTCTTGCCTCAGATCCCCCAACTGGGATCTGAAGACGCGGGACTGTCAGTCACCAGCTGGAATATCGGCATGGGACGGCTGCCCGGTCCAGGTAAGTTAATTTATATTTACTAGAATTAATTTGACTACATAAATGAAGGCTCCACCACGGCGAGGCGGTGGGGGGCCGCACCAAGACCTCGCTGCCGTCACCGGTAAAATGCGGCAGAGCCTTCCCGGCATGGGGGGGGGGGGGGGGGGGGGGTCGTAGCGAAACGCTCCCGGAAGAATATTTTGGCCCCCCCACCACGACCCCCGCTGTCAGAAGGCGAGTAAAATTCAGCCCGAACAGGTAATAGGACAAATGAGCAAAAGCTTGGTCAAATCAAGCAGTAACCCAACGACTGGAATTGCTACAAATTGCTTTTGTTCCTCTCCCATAATCTGTCTGAAAACAGGACTTATGCTTTGTAGTTGAAGCCTCTGTCATATTTTGTTTTATAATACTCCTGTGAAGTGCCCTAGACATTTTATTATCTTAGAGGTGCTATATAAATGTAGGTTATTGCTGTTGTTATAATTTCACTCCTGAAGTCAAAGGAGCAACTCTGGAGAAGCAGTCATAATTAAAGAAATTAAAAATCCTGAAGCCATCTCCTCAGCTTTGCCTTTGTTGGTTTACAGCACTGTCACTGCTGACAAGTTGACTTCTGTGCCAGCAATAACCCAGGCAGGTAAATACAAGTGCAGCTGCTGCCAGTCGGGACCTTTTCTGACTAAAGGCAGACTCAGCCCATCCATAGAGGTCAAAATTGTGTTTTGTTGCTCCAAATCTTCCCAAGCCACACAGAGCAGATCGGACACAAGAAACAAAGTTACCAAGTATGACCGTTAAACAACTGCAGATGTGCAAGCTTTTGTACATCCATTGTTCATCTTCCGCCTTTTATGTGGAATCCACTCTGCATATGAATATTAATATGAGTTGCTAACAAAATACTTTGGCCTCCTGAAAAAAACATAGCATTAAGCCCCCATCAGTGCCAAAACACTTTTGCTTTTTAAGATAGTACACTTATAATGGAATAAATCATGCAAGACTAGATGCAATTTCTCATCATGTACAGCATTGTAGTTTTAATACTCTTATTTCCTCAAATTCCTCCCAAAACCATTTCTGCTGAGCCAGGTAATAAAATTCAATGTGTGTTCACTCCAAGGACCATGTACACTGAGCTCAGTACATGAAGCATATAGGTCGACCATTCATTTACATTTGAGTTTATAATTAAACTCAATGCTTTTACTGCCTGCAGAGAGAGAAAATATGGGACCTTTTGATAAGCGGAGCATTTACAAGGAAAAGGTATGTTTTTTAATGAATTTAGGAAAGCAGTGTTGGTACAGTGTATACTCTGCATATTGGTATCAATCAATGTGTTTAAAGAAGAAAATCACAGGTAGCCAATTTAGTTTTAGTATGCAATATGCTTCTTCTGTGACTATCTTAATTATCAAGCCAAATCGTTACTGTCACTGACAATGGCAGAGCTGTAATCACACTAGTATTTAAAAAACTCAAAATGCTCTCCAGACACTTGGGATTAGGCCAGCCTTCCTGTAAAGCACAGCATAGCAAGAGTAATCACAGGGAGTGGCAGCCAAACAGTTCTTTTACAGCACTTTCCATAAATCCATCAAAAACATACTCAATGTTCACTGCAGATTCAGTTAGGACAGCAGTGGGCCACATAGAACTAGGAGGATCCAAGGTACATCTTGAGGGTCAGGTTAATTTAGCCAATCTCAAGTCACGAGAGTGCTGGAACTGAACTCTGCATCCCTAGGCCTCTTGTCAGTAATAAATAGACTATAAAGGGGCCTATTAACTCTGAAGCTTTTTATTGGTTTCCGACAGTTCCAAGATGTGTATGTATCAGGGTCATTAAGAGTCTTCGGTCAGATGCTTTTTGGCAAATGCAATAGCATGTGCTTCCATGATACCGAGCCTTCCACCAATTCAAAAACAAATATAAACCTTAGATGTTTTATTTTATTCAGAAGATTATAAGTCAGAAAGGGATATCCTTAGGTTTCTGGCTTCTCCGCTCTTTTTATGGCACGTAATAGTGTGATCCATTTCATTGTGCATTCAGAAAATGTATACCACTTTAAGTAAATAGTTTTAATTAAGGTTTTTCTGCACCAAAGCCTGATTGGTCAAATAAAATAACAATGCAATTAAGAATAAATCACAATTAAAGTGTATAGTTTTTCACTCCAGTTTCCCCATCGCTGCTTTACAAATCCTCACCCAACTATTTATTTATCCGCTGTCGCTTAGTCTAAATAAATACTGTACTCTAAGCTCTTTAAGCTGCCATTATCAAAAGTATAAAAACAGCATTTTTCTAAATGAAATAGCTTGGAACAGTACACTTTGTATTTCCACCTGTTAACTCTTACCCTACTAAATAAACACCAAAATCACAGTTTCAAATATTTTAAACCTGCATGTTCTGAATAACTGTACAAAAAACTGTGCCAAATCAGTTCCGCACTTGACAGAACCATGAATTTGAAGCTGTTTCTCCCACGCAATGGAATTCAATTTAACCCTTTTATCAGCAAGTTACACAGAATCTCTGACTAATTATGTACACATTTTTGAAAGAGGCTGGAAAAGTGCATTTTCGTTGATGGTTTTGTTTAGCTGAAAATGGACACTGGTGACGTGTTTAAAAACTGCAATATGTATGTAAAAAAAATCCAAAGGTTTCCCGATCTTAGTCATCCTGGTGCAATACTTAAAGAAATTAAGCAATAAACTTCGGTAAAATTTGTTTACAATTGCTTTGACCTCTACCAGATCAGTTGAAAGTAGGTCAAATGGGCTAACAATTGTTATGGAGCTGCAAAAACATAAAGGGTAAGGTAAATAAGAGTAACTACCTGCCTCAGGTGTATCCCCACTTTACAGCTATTTCTTTCAATTTAATGTTTGTTTTAAATACTTTCCCAATTTATTGGTTTCATACAATTACACTGGCCTATGCTGGCATTTATGCTCCACACGAGCTCCATCTCATCCGTCATCCTCTAATCCTATCACCATAACCTTCTATTCTTTTCCAGCTTATCTAGCTTCCCTTAAATACATCTATGCTCTTCGCCTCAACTACTTCTCGTGGTAACACGTTGCACTTTCTCACCACTCTTTGAGTCAAGAAGTTTATCCTGAATTCCCTACTGGATTTAGTAGTAGCTATCTTGTATTTGTGACTGTTAACTTTGAACTGCTCACAACTGGAAACATTTTCTCTACTTCTATCTACCAACATGTACAGAATTTTGAAGACCTCTATCAGGTCGCCGCTCAGCCTTCTCTTTTCTTGAGAAAAGAGCCCTGGCCGATTGAGCCTTTCCTGATAAGCATATCTCCTCAGTACTGGTATCATCCTTGTGAATCTTTTTTGCACCTACTCCATTGCCTCGAGATCCTTTCTCTACTATAGAGAGCAATACTCTAAGTGTGGTCTAACTAAGATTCAAAACAGCTTAACATAAATTCTCTGCTTTTCAATTACATCCCTCTGGAAGTGACCTCCAGTGCTTTTTGTTTTTATAGAAATGGCCTTATTAACCAAATTGCTACTTTTAGTCACTTATGTATCCGTACCCTTGTAACACTGCGCCACACAAGTGCCAGTGAATGACCATCTCCAATAACCACCATCCCTTGATGTTCAATGGCATTGCCATCACTGAATCCCCCACCATTAACATCCTGGGGGTGTGTCAGCATTGACTAGAAACTTAGCCGGACCAGAAGCTAGGAATTCTGCGGCGAGTAACTCACCTCCTTCCTCCCCAATGCCTGTGCATCATCTACAAGGCACAGTCAAGAATGTGATGGAATACTCTCCACTTGCCTGGATGGGTGCAGCTCCAACAACACTCAAGAAGCTCGACACGATCCAGGACAAAGCAGCCCAGTTAACTGCCACCCCATCCTCCAGCTAAAATATTCACTACCTCCATCACGACTGTGTACCATCTGCAAGATGCACTGCAGTAACTCACCAAGGTGCATTCGACAGCATCTTCCAACCTGTGACCTCTACCACCCAAAAGACCAAGGGAAGCACGAACATCACCACCTGAAACTTCCCCTCCAAGTCATGCACCACCTGGACTTGCAATTATATCATCATTCCTTCACTGTCACCGGGTCAAAATCCTGGAACTCCCTCCCTAACAGCACTATGGGTGTACCTGCACCACATGTTCAAGAAACATAGAAATATAAAAAATAGGAGCAGGAGTAGGCCATTCGGCCCTTCAAGCCTGCTCCGCCATTCATTATGATCATGGCTGATCATCCAACTCAGTAGCCTGTTCTGGCTTTCGCCCCATACCCTTTGATCCCTTTAGACCCAAGAGCTATATCTAACTCCTTCTTGAAAACAGACAATGTTTTGGCCTCAACTGCTTTCTGTGGTAGCAAATTCCACAGGCTCACCACTCTCTGGGTGAAGGAATTTCTCCTCAACTCAGTCCTGAAAGGTTTACCCCGTATCCTCAGTCTATGACCCCTGGTTCTGGACTCCACCACCATCGGGAATATCCTTCCTGCATCTACCCTGTCAAGTCCTGTTAGAATTTTATAGGTTTCTATGAGATCCCTCCTCACTCTTCTGAACTCCAGCAAATATAATCCTAACCGACTCAATCTCTCCTCATACGTCAGTCCCACCATCCCAGTAATCAGTCTGGTAAACCTTCGCTGCACTCCCTCTATAGCAAGAACATCCTTCCTCAGATAAGGAGACCAGAACTGCACACAATATTCCAGGTGTGGCCTCACCAAGGCCCTGTAAGCAAGACATCCCTGCTCCTGTACTCGAATCCTCTCGTTACGAAGGCCAACATACCATTTGCCGTTTTTACCGCCTATTGGACCTGCATGCTTACCTTCAGCGACTGGTGTATGAGAACACCCAGGTCTTGATGCATATTCCCCTCTCTGAGCTTATAGCCGTTCAGATAATAATCTGCCTTCCCGTTTTTGCTACCAAAGTGGCTAGCCTCACATTTATCCACATTATACTGCATCTGCCATGCATTAGCCCACTCACTCAACTTGTCCAAATCACCCTGAGGCCTGTCTGCATCCTCCTCACAACTCACCCTCCCACCCAGTTTTCTGTCATCTGCAAATTTGGAGATATTACATTTAGTTCCCTCATCTAAATCATTAATATATATTGAGAATAGCTGGTGTCCTAGCACTGATCCCTGCAGTACCCCACTAGTCACTGCCTGCCATTCGGAAAAAGACCCACTTATCCCTATTCTTTATCCATCGCAATACACTACCCCCAATCCCATGTGCTTTAATTTTACATACTAATCTCTTATGAGGGACTTTGTCGAAAGCCTTCTGAAAGTCCAAAAAAGCCACATTCACTGGCTCCCCTTCATCAACTCTACTAGTTATATCCTCGAAGAATTCTAGTAGATTTGTCAAGCATGATTTCCCTTTCGTAAATCCATGCTGACTCTGCCCAATTCTACCACTGTTCTCTAAGTGCTCTGCTATAAAATCTTTGATAATGGACTCTAGAATTTTTCCCACTACCGACTAAGATAGCTCACCACCACCTTCTCAAAGACAATTTGGGAATGGACAATAATTGCTGGCCTTGCGAGAAACATCCACATCCCGTGAATGAATAAAAAAAAAATCCCTTTGCTCCTCTATCCCATTTAGACTCTTACTGTCCAAGCAGTATGCAGCTTCCTTATTCTTCAAAATGCACCACCTCACCCTTAAGTATATTGAAACTCATTTGCCAATTCATGCCCATTCTGCAAATTTATTTTGTCGCATTCTACCTCACTTATACCCTCCATTTGGTGGTGTCCGTAAATTTTACAAATGTATTCCTGATTCCCCCTATAAATTCAATTTCTCATCCAATTCATCTGCTGATTTGTGATATTTGCACAATAGGCATGGGTAATCGAAGGGGGCTCCCACTGGAATATAGTTACTTCCTATTTTTGATTTTTTTTTAATTCGTTCATGGGATGTGGGCGTTGCTGGCTAGGAAAGCATTTCTCGCCCATCCCCAATTGCCCTGGAGAAGATGGTGGTGAGCTGCCTTCTTGAACCACTGCAGTCCGTGTGGTGTAAGAACATTCACTGTGGTGTTAGGAAGGGAGTTCCAGGATTTTGGCCCAGCGACAGTGAAGGAACAGAGATATAGTTCCAAGTCAGGATGGTGGGTGGCTTGGAGGGGTACTTGCAGGTGATGGTGTTCCCATGCATCTGTTGCCCTTGTCCTTTTAGGTGGCAGAGGTCGTGGGTTTGGAAGGTGCTGTCAAAGGAGCCTTGGTGCATTACTGCAGTGCATCTTGTAGATGGTACACACTGCTGCCACTGTGCGTCATTGGTGGAGGGAGTGGAAGTTGAAGGTGGTGGACGAGATGCCAATCAAGTGGGCTGCTTCGTCCTGGATGGTGTCGAACTGCACTCATCCTGGCAAGTGGAGAGTATTCCATCACACTTCTGACTTGTGCCTTGTAGATGGTGGACAGGCTTTGGGGAGTCAGAAGGTGAATTATTCGCCACAGGATTCCTAGCCTCTGACCTGCTCTTGCAGCCACAGTAGCTATACGGTGTGATCAGTTTGTTTTCTTACTGATTCCAGGCCATCCTTTCATTTTTCCGGTTTGATTGAGTTTTCTTTTCCTCAAATTTTAGCAAAAGCTCATCAGATGGGTGAGGGTAAATGGAAGGGGTTACAACTGATCTGAAAATGCTGTGATCACACAGATTCCAATGCTAGGAACAGAAGGCGTGCCAAGCAGATCTCCTTGGCTTAAGTTGTCTGAGCACATCTGCTTCTGGCTGGCTAATAAAACAGAAGATATTTCAACCTCTCCAGAAGTAGTGTCAATGGAAATTTGAAAGGGGCGGGGGAGGGGAGAAGTGAGACATCTAGAGTGATATTAAAAGTTTATTGAGTTACTGCATTCTATAACTTTTTCCCCAAATGTGATCAAATATACAATTAGGGTTTGCAATGCCAGGATCCTGTTATACAGCAGGAACCCAGGCCATTTGAGTGATCTTGAAATCTCCAGAAGCACTAAGGGCGAGTGTTTGGAGCTTGGTCTCTTTCTCTTACCACTTCCTCCTCCAACGTGTCCTACCATCCTCACTGACTGTTGGCCTGTTAAATGCAATTTAAAAAAAATATTTAATCAACTAGTCAACTACCTCCCTCCTGAACGAGGTGTAAAATTCCATAGTACAAGGTGTGTCTAGCAGAAATGTTAGAGATTCACAGCATTCTCACCTCAACAGCAAATCTTTTCAGGACATCAGGACAATTTTTTTGATTAGATTAGAGAGATACAGCACTGAAACAGGCCCTTCGGCCCACCGAGTCTGTGCCGAACATCAACCACCCATTTATACTAATCCTACACTAATCCCATGTTCCTACCAAACATCCCCACCTGTCCCTATATTTCCCTACCACCTACCTATACTAGTGACAATTTATAATGGCCAATTTACCTATCAACCTGCAAGTCTTCTGGCTTGTGGGAGGAAACCGGAGCACCCGGAGAAAACCCACGCAGCAATGTGATGGATGAAAAAACAAAAAAGCTCACGCTGATAAAACTATTTGCATTTATGAACAGCCTTGAAGAACTGATCAAGTCTGAAATAATGATTCTGCCTACCACACTCTAAGAAGAAACAAACATGGGCGACTCACACTCCCTCCTAAAATTGGGAAATGTACTTAAAAATGCTGTCTGTGCAAATTTCAATCCCTACCCTTACCCAGAATCTTGGGATTCGCTAGACGAAATTCCAAGATTGCTGTAGGTACCTTTTCACTGACAGTTCTGGGGAAAATGTGTATGTATCATAACCATTGTTAGAGAAGCTATACTAAGTGAGATTGTGTTTGGGTTCAATCTGTACTTAGGACTCCATTTTTGATGAAAAGACAGTAAGCCAGATCTTGCTATCAAAATAACGGCAAAGCTTCAGGCACGGAGCAGATGTGATTAAATGTGAATATCCAAAAGTTGCTGTCTGGGTTGCACTGCTCTCCTGCTAGTTTTGTGAAGATGGTATCTCGTCCTTATCCTCCCAAGGTTTTTTTCTGGGAACTTGTTGTATTTGCCCATTAATCTCTCCACCAAGAGTAAAGTCTTGTCATTACACGTGTACTCTTTAATGATGTGCAAAGTGTTAATGAATGCCAATCAACCTCTCAACCTCTCACCCCCTCATTCCTTCAGGTTTTGAGCTTTTCAGGGCCGTTCAAAAAATGTCAAATTTAAAACTTTTTAAAAACTTTTCCTTTGTCTCGTTTGTTTCTTTGTTAATCCAATCTTTCTTTGTCTCTCATTACTTCTCTTTATGTGTCAAATTTAACATTGAATTCACCCACTTTAATTCATCCTCCTTCTCAGTCTTTCCTATGCACTTCCCCCAATCCTTCAATCTCATTGGTTAAGGAGATACCCTGTAAGTTCCCCTGTTTACTTAGACCCCTGTTTTCCTCATTGTGCCATTATCAGCTGGCACTTTCAGCAACTTTATGGGCAAAAATGTTTGAGCTGAAGGGCATTGGGGTAAGTCTATGTTACATGCCCTGCTATAGCAAAATCTGGCTCACTAGTTTCTATAGAAAACTGCTGAACTAGTTTTTAGCCCACAATTCCCTTTCATGGGTGGGTGAGGCAGAGGTTATGTGTTCTTAGTGCAGTTCTGGCTTTCTGGTTGTTTTAACCCTTTCTCCTAGATATGGTTAGACTGGCAGCTTCTGAGAAAAGGCTGTGGCTCTCTGCCATCGAGACAGCAAGTCCCTGGAATGCTGAGCTAATGGAAGTTAATGTAAACTAAAAGGTAATGGTCATGGAAGGTAAATGATTCAATGGCTTGGCGCTGAGGGCATAATAGACATTGTATCACAGAATTGAAGAAGATCTACCAATTTCAGCAACTATAGCCGAAGGATTGCCACAGCCTTTGCATGTGTTACGAGTATTATTTCCTTTAATAAATCCAAAAGCAAGCGTCTTTACATCTAGATCCCGCCTTGTTGGCACTAAAAGAACAACTCTAAGTTGTCTTTCCAGCATTTCTAACAACCATTATTCCTCTAACTAGCTGAGGGTGGGGCGAAAACAAGGAAAATAAATTTATTCTATTAGACAGAATAACACCAGCTATATGATTATTCAAGAACAAAAAGAATATAAATCCTTGAAAGCTTATCCTATGTGAGGCTGAATGGCTTCCATTCTAGTAATCATAAATAGAGACTTGTTAGTGAAAGCAAAGTTCATTGTTGCTCTTTAAGCTTTAGTCAGCTCTTTTGAGGCTTGCAATAACAATTTGGTACAATACAATAAAACACTTTTTTTTGCACGGATAGTTAAATAAAGACACATACTATTCTTAACCCATTTGCCACTTCTCAAAAACTCATACTGCATTTTGTTAGGTGCCTAATCAACATCAAACTGCCTATTATGAAACAGAGGCATGCTGTAGGTCACCTATTCTTTTGAATTATTCAAACATATTACTCGGAAGAGGCCTGACTAATTACGCAACTTCATCACTATTAAGTGCTGTGGCTGATGAATGAGGAACAGAATAACTGTTGAGCATCTTCAAGTCTGAAAGATAAAAATTAGCTGAGAACATAATTCAACAATCATGTAATTTGTCAACAGTAAAAGACCTATTGATACAGCGTGTTATCACATCCTCTGACACTCCAAAAAGATTGCAAACAATGGAATGATTTCCAAATGCAATTACTCATTATGTAGGAAAATGCAGAGGCTAATTTTCACATAACAATAACAAATGAATGAATAACCAGAACATTTGTTTTGGGTTATTGGGTAAGGGACAAGTGATGGCCACTACACCAGGAAAAACTCCTGTTCTTCTTCAAATAGTGCCGTGGAATCTTTTACATTCACCTGAGTGGGCAGATAAATAGGGCCTCAGTTTAATATTTCATGAACAAGACAGTGCCTCTTACAATGCAGCTTTCTCTCAGCACTGCTCTGAAGTGCCATCAAGTCTGCATTGGGACTAATAGACCCCACAATAGTAGAAGAGTGTCTCCATAGGTTCATGCATCATTTGTGCTGCATATGGTGTGCTCAAGTCACATCTGGAGTTACTTCTGTGCAGTTCTGGTCATATGGGAGTATTTTATTGCAGTTGAGAGGGCAGAAGCATGGAATCAAATGATTCTATGTATCAGGAATGAAAATTATAAGGAAAGCTTAAGGAAGCCAGGGCTGTTTACTTTGGAAAAGAGACAGCTTTAAGTTGACCCAATGAAATTTTGAAGATTAAGAAAATAATTTGGTTATTATGGTGTTATGTAAATATAAGTATCATTATTATTGTACAGTAAAATTCAAACAATCTTATGTTAAGGGTAGCACATTCTGAATGGAGTAACTACTATTTTATGAGTTTATAGACTACTCACCATCTGTCTGAGATTTGCTCAAGAACATGGTACTAGCCCGAGGGTGGTCCGAGGGGTTAAATTCCATGTTTAAATCTAAGGGAAAAAATTTTTAAAAGAAACAATTATCAACCAGGACAAATCAGTTTGTTTGATCAGCACCCCATTCATTAGCTTAAACATCCAACCTCTCTCCCATGGCTGCAATGTATGCTATCTATAAGATGTTATGCAGCAAGTTGTCGAGGCTCCTGCAGCAGCAACTCCCAAACCAGTCACCTCTACCACTTAGAAAGACAGGAAAGCAGGTGCATTACCTCCAAGTCACAGATCATTCTGACTTGAATCAAAATCTTGGAGCTCTCTAACTAAGCCATGTCCCTGAACTTGCCATTTTCATCTCCCCCTATTGAGTTCCCACTAGCCATTCTTGTCCCCCTAAAAGTCAAGGCCATAGAATGTGGCAACACAGGAGGCAGTTGCTCGGTTCATTTTCCCATGTCAGCTCTTTGAAAGAGGTATCCAAGTAGTCCCATTCCATCGCATCTCCCCATAGGCCTGCAAATTTTTTCTTTTCAAATATATACCCAATCCCCTTTTCAAAGTTACTCTTGATTCTGCTTCTGCCACCCACTCAGGCAGCGTATTCCAGATAATCATAACTTGCTGCATAAAAATATTTCTCAATACTACAGCATAGGGTGGGGGGTGGGGGCGGGGGGAGAAACGCCTCAGGAAAGATTTTTTCTGTGCACTTCGCATACTAAAATAGTAAACCTTTTTTTAAAAAACAAACATGATGCACAGGAGAAATCTCTCCTGGATGGGAAATAAATAGTTTGCCATCCTCCTTAAAGACACAGTGACTAAAATATGCAATAAACTGGCAGTTCCAGGCTAATGAAAGCATCAACTCAGCTATTGAATTTCAAGTTACCAACTAGGCTTAGTGATCACTGTCCACTTCAACCTCCATAATGGCAAAATAAGTTGAAGTGCATAATGGCTGTGGCAAGATGGTAAGCTCTGAATAGGTTTCTATCTGGACAACTACACAGTAGGCCAACAACACACTATATGATAAGGAAAAGTCTTCAACAACAGAAATCACAGCAGTGGAAACAAAATTCACATGCAATTGTTACATATATTACTCTTTTCTGATTTAGTAAATAACAAATATAGTTAGGAGCTATCCTATTAGATATCAAGATATGCCTGGTCATAACTCATGAAGAATGGAGTCATGAATGATTTATAGGGCACCCATGCCTGTTAAATAAAGTGCTATCTCAAGGTTTAGTGGACAGATTTGAAATCAATTAATTTTATTTTTTCTACATGATTTATAGTGTAATGCAAAACTTGGCACACTTCCACAGCAAAGTATCTATTACACAGAGCGCTTATAAGAGACATGGCATTCCAAAGTTGGAGAGCCAAGTGCACTTTTCCTGAGTAAATACAGAACAATTCATGTGCAGTTCCTGAATATTATGTTTATTCCATAAGCAAATGAGATGGCACAGTGATACATCAAGTAAGCTACACAAGTTTCCTACAGAAGTGGCATGGTCATTAAAATACGTACAAATGAGAAAAACCATTTAATGCCATCTCGATCATTCTTCCATCGAAGACTACAGTAACTGTCTCACAATATCTAACCCTTGAATAACTGCACAGTTTTTGCCTCCACTATTCTAGTCAGAAGACCATTCCTAGGATTGAGCACTCACCTGAATAAGTGCTTCCCAATATTAGTCCCAAATATGCCCTTTATTAGATTGCTCCTGTTATCCCTGAAATTGCAGTTTAATTCGCAACAGTACTTTACATTAATTAGATCATGAGCTCTGCTCGAGGACTTGAGCACATAATTTTGGCTGATTGCAGTACTGAGGAATTACTGTATTTACAGACATGCCATCATTCAGTTGAAATGATGGAGGAGCCCAGCACATCAGTGCAAAAGAAAAGACTGAAGTATTTGCAACCATCTTCAGCCAGAAGTGCCAAGTGGATGATCGATCATGGTCCCCGGCATCACAGATATCAGTCTTTAGCCAACTCGATTCACTCCACGTGATAACAAGAACAGTTGAAGGCACTAGATACTGCACAGGCTATGGGTCCTGACAACATCCCGGCGGTAGTGCTGAAGACTTTTCCCCCTCCTGCAGCCAAGCTGTTCCAGTACAGCGACAACACCAGCATCTGCCTGACAATGTGGAAAATTGCCCAGGTATGTTCTGTCCACAAAAAGCAGGACAAATCCAATCTGGCCAATTACCTGCCCATCAGGCTATTCTCGATCATCAGCAAAGTGATGGAAGATGTCGTCGACAGTGCTATCAAGCGCCACTTAAACAACCACAACCTGCTCACTGATGCTCAATTTGGATTCCGCTGGGGCCACTCAGCTCCTGACCTCATTACAGCCTTGGTCTAAGCATGGACAAAAGAGCTGAATGCAAGAGGTGAAGTGAGAATAATTGCCCTTGATATCAAGGCAGCATTTGAACAAGTGTGCATCAAGGAGCCCTAGCCAAACTGAAGTCAATGGGAATCGGGGTAAACTCTCCACTGGTTGGAGTCATACCTAGTGCAAAGGAAGATGGTTGTGGTTGTCCGAGGCCAATCATCTCAGCACCAGGACATTGCTGCATGGGTTCCTCAGGGTAGTGTCCTAGGCCTAACCATCTTCAGCTGCTTCATCAATGACCTTCCCTCCATTGTAAGGTCAGAAGTGGGGATGTTCACTAATGATTGTATGATGTTCAGTACCATTCGCAACTCCTCTGATACTGAAGCAGTCCGTGTCCATATGCAGCAAGACCTGGACGACATTCAGGTATGGGTTGATAAGTGGCATGAAACGAATAAAAAATTTTTTTTTAAATTTAGGGCCCGGTTGCCCTCTCAAATGGGTGTAAAAGACCAATGGCATGATGTGACTTGTGACAGAGGCTTGTCCTAGAGTCCTGGCCAACATTTATCCCTCAACCAACATCATTTGTTCTTGGGATGTGAGCGTCACTGGCAAGGCCAGCATTTATTGCCCATCACTAACTGCCGTCAAGAAGTCTTCCTGAACCGCTGGAGTCCATGTGGTGCAGGTACACCCACAGTGCTGCAAGGGAGGGAGTTGCAGGATTTTGACTCAGCAACAGTGAAGGAACAGCGATATAGTTCCAAGTCAGGATAGTGTGTGACTTTTTTTTAATTCTTTCATGGGATGTGGGCGTCGCTGGCAAGGTCAGCATTTGTTGCCCATCCCCAATTGCCCTTGACAACTGAGTGGCTTTCTGGGCCATTTCAGAGGGCAGTTAAGAGTCACCCACATTGTTGTCGGTCTGGAGTAACATGTAGGCCAGACCAGGTAAGGACAGCAGATTTCCTAAAGGGCATCAGTGAACCATTGATTGTTTTTACAACAATGAATGATCGTTTCATGGTACCATTACTAAGACGAGCTTTCAATTCCAGATCTTTTTAAAACTGTTTAAATGAATTGATGAATTAAATGAATTTAAATTCCACCAGCTGCTATGGTGGGATTTGAACCCATGTCAGCAGGGCATTAGCCTGGACCTCTGGATTAATAGTTCAGTGACATTACCACTACACCACCATCTCCCCCTTGGAGGGTAACTTGCAGGTGGTGGTGTTTCCATGCATCTGCCGCCTTATCCTTCTAAGTGGCAGAGGTCGTGGATTTGGAAGGTGTTGTCAAAGGAGCCTTGGCGAGTTGCTGCAGTGCATCTTGTAGATGGTACATATTGCTGCCATGATCATTGCCTGGCACATGTATGGCACAAATGTCACTTGCTACTCATCAGCCCAAGGCTGATTCGAACCCATGTCCAGGTCTTGCTTCATTATCTGAGGAGTTGTGAATGGTACTGAACACCATGCAATCACCATCGAATATCCCCATGATCTTATGTTCAAGGGAAGGTCCAACAATTTGCTTTGGAGCATGCTGAATATGTGAAAGGCACTGGACACACAGACATAAACTAAACTAAACTAAACAAAACATTTGTCCTTCCTTCTTTTATTCCATCTCAAAAAGGTCTTCTTTCATTCACCTTTTCAAGACTATGATTTTTTCTTGCCTTTCCTCATAACTCAGTCCTCTAACTCCAGATATCAGCCTCGTAAGTGTTTCTGTCCATTGGCTCCAGAGCTTAAATGGTAATCAAATTTAAATGATGTAGACATATAATATAGTAAATAAAAAGCAAATAAAAGGTGTGCACAAAATTGAGCTTCAAAATGCAGTGTACTGTGTACGGACGTCCCAGAACTTAGGGGTAGCATCAGTTTAGTGCTTGTGAATTTTTTTTTTTTATTATTCATTTGTGGGATGTGGGTTTCGCTGGCTCGGCCAGCATTTATTGCCCATCCCTAATTACCCTTGAACTGAGTGGCTTGCTAGGCCATTTCAGAGAGCATTTTAAGAGTCAACCACATTGCTGTGGAGTCACATGTAGTCCAGACCAGGTAAGGATGGCAGATTCCTTCCTTAAAGGACAATCGACAATGGTTTCATGGTCACCAATAGACAAGTTTTTAATTCCAGATTTCTTAATTGAATTCAAATTTCACCATCTGCCACAGTGGGATTTAAACCCAGGTCCCCAGAGCATTAGCCTAGGCTCTGGATTGCTAGTCCAGTGACATTACCACTACGTCACGGCTCCCCTATTACTTGCTAGCTGATTGAAAAGGACACGGTCAGAGGATGTGAGTGCTGACTGTAAGGATATGAGTACATTTATTTGTTCCGATTTTATTAACATGGTGATGAAATTCTTAATGCATTATCTGATAAAACCGAGGAGTTAAGATTTGCATTGCTGATGCTCTGGCAAGACAAGGGAGTTGCTATGGTTACAGCTAGCAGTCACTGATGATGATTGTTAATGTGTAATTTTTAAGCTGCCTGTGGCACATGGGCAAATAATTTTATCATATGGAAAAATTTCCAGCAAATCAGCATGCATCATATATTGTTCTCGGCCACATATATTGTGTAAAGGGAGGATACCTACTTCGGACTCGTTTTGAGATTTTTTTCCCCCCTTATTTTAACCTCAGTGAAGTGAATGTAAAAGAAAATTCAACAGCATAGAGAGGAAGTTAATTGATGAACAGGAAACAAAGAGTTAGGGTGTTACTAGTTGCTACATGAAATTTAGTGTGGTTATGTATGGGGTGATAGATTTTGGGAGGAAAAAATAAGGAATGGGTGTGCACACTTAATGGAAAAGACACTAAAGAGGTTCAAGTGAATAATTTCCTGAAAATGAGTGCGCAGTTATACAATGGAAATTAAATTTTACATTTTATAAATATGGATATTTTTAGTACAAGTGTAAAATAATGATGAATTTATACAAAATATTGGTTAGACCAGTTATAGTGCTGAATTTAATTTTGGGAACCTCACCATTTAAAGATTATTAAAGCCACAGAAAGCATTCAACATAGATTCACCGGATGATATCAGTGATGGGAACTACAGTTCATAAGACTTCAGGTACTAGGACTATTTCCACTGGAGCAAAGGTGGTTCTCAGGGGATTGACTCGAGGCATGTAAAATTATGAAGAGTCCCAACTTCCAATAGCAATCAGAAATGGGAAAACTGACTATTTTTCCCCTTTTTTAGCACTGACAATTTTTTTTTCAAATTAATAGAAAAGGAGCTCTCCCGGAATGCTGACATTTTAGAAAGGTAATTTTTTTGTTTCACAAATTGTGAACTGCAGCCTCCGTTACTCAAGAAAGCAGAGTAAGAGCATAGCTTCCGTGGATAATTTGCTGCATTAAATTTGGAAATACAGAAGGATTTGCAGCCAAATACTGAGCACTGAAACCAATAGTTCATGAATTTTTAATTCAGAAAAGGTACAACCCTGATCTCATTTACATTGTGAAAAGGTCTCCTGTCACTTTAAATTATTAAATGATTAACAATCTCTGGGCAGTGAACAAAATTAATTCTAGAATCCAAAATGCTCACCAAGTGCATTGTACAGTCATTACACAGCAATTTTAAATAGCAGTAGTATCAGCACAGGCACATTTCAAGACAACCTGAAGCCTCTTGGGATTTATTCCAACATGAATGTGAACCATTACTTGGGTTGAAATCTGCAGCATTTTGAACTAGCAAGCCTGACTATGTGGAAATCGACATAAACAGAGCAAGGATCTAGACATTGCTGCACTTGCTGACTGATTGCTTTTTCCTCTTCAGGTGACATGTACATAAACTGCTCAAAAACCTCAACCACAACAGCAGGTTTGAATGGTAATCATAACCATGGTTAAGGGCAGTTGTTTCATCTGGAAAACTGGCCATTAGCTGGTATCATTAAAGCATTGTCTCAGCTAACAAAATGCTCAGTTATTCTGTATTGCTGCTCATCAATACAATCTTCGTCGAAAAATCACACTGAGCTTCTCATCCAGAACTATCCCTCAATAGCTCTATTTAGTCACTATAGATCAAACAACCTTTGGCTGGGAGGTGATAGCCTTATTGGCCATAATACAGCTACTTTGATTGTAATTATCCTTACATCTCAGCCTTGCAGATAAACAGATTAAAATTGTGGCAAACAGTGGTATCAATAACCACGTGTGAAGAGGCTGGGGAGTAAATTTTAAGAGTGGGACCTAGGCAAATGAGAGAATGGCTGCCAACAGTGTGAAAGTAGGGTGGTTCGTGCTGCACGAGAAGCTAGAGAGAAATGAATGGAAGTTATGGGGAGGGGTGGGACAGAGAAAGAGGTGGCAGAGATAGGGAGGGTTTCAGACCACAGAACATTTAAAAAGGAAAATAATTTTAAAATTGAGTGTTTGGGAATCAGGAGCCAATGTAGGTCAGCGAGTTACATGTATGATGGGTAACTAGGACTTACTGCAGGATATAACAAAAACAACTTACATCTATATAGCACATTTAACAAAGTAAAACATCTCAAAGAGCTTAACAAGAGTGATATCGATAAAAACATGTTTGACACTATTCCATCAGGACAGATGACAAAAAGCTTAATCAAAGACGCAGGTTTTAAGGGGCATCTTAAAAGAGGAGACAGATAGCGAAGCAGAGAGGTTTAGGGAGGGAATTCCACAGCTTAGAGCCCATAAAATGAACAGTAGCATTTTGAAAGAGCCCTAAAGTTTATGGAGGGAAGAGGATAGGTTGCTGGCCCAGAGAGCATAGGAGTAGGGAGATGACAAAGTGTTGAACTGGGGTTTCAACAGCAGATAGGTTGAAATAGGAGCAGAAGAAGCATTGTTACTAAGACTATTTACTTCCACCTTTGTAATGAAGACATTGAGGTTAGAAGCTCAATATGGCTAAAATAGGAAATGAGATTACAGAGTCTGGTTCAGCTTGAGAAAGTGGAAAGGGAAGTAATCACGAGGATATTGTAAGAATCTATAACTCCACCAACTGGTCCGCTGCACCTGCCCCATACAGTCATGATACAAATGAATATCATGATTCCCAACATCCCCCAGCCACTAGCAGCCATATAATTTCCAGGAAGAGGCAAAAATTGAAGAGGAAAATACTCTACAACACTTCGGAGATGAAAAACTTGGTAAGTTCCTCTCTGACATTCAAAGATAATCAAAACAAGTTCTGGGAGATCACAGTGACCTTGAGACCAATACCAATACCCCACCCATCCTTTGTACACTCTATCAGCCACGGTTATAACATCATCCAGCTTTGTTTCTGCTCCAGCTAGCAACTTGTTCTCCCCAAACTAGCAGAAGTCAAACTATTCATACTTATGGGTGGAAACAATAGCTTTTGGCATGAAAACTCAAGTCGAGCGACTGCCTTTTCAACATTGCTTAGAAGTTACAGATAATAAAATTATAGGATCTTATAGCACAGGAAGACGTCATTGAGCCCATCGTGCCTGTGCCAGCTCTTTGCAAGTTATCCAATTATTCCCATTCCCCTGCTCTTTTCCCCCACGGCACTGCAATGTTTCCGCCCTCTAAGTTTTAAAAAAAATCTAGTTCCCTTTTGAAAGTTATTATTGAATTTGCTACCACCAACCTTTCAGGCAGTGCATTCCAGAGCATAATAACTCACTGTGTAAACAAATTTCTCCTCATCTCACCTCTAATTCTCTTACCAATAATCTTAAACCTGCATCTTCTGGCTACAGCATTTGAAACCAGTTTCTCCTTATTTACTCTTATCAAAACCATTCATGATTTTGATCACTTCCATTAAAGTTTCCCTGAACCTTCGGTGCTCTAAGAAGGATAATCCCAGCTTCTCCTGTCTCTCCACATAACTGAACTCCCTCATTCCGAGTACCACTCTAGTAATCTCCGCTGCACTCTCCAAGGCCTTGTCATCCTTGCTAAAGTTTGGTGCCCTGAATTGAATGCCAGCTGAGGCCTGACCATTGATTTATAAAGGTTTAGCAAAACCTCCTTGTTTTTGCACTCTATGCCTCTATTTATAAAGCTATGGATTCCATATGCTTTTTAACAGCCTTGTCCTGCCACTGTCCAAGATTTCTCTCCACAACCTCCAGGTCTCTGTTCCTGCACCCGCTTTAAAATTGTACCAGTTAATTTAGGTTGCCTCTCCTTATTTTCCTTCCAAAATGCATCATTTCACATTTCTCTACATTAAGTTTCATCAGCTATGTGTCCATTTCACCAGCCTGTCTAAGTCCTCCTGTAGTCTACTACTTTCCTCCTCACTGTTTACTACTTTTCTGAGTTCTATTCAACTGTAAATTTTGAAATTATATCCTGTATACTCAAGTCCAGGCCATTAATATATATCAAGAAAAACATTGGTCCTAATATTAGATTCCTGGGGGACACCACTGGCTCCGTGCCTTTCTGAATCTCTCCAGCTCTGCAGAATTCCAGAGCAGGTTTCATTCATGGAGTACTTGAAAAGTTAGAAGGTGTTGCTGTCACTATGGGTTGGGCTGGAAACTGTCCATCTAAAAATGATGGACAGACAGCAGACATTTAGGTGGGTGTCTTCTCTTGGTGCACCTTTGCTGATGGCTGTGATGGTCAATCCTTGAGAGGCAGGTTCTGCCACAAATGCTGCACGTGACGCTCTGAGTTGTTGTTTTTGACATTGGTGCCTGTTGTCAAGCTGCTGTAGCAACTGGCCATCATGGTAGTGCACACCAGTCCACAGGATGTGTCACCATTTCCCTCTTTCGCCAGCTAGTGGCTTCCAAGTATGATGGTCGACATTTAAGGCCTTCATGTCACGCTTGCAAGCATCCTTGAAGTGGAGCTTTGGGTGCTCACTGGTCGTCTGGTCCCGCCTACCTCACCATACCGAAGGTCCTTGGGTCTTCCATCCTGTGGACATGACCGATCCACCGAAGCCGCCTCTGATTGATTCGTGTCAACACACTTGGGAGCTCTACCTTTGAGAGGACTGCCACATTTGCGATTTTGTCCTGCCATAGACCAATAATGCGCCGCAGACAGTGAAGATGGAGATGTCATTTAATCTATGGTACAGATGAACAAGGTTATGATCAGAAACTGCAGTCCTGTTGGAATTGATAATAGTAAAAAAGTTGAAAAGCAAAGGATGGGCTAAAGTTGCAAAGTCCCTCCAGACTGCTGAGTATTTCAACATTAGAGAACAGCACACAAGATGGATTGATATTCAAGTGAGGTTGAGTAATTAAAGCACTCTATGAAAAAAGAGCTCAAGTGCAGAATTCACTGAAGCCAGAATAGCGATCAAGCTGTGTGTATTATGGCAGCAGTTTCAGGACAAACGGAAATTAGAAAACACTTTTCTTGGAATGATTCGAAGAAACTATTTTGTATATTCTTTTACCAATTTATTGTAGCCTTTGTTCAGTGGTAGCCCTCTCACCTGAGTCAGTAGTCTGTGCATTCTGGACCCATTCTAGAAACTTGAGCACATAATCCAGGCTGGCACTGAGAGCAGTACAGATATTCCACACTGTCAGAGGTGTCATCTTTCAGATGAGAAGTTAAACTGAGGTTCCATTGCTCTCTCAGCCGGACATAAAAAATTCCATGGCACTATTTGAAGAAGAGCAGCAGAGCTCTCTTGGTAACCTGGTCAACATTTATCCCTCAACTAGTACCACAAAAATGGATTATCTGATCATTAATCTAACTGCTGTTTGCAGAATCTTCTTGTCTGCTTGTTGACTGCCAGCTACATTATAACCGTCAGCACACTTAAAAAATAATTAATTGGCTGCAAAACATCATTACTGAGTTGGCAAGAAGCAGAAATGGCAACCATCACCTTTGATGTCACCATTGCCGTGCTTGCAGGTCACATGGCCTGAGGTTATGAAAGGCTCTATATAAACGCACGTTCTTTCTTTCTTTGACTGCTTTAAAATAGACAGATCATCTAATAAAAAAGGGAAGTCATAGTTAAGAAAAGAAATACATTTTGCATGCCACAGCAGTCCAAATGGAACTAAGTCACACAATGGATCCACCATTTCATTCAAGGAGCACAGCTTTACACATTCAGTCATGTCACCAGCTTACCAAGATATCCACAGTGAAATTGCAAGACAGAGAACACTGCTAAAATTGCAAAGGTCATACCTAGAAAAAGGTTTAAAGTCCAGCACAGGCTCCTACCTCACACTTCTTAAATGATGCAGTACAGAATGTGAGATGCAGTTCAGCAGCTCAGCATTATTTGGCAGACAAAAGGTGGCACTTCAGCCTACAACAAGCCAACTCCTGCCACTGAGGCTGGGACATGATATAAAAGAGAAGCTACCAGTTCCATGATAAATGTACCAAAGAGCTCAACAAGCTTGGAGGAAGATAAGTTGTCAACAGGAAACAGGAAATGAATGCCAACACAGATGCTACACAGTACATGAACAGAGGATGGGAAGGTGTCGAGAAGAACCAGAGACACTTTGCAGAAAGCAGAACCATTGTTTACATACTAAAATAAAAGCAAAATACTGCGGATGCTGGAAATCTGAAATAAAAACAAGAAATTCTGGAATCTCTCAGCAGGTCTGGTAGCATCTGTGAAAAGAGAAGCAGAGTTAATGTTTCGGGTCAGTGACCCTTCATCGGAACTGACAAATATTAGAAAAGTCACAGGTTATAGGCAAGTGAGGTGGGGGTGGGGCAAGAGATAACAAAGGAGGTGTTGAATGGACCAGGCCACATAGCTGACCAAAAGGTCATGGAGCAAAGGCAAACAATATGTTAATGGTGTGTTGAAAGACAAAGCATCAGTACAGATTAGCTGTTCATACACTGAATATTGAACAGCAGCAAGTGCAAACCTGAAAAAAAACAGTGGGTAAGCAAACTGAACAAACTGAGATGAAATGAAATAAATGCAAAAAAAAAGATTGTAAAAAATGTAAAAAAGAATGTAAAAAAAAAGGAAGAAAAAATAACTAAAAATGGAAGTAAAATGGGGGGCTGTCATGCTCTGAAATTATTGAACTCAATGTTCAGTCCAGCAGGCTGTAGTGTGCCTAATCGGTAGATGAGATGCTGTTCCTCGAGCTTGCGTTGATGTTCACTGGAACACTGCAGCAATCCCAGGACAGAGATGTGAGCATGAGAGCAAGGTGGGGGGGGGGGGGGGGGGGGTGGAAGTGTTGAAATGGCAAGCAACCGGAAGCTCAGGGTCCTGCTTGCGGACTGAGCATACACCCGAGTGTCCAATTACATACTCTTAAACACAAGTGGATCTAACCATCCAGTAACTCACAGCCACAAGAGTACAACCAAAGAAAACACCAGAGCTGGGCCAATAACCGACAAAACTAGCTCCAGATTTATTCCAACTACATAGAGTCCAAGTTTTATGTAAGTTAGTATTACAATTATCAATGTCTATTTTTGATCCACACTCACAAAGATAAATAGGCTCGTTGTGCTACCTACTAATAATAACCACCCAGTTATCAGTTACAGCAGAGATATTCAGTATACATTTTGATAGAAGTTTCTTAAAGTTGCACTAACGCAAATAAGCGTAACATGTGTTTATGACTCTATGTGTTAAACCAATACATTGCAAGAACTCAAACTGTGGGATAACTAAAATAGCACTTACTACTGTGGCCCATTTTCCTTTGGTGTATCCTACTACATCGTCAGGTCAGACCACCTGAAGGTGCTGGAGATATGGTTCGGAGGGGCCAGGGCATGTGCCAAAATCTGGAAGGAGCGCGTTGCCATGGTACACCATAAACTGAGCACGTGGGAGCAGCGATCTCTCTCCATTGCCGCTAAGAACCTGGTCATCAGGTGCGAGGCACTCACGTTGTTGCGGTATGTGGCACAGGTCTGGCCCATACTCCACTCCTGCGCCGTGGCGATCACCTGAGCCATTTTCCACTTTATCTGAAGATCCAAAAGGACCGAGTCCAGAGGGACACGATGTTCAAGCCTCGAGTTAGAGAGAGAAACGTGCTATCTGTCCCCGGTGTTGCGAAGGATGGGTCTGGCCACATTGCCGCAGAATGCTCCATCCAGTTGGACCGTGCCGCACCACTTATCCTTCATGGAAAGGTTTGTGCAGAGAAACACCTTTGACCACCAATCCGGCAAGCAGTGGTCTGCACGGAATGTCCTCAAAGCCCTATGGGAAAAGGAGATGATGGATCCTGTCGGATGGTTCCCTCAGCAGACTGCCAAAGTCATTTGGCAGAATGCCTCATCACCAGAACTTTCAAACAAGCATCAAGATGTAGCCTGGCTGGTGGTGAGAAGGTTCCTCCCTATTCGATCCTTCCTGCACTCCCGGAATCTCACCGCCTCCGCACGCTGCCCTTGAGGTGGCTGTGTTGGGGAAGAGACTGTTGCCCACCTCCTTCTGGAATGTGCTTTTGCAAAGCAAGTGAGGAAAGAGATGCAGTGGTTTTTGTCCAGGTTCATCCCGAGCAGCTCTGTAACACAGCAGTCTATGCTCTACGTGCTGTTCCCAGGGACACACACCGAGATAAACATCAACTGCTGCTGGAGGACCATCAACTTGGTGAAAGACGCTCTTTGGTCTGCCTGAAATTTGCTGGTCTTCCAGTGCAAAGAGTTGTCCACAACAGAGTGTTACATACTGACACATTCCAAGGTCCAGGACTACGTGCTGAGGGACGCACTAAAGCTTGGGGCAGCCACTGCAAAGGCTCAATGGGGAATGGCCACTGTGTGAGGTCCTCTCGCCATAGTGAAACAAAGGGGCTGGAACCTGAGTAAAACCCCTCGGGCTGTATGCATCAAAATATTGTTTTGCTGTGTAATGCAAATGCACACTGCATGTAAAATGGAATGGAAGGGTTGTGAGGCAACTCACGTTCTGTAATGAAGAAAACTGATTTCTTTTCCAATTCCTGGAATGTCAAATTGGAACTGTTTTGTAATGTATTTTTTACATATTTTTATGAATAAAGTATATTTTTGGAAAAAAGTGTATCCTACTACATGTGATATGCATCCTTCCCCTTCCCACATTTTTAAAAAGTAATTTGAGTCTTCCATATTTGGAAATTCTTCAAAATGTGGTGATACAATAGTGGACAGGAAATCATCATTTTAAAGGATTGTATTGTGAAGGGGTTTCCTGTTGCAATCATTTTGTTTTTTTGCCTCATTCTAGTACTGAAAAGCTTCCAACAAGGATGTTGTTTTCTACAGTTTACACCATGATAATTTATGTACCAGTTAGGAAATATAACTGTTGCATGGCTGGAATTTCTGCCTCAAACCAAGTGAATGCAAACACACACTGCAGTTAGAGGGGAGGGAGACACCAAAGTCGAACTTGCCTAGAATTTTATTTCTTGAAAATGATCATTTAATTTGAAACACTCTCATTTCATTTGCGACACAATCTATTTAAGATACTGAAGAGACATAGACTAATAGCTCATAAAATTTCATTTCATTTAAAATGAACTCCAAATAGTAAGGCATTTAAGTACAAATCTCTAGCAAGCTCACTGCTTTTCATAGTACAGCACAGAACAAAGCCAATTCAGCTCATCAAATGTTGGTTTCTTGTGTTCATTTTTGTTTTAATTAATTCAAACTCTTGCAGTAATTTGCTTTAAATATGTTATCTTATAATTTTATTATTTGTTCATGGGATAAGAGTGTCACTGGTTAGGGCAGCATTTATTGCCCATCCCTATTTACCCTTGAGAAGGTGGTGGTGAGCTGCCTTCTTGAACCGCTGCAGTCCATGTGAGGTAGCGACACCCACAGTGCTGTTAGGAAGGGAGTTCCAGGATTTTGACCCAGCGACAGTGAAGGAACGGCGATATAGTTCCAAGTCAGGATGGTGTGTGGCTTGGAGGGGAACTTGCAGGTGGTGGTCTTCCCATGTATTTGCTGCCCTTGTCCTTCTAGATGGGAGAGGTTGCAGGTTTGGAAGGTGCTGCCAAAGGAGCCTTGGTGCTTTGCTGCAGTGCATCTTGTAGATGGTACAAACTGCTGCCACTGTGCATCGCTGGTGGAGGGAGTGAATGTTTGTAGATGGGGTGCCAATCAAGCAGGCTGCTTCGTCTTGGATGGTGCCGAGCTTCTTGAGTGTTGTTGGAGCTGCACCCATCCATCACACTCCTGACTTGTGCCTTGTAAATGGTGGACAGGCTTTGGGGAGTTAGGAGGTGAGTTACTAGTCACAGAATCCCTAGCCTCTGACCTGGTCTTGTAGCTATGGTATTTATATGGTTACTCCAGTTCAGTTTCTGGTCAATGCTAACTATTATAAAAATGTTGTAAAGTGATGCTGGTTGTAAACATTACACTAATAATGTTTTCAATGATTTTGAAAATGTAAATACTAATTAATACCAACAGAAATACGGCAGAAGATTGACAGTGGCCCAAGGGACAGAATGTGGCAAGTTAAAAAAAGGAAATTGGAAAATCTGACCATGAAAATCTAGTGCTACCTATAACTGCTGCACAAATTATGGCATGTCATACTTATCAAACCTATATGGCAAAAACTCTGCCCAGTGTGAAACAGACCTTGGGTTCGATTCTCAACCAATGCTGAGTTAGCTAATCTTCGACTAAGTAATGATAGGTGCTCTACAACTGGCCTCAGCATCCTTACACTTGGGAGGTTGGGGGAAAAACAGCCATGGTTCCCACTCTTCATGGTTTCCACCACTGGAATGTGCAAATGTGTAAACGTTCAGTGAGGACAAGATTAGACCCCTTTTTCAACTCTCTCTTTGTTGTTCAATAACCCCCAGCAACATTCACTGTTGAGGCTCACATAATAAGAACATCATTTGAACCAGAAAGTGGGCAGCAAGAATCAGCACCTTCTGAAGAAATTGGAGTGGGAAGAAAATAATGTCCCGGATTTTGCATTCAGTGGCGAAGCGTTGGGACTCACCGCTGACCTAAAAGAAAGTTGCCTAAAAAGGTCCAACCATCTCTCTGATGTGGATTTTCCCCTTTCCAGACATTTATTTTAATCTGGCACCCATTCAAGGGGATCTCGATGCATTCAGCAACAGTGATGTCTTCAAACAGGGTAACAGCCAATCACATTGAAACATTCTCGCAGACAGCAAACCAGAAGTGAAATGCAATGACTATAAAATTTATTAAAAGTGAAGGATAGAGAGTGAAATAAAGATTGGGACATACACATTAGAAATTAAAATATTACAGACATTTAAAAATATATTAAAAAGCAATGGAATTATCATAATGGAGTAATTTGATCTTACACAACTGTAAAATTAGTTTTCTGGGGCGAGAGAAGTTGTACAGCTGTAGTTTTGACTTAGAACACTGTTAAAAACCCAGTTGCCAAGGTATAACTTTTTCAAAGATTTTTAACAAAGATATTACACATAAAAGGGGACATTCGTGTCAGTTTAGTGATTTATAAAAACTGCCATTTGCGGAGACTTAAATAGGGAATCACTGACAGCAACTTCTGGATTTCCATCTTTAACTGCATATGTCCAGACACCGAAAGTTTTGTTGTTATTTCAACCACAAAATCTGAACCAATAAAACAGATAATCGTAACAGGAACAAAGTTTGCCTTCCTTTTTGATCAAAAGTAAATATTTACGCTTCTAGGATACTTGTTGCCTTCAAACAAAATCCCACCAGTAATTAACGATAAACTGAACAGATTTCTCTCTGTACAAAAATATTATGAATATAAATATAGGTGTCACAAGAAGATCTGACGCACAACAGCATCTAAACTTCAGGAAGACTGCTTGGTTTATCCATACAACACGCTTCTTTATATTTGATTGATTCAATTTACTATTAATCGTGTTGTAGAAGATCACATCACATCCTGATCAGAGAACTCCTCTATGCTGGTGATGCTGCGCTGGTCACTCACAAGGAAACTCAACTACAAAGACTCATGGACTGTCTCTCCCGTGCCTGTACCTGTTCTCCTTGACTATAAGCATCAAGAAAACTGTCGTCATGGGACAAGGTGTTGCATCTCTGCCCCTGATCACACTAAATAACACTCCACTCGAAGTGGTAAGCAAGTTGTGCTACCTTGGGTCCATGGTGACAATCTGTCCCGTGATGCAGAGCTCAATACACACATAGGAAAAGCAGCTACCACCTTTGGCCCACATGCAAAACATGCATGGAATCATACCAAGCTGAACCTTAGGACCAAGCTGATGGTTTATAAGGCTTGTGTTCTCAGCACCTTGCTGTATAGCTGTGAAACATTGGCAACTTACAGCTACCAGGAAAAGAATCTCAATAATTTCCATCTTCGCTGTCTGCGCCACATTATGGGGATATCCTGGCAGGACAAAATCACAAATGTGGCAGTCCTCTCAAAGGTAGAGCTCCCAAGTGGCACGAATCAAACAGAGGCGGCTTTGGTGGATCAGACACGTCCACAAGTTGGAAGACAGTCGCATACCCAAGGACCTTCTGTACGGTGAGGTAGCTGGGGCCAGACGACCAGTGGAGCACCCAAAGCTCCACTTCAAGGATGCTTGCAAGCAAGACACGAAGGCCCGAAATGTCGACTATTGCACTTGGGAGTCACCAAAGAGGAAAATGGCAACACATCCTGTGGACTGGTGTGCACTACCACAATGACCAGTTGCTACAGCAGATTGGCAACAGGCACCAACATCCAAAACAACAACTCAGTGTCCCTTGGCAGCTTCATGTGCAGCACTTGTGGCAGAACCTGCCTCTCAAGGATTGGCCTTCACAGCCATCAGCAAAGGCGCACCAAGAGAAGACATCCAACTTAAATGGATTGTTTGCTGTGTGTCCATCATCTTTAGTAGACGGAAGGATACCAACCAAGCAGAAGAATAGGCCACTTGTCTTTAGTCATATTGTTAGATTGTACATTATCACAGGTCAGATTGCCATTGGGTTTCACATTTTCATGACTTAAAAAACAGCATTCACAGCATCTATAAAAAGCTGCATTAAACACATTTTTAGGAGATGTGGGTCTGACAGTTGTGCACCTACATCTCTCTCATTAGTTAGTTCCTTTAAGACTAGTATGTTTCGGAATATCTAACGTTCCTTGAACAAATTAATTCTGCCTTTAATGTATGTAACAGCCTGAGAGAACATTCTGCCCGTCATGTAAAACCCAAAGCACACAAGTTGCCAGAATAACTAGAGTACTGTAATGAGCTCAGAAAGCCGACATGACCGCCGCCAGAAAAATGGAGTAGGGTACTAATGCACAACAGTGTATGAGCCTTGTTTACTCAAAAAGTAGCCTGGAACAACTGCTCTTTGTTCCAATGCTTTGTTTTTGTATCTTCTACTTTCTGGTCGGTTTTAGTCTCTTTGCTTAGATTAACGAAAAGATGATTTTTAAAAAAATTCATTCATGGGATGTGGGCGTCTCTGGCCAGGCCAGCATTTATTGCCCATCCCTAATTGCCCTGAGAAGGTGCTGGTGAGCTGCCTTCTTGAACCGCTGCAGCCCATGTGAGGTAGGTACACCCACAGTGCTGTTAGGAAGGGAGTTCCAGGATTTCGACCCAGTGACAGTGAAGGAACGGCGATATAGTTCCAAGTCAGGATGGTGTGTGACTTGGAGGGGAACTTGGTGATCCCATGCATTTGCTGCCGTTGTCCTTCGAGTTGGTAGAGGTCGCGGGTTTGGAAGGTGCTGTCGAAGGAGCCTTGGTGCATTGCTACAGTGCATCTTGCACATGGTACACACTGCTGCCACTGTGCATCGATGGTGGAGGGAGTGAATGTTTGTAGATGGGGTGCCAATCAAGTGGGCTGCTTTGTCCTGGATGGTGTCGAGCTTCTTGAGTGTTGTTGGAGCTGCACCCATCCAGGCAAGTGGAGAGTGTTCCATCACACTCCTGACTTGTGCCTTGCAATTGGTGGACAGGCTTTGGGGAGTCAGGAGGTGAGTTACTCGCCGCAGGATTCCTCGCCTCTGACCTGCTCTTGTAGCCACGGTTTTTATATGGCTACTCCAGTTCAGTTTCTGGTCAATGGTAGGCCCTAGGATGTTGATACTGGGGGATTCAGCCATCGTAATGCCATTGAATGTCAAGGGGAGATGGTTAGATTCTCTCTTGTTGGAGATGGTCATTGCCTGGCACTTGTGTGGCGCAAATGTTACTTGCCACCGATCAGCCCAAGCCTGGATATTGTCCAGGTCTTGCTGCATTTCTACACGGACTGCTTCAGTATCTGAGGAGTCATGAATGGTGCTGAATAGTGTGCAATTATCAGCGAACATCCCCACTTCTGACCTTACGATTGAAGGAAGGTCATTGATGAAGCAGCTGAAGATGGTTGGGCCTAGGATACTACCCTGAGCAACTCCTGCAGTGATGTCCTGGAGCTCAGATGGCTGACTTCCAACAACCACAACCACAAGCATTCTCCCTCTACCTGGACCCCTCCCCCTGGCCCCTTAACCGCTCTTGATCTCTTCATTGAAAACCGTCGGCGGGACATTGGTCATCTCAATTTCTCTGCCCCCCTCACTCACTCTAACCTGTCCCCCTCTGAACTTGAGGCACTCCGTTCTCTCAGGTCTAACCCCGACATGGTCCTCAAACCTGCAGACAAGGGTGGTGCTGTTGTCGTATGGCGTACCGACCTCTACCTTGCAGAAGCTCAACGCCATCTCACGGACACTTCTTCCTACCTCCCTCTGGACCATGACCCCACCACCGAACATCAAGCCACTGTCCAAAGGACTGTCACTGACCTCATCTCTTCTGGAGATCTTCCCTCTGCAGCTTCCAACCTCATAGTCCCACAACCCCGGACAGCCCGCTTCTACCTCCTTCCCAAAATCCACAAACGGGACTGTCCTGGCAGACCCATTGTGTCAGCCTGCTCCTGCCCCACTGAACTTATTTCTTCCTATCTAGACTCTATCTTTTCTCCGCTGGTCCAGTCTCTTCCCACCAACATCCGTGACTCTTCTGACACCCTACGTCATTTTGACAATTTCCAGTTTCCTGGTCCCAACTGCCTCCTCTTCACTATGGACGTCCAATCGCTCTACACCTCCATCCCCCACCAGGATGGTTTGAGGGCTCTCCGCTTCTTCCTGGAACAGAGGCCCAACCAGTCCCCATCCACCACCACCCTTCTCCGCCTGGCTGAACTTGTTCTCACATTGAACAACTTCTCCTTCAACTCCACGCACTTCCTTCAAGTAAAAGGTGTTGCTATGGGTACCCGCATGGATCCTAGTTATGCCTGTCTTTTTGTGGGATATGTCGAGCATTCTTTGTTCCAGTCCTACTCAGGCCCCCTCCCCCAACTCTTTTTCCGGTACATTGATGATTGTATCGGTGCCGTTTCCTGCTCCCGCCCCGAACTGGAAAACTTTATCAACTTTGCTTCCAATTTCCACCCTTCTCTCACCTTTACATGGTCCATCTCTGACACTTCCCTTCCTCGACTTCTCTGTCTCCATCTCTGGGGATAGGTTGTCTACTAATATCCATTATAAGCCCACCGACTGCCACAGCTACCTCGACTACACTTCTTCACACCCTACCTCCTGTAAGGACTCCATTCCATTCTCCCAGTTTCTCCATCTCCGACGCATCTGCTCTGATGATGCTACCTTCCATGACGGTGCTTCTGATATGACCTCCTTTTTCCTCAACCGAGGATTTCCCCCCACTGTGGTTGACAGGGCCCTCAACCATGTCCGGCCCATTCCCCGCACCTCTACCCTCACCCCTTCCCCTCCCTCCCAGAACCGTGACAGGGTTCCCCTTGTCCTCACTTTTCACCCCACGAGCCTCCATATCCAAAGGATCATCCTCCGCCATTTCCACCACCTCCAGCGTGATGCCACTACCAGTCGCATCTTCCCCTCCCTTCCCCTGTCAGCATTCCGAAGGGATCGTTCCCTCCGCGACACCCTGGTCCACTCCTCCATTACCCCCACCAACTCGTCCCCGTCCCATGGCACCTTCCCCTGCAATCGCAGGAGGTGTAATACCTGCCCATTTACCTCCTCTCTCCTCACTATCCCAGGCCCCAAACACTCCTTTCAGATGAAGCAGCGATTTATTTGTACTTCTTTCAATGTAGTATACTGTATTCGCTGCTCACAGTGTGGTCTCCTCTACATTGGGGAAACCAAGCGCAGACTGGGTGACCGCTTTGCGAAACATCTCCGCTCAGTCCACAAGCAGGACCCTGAGCTTCCGGTTGCTTGCCATTTCAACACTCCCCCCCTGCTCTCATGCTCACATCTCTGTCCTGGGATTGCTGCAGTGTTCCAGTGAACATCAACGCAAGCTCGAGGAACAGCATCTCATCTACCGATTAGGCACACTACAGCCTGCCGGACTGAACATTGAGTTCAATAATTTCAGAGCATGACAGCCCCCCATTTTACTTTCATTTTTAGTTATTTTTTTCTTCCTTTTTTTTTTACATTTTTTACAATTTTTTTTTTGCATTTAGTTCATTTCATCTTAGTTTGTTCAGTTTGCTTACCCACTTTTTTTTCAGGTTTGCACTTGCTGCTGTTCAATATTCAGTGTATTAACAGCTAATCTGTACTAATGCTTTGTCTTTCAACACACCATTAACATATT
Organism: Heterodontus francisci; assembly: GCF_036365525.1. NCBI lineage: Eukaryota > Metazoa > Chordata > Chondrichthyes > Heterodontiformes > Heterodontidae > Heterodontus > Heterodontus francisci. The sequence continues at coordinate 185,047,253 of NC_090372.1, read as the reverse complement.
GTTTGCCTTTGCTCCGTGACCTTTTGGTCAGCTATGTGGCCTGGTCCAATCTAGACCTCCTTTGTTATCTCTTGCCCCACCCCCACCTCACTTGCTTATAACCTGTGACTTTTCTAATATTTGTCAGTTCCGATGAAGGGTCACTGACCCGAAACGTTAACTCTGCTTCTCTTTCCACAGATGCTGCCAGACCTGCTGAGTGGTTCCAGCATTTCTTGTTTTTATTTCAGATTTCCAGCATCCGCAGTATTTTGCTTTTATAACCACAACCATCATCCTTTGTGCTAGGTATGACTCCAGCCAGCAAAGGGTTTTCCCCCTGATTCCCATTGACCTTAGTTTTGCTAGGGCTCCTTGATGCCATACGCGGTCCAAATGCTGCCTTGATGTCAAGGGCAGTCACACTCACCTCACCTCTTGAGTTCAGCTCTTTTGTCCATGTTTGAACCAAGGCTGTAATGAGGTCAGGAGCTGAATGGCCCTGGCAGAACCCAAACTGAGCAGGTTATTGCTAAGCAAGTGTCGCTTGATGGTACTGTTGATGACACCTTCCAACACTTTACTGATGATTGAGAGTAGGCTGATGGAGCGGTAATTGGCCGGGTTGGACTTGTCCTGCATTTTGTGTACAGGACATACCTGGGCAATTTTCAACATTGCCGGGTAGATGCCAGTGTTGTAGCTGTACTGGAACAGCTTGGCTAGGGGCGCAGAAAGTTCTGGAGCACAGGTCTTCAGTACTATTGCCGGAATATTCTCAGGGCCCATAGCCTTTGCAGGATCCAGAACCTTCAGTCGTTTCTTGATATCATGCGGACTGAATCGAATTGGCTGAAGTCTGGCATCTGTGATGCTGGGGACTTCAGGAGGAGGCCGAGATGGATCATCAACTCGACACTTCTGGCTGAAGATTGCTGCAAATGCTTCAGCCTGATCTTTCGCACTGATGTGCTGGGCTCCCCCATCCTTGAGGACAGGGATATTTGTTGAGCCACCTCCTCCAGTTAGTTGTTTAATTGTCCACCACCATTCACGGCTGGATGTAGCAGGACTGCAGAGCTTAGATCTGATCTGTTGGTTATGGGATTGCTTAGCCCTGTCTATCGCATGCTGCTTGCACAGTTTGGCACGCAGATAGTCCTGTGTTGTCGCTTCACCAGGTTGACACCTCATTTTGAGGTGTGCCTGGTGCTGCTCCTGGCATGCACTCCTGCACTCTTCATTGAACCAGGGTTGATCTCCTGGCTTGGTGGTAATGGTAGAGTGGGGGATATGCCGGGCCATGAGGTTACAGATTGTGGCTGAGTACAATTCTGCTGCTGCTGATGGCCCACAGCGCCTCATGGATGCCCAGTTTTGCATTGCTAGATCTGTTCGAAATCTATCCCATTCAGCCCAGTGGTAGTGCCACACAACACGATGGAGGGTATCCTCAATGTGAAGGCAGGACTTCGTCTCCACAACAACTGTGTGGTGGTCACTCCTACCAATACTGTCATGGACAGATGCATCTGCAGCAGGCAGATTGGTGAGGACGAGGTCAAGTTTGTTTTCCCCTCTTGTTGGTTCCCTCACCACCTGCCGCATACCCAATCTAGCAGATATAGTCTTTAGGACTCGGCCAGCTCGGTCAGTAGTGGTGCTACCGAGCCACTCTTGGTGATGGACATTGAAGTCCCCCACCCAGAGTACATTCTGTGCCCTCGCCACCCTCAGTTCTTCCTCCAAGTGCTTTTCAACATGGAGGAGTACTGACTCATCAGCTGAGGGAGGGCGGTAGGTGGTAATCAGCAGGAGGTTTCCTTGTCCATGTTTGCTTTCAATGACTTATTGACAAGGACACGCAGGTCCCTTTGTACATCTGCACTTCCTAATCTCTTACCATTTAAGAAATACTCTGCACATCTATTCCTCCTACCAAAATGGAAAACCTCACATTTTTCCACATTATATTCCATCTGCCACATTCGTGCCCACTCACTAAGTCTGTCCAAATCCCCTTGAAGCCGCTTTGCATCTTCCTCACAACATACATTCCCACCCAGTTCTATGTCATCTGTGAACTTGGAAATACTACATTTGGTCCCCACATCCAAATCACTGATATATATTATAAACATCTGGGGCCCAAGCACTGATCCAGTCACAGCCTGCCAATGCGAGAATGATCCTTTTATTCCTACTCTCTGTTTTCTGCCTGTTAACCAATCCTTAATCCGTGCCAGTATATTACCTCCCATCCCATGTGCTTTAATTTTGCTAACCATGTGGGGGACTTTGTCAAAAGCCTTCTGAAAATCCAAGAATACTACGTCCTCCAACTCCCCTATATCAATTCGGTTCGTAACATCCTCAAAAAACTCCAACAGGTTCGTCAAACATGATTTCCCATTCATAAATCCATGTTGACTATGCCCAATCAGATCATTATTATGCAAGTGTCCATTTATCACATCCTTTAGAATACATTCTAACGTTTTTCCTACTACTTATGTACAGCTAACATGGAGTCTCTTTTGTTTCTCCCTCCCTTCTTAAATAGTGGGGTGACATTTGCTACCTTCCAATCTGCAGGAACCATTCCAGAATCTATAGAACTTTGGAAGATGGTCACCAATGCATCCACTATCTCCATAGCTACCTCTTTCAACACACTGGGATGTAGAATATCAGGTCCTGGGGACTTGTCAATCTTCAGCCCCATTAATTTCTCCAATACAACCTTCTTACTAATACTAATTTCCTTCAATTCCTCATTCCCCCTAATCCCTTGGATCTCTAATTCTGAGAGATTTCTTGGATCTTCCTCAGTGAAAACAGACACAAAGTAATCATTTAGCTTCTCTGCCATTTCTCGATTCCCCATTATAAATTCTCCTGACTCTGCCTGTAATGTCTTAGCCAAATGTTTCCTTTTTACCTACCTATAGAAACTTTTACAGTCCATTTTTTATGTTTTTTGCTTGTTTACATTCATATTCTATTCTCTCTTTCTTAATCAGTTTCTTGGTCCTCCTTTGCTGTATTCTAAAATCCTCCCAATCCTCAGGTTTACTACTATTTCTGGCAACTTTATAGGCCTTTTCTTTTAATCTTAAACAATCCTTAACTTCCTTTGTTAGCCACTTCAAGTAGTACCATTCCTATTGAGGGTGTGGTCCTGCTTCAAGTGATCCTTAAGTGTTCTACATACCATGTTATAAAATCATAACACACACACTTGTAGAAATGGGAGCATGGGGGGAGGAATTAGCTTTTACTGACAGTGGACTCTTTGGGGATTATATTTCTTTCAGGGGTTTCCCTGACTTATTTTATTCCCTGTTCACTGGCAAATACAAACATACGAACAATGATGGACAAGCCAAGAACCTCTGTTCCATCCAGCCTGGACCACACAATTAATACCTTGTGTATCAACATATACATGGTCCAACCCACCCGAAAACATACGATCACTCTAAAGAGGCAAAAAAAAACCCAAGCCAATTTGGGCGTATAAGTTCTGGGAAATTCCTCTTTGTTCCATCTCTAGGCAACCAAAAGTAGTATTAAAAAATGTGGTTATTGTTACTAACTGAAAATACTTTCAATTATTCCTACAAAAGCAACAAATTCATTTGGTTAAAATGTGCTGAGAATACAATTTATCTGTCACATTAACATGGCTACATTCTAAATGTGATCCACGGGATAAAACTGGTAGTCTATAAAGACTAATATTAAATTAACAGTGTATGTACAAGCAATAATATTCCCACATAGTAACTTCCAATTTCATTGCTGTTCAAACAGGATGCTATTGCAAGAGTCAATGATCAAAGGGATGGCGGTGGAGAAAGACAAATAACCCTAAACAAATGTTATGTTTGTGTCTTGCAGATTATCAGTATTAGAATTAAACTTACAACCCTGATATGCATTGCAATGAAACTTTATTGCTCCACTGCTTTTTTCCAACATTAGGGAACTGCAGCCTTGTCTACTGTAGGTTCAATCTTCAAAATGTGATTGCCCTGGAGATTTGTATTTCAAAACCTGAATTTTATGAATTCAAATACATAGAGGTCTGTAGAAATATACACAATCTGGAATGTGCACCAGGACAGCGACAATTCAAGGCTGAGACATTTAGGGATTGCTCAAAGTTCCTCCACAGATTTATGATGCCTCAATCCATTGGATTTGCTTACGTAACAGTCATTGCATTTCAAAATAATTTACTGCATGAAAGGCTGACATTTTGGCATAAGCTGTTATCAAAGTACAAGATTTATCATTATGGGTTGCAACCTTGCAACACACTGCTACACACTATTATCATTTTTTTTAAATGTACTCAGGAAATATGGGCCCCACTCTGGCAAGTTAACAATCCTGCATAGAACAAACAAAGATGAATCCTGTTACTCCTGGAGCCATGTTTGTGAATGTAAGTTACCCTTTCTGTGAGTTATCACAGGTCTAATAGAAATATAGGTCCAAAGGGAATGATGCAGGGGAAGGGTTATCCATTTAGCAGCCTGTGTCTGCACTTTTCCCACTCGGTGACACTGTATTCTCATCGACTTTGAAGTCAGCCAAGGCTCACACTACAGGCAAGCGAGGGGCTAATTCAAATGTAAAAGTCTGGGCCCAATGATATCTTTTGGTGCCGCAAGATCATTTTCACAATATGTCGGGCGGAGGCCCACCAGTGTCAAACCTGCCAGAGAAATCTGCCGGAAGGGACTAATTGGCCAAATGAGGCAACGCTAAGTTTTTAAAAGAGACCTTGTGGGCCAGGTGGCAGTGCTCCCCTATCCCTTTCCTCACCTCCAAACAGGTGCCCTGCAAAAGGTGCTTAGGCCTCCCCAGCCCTGTGCTTGCCTATTAATTATGACACTGACATCAGCAACCAAAATCCTTGTCCAGCATTAACTCTATACCGAGGACCATTCCCTTGGGCCCTTAGTGTGCTAAGGCTCCTGGCCTGATTTCCCTCTTCCACCCACAGGCCCTGATGGTTTCTGGCGACTGTACTGCATTATTTATATGAGCGCCAGGCGGCAGCGTCCCTGCCACCACACACCGCCTGTCCCGAATGCTTCCCCCAGTTAAAATGGAAACCCTAGAGTTGGTTGAAAGAAAATGGGCACATTTTATGTTTTTTTTTTAATTTAAAGTTTCAATTTTACCTTCCTCAATAAAATTGACTGATAAAATATTGAGCATCTCAAGAAACAGACAAGGAGTACAACTGATTACGTTGTAAAGGACGGTTTGGACTAAACGGCCAACTGGAAGCAAAGCTTGGAAACTGTTACAGCATTGAAATACATACTCGGCCATCATTTTTGTTAAATGAAATGCAGTTGGTCATCTAGCAACTCTCATGAATCTAATCAGTGCATGAATCTGAAGAGACATTAGGGAGAAAACTGAGGGGTTCATTTCTTCAAAAAAAAAAATCAAACAACCTCTATAATTCAAGTTAATGACTAATGCAATGTATATAACTGTGTTCAGGCTGCCTTGCAAAACAACAGGACAATTCCAAAATGGAAGCACTTTGGGCCGAGTCAGACCCATAGCTCATATTTCATGCTTCACAGCAACTGTCAAAACACCTTAATTTATCAGAAATTAATTTTAAAAATATTATAATTCATGAAATAATAATACTTGTCCTATTTGCCAATAACTAGCAGATGAATCACCTTTTGGAAAATGACATTACATTACAAGGCACTACAGCTCCTTTAGAAAACAAAGAAACTGTACTTTATCGTTGAATGAACTACAATCCATAAAGATATTTGGTACAAAGTCATTCTGAATCAATTTATGGACATATAGATGGTTTTCTTTATTCTTTAAAGAGTAATATATCCTTCCTGTAATGGAAAGGAGCGGGGGGGGGGGGGAGGGGCGGAGAAGCAATGACAATCAAGAGGACAGTGATCCTCTTGGAAGTTTGTACTCTTGGAAGTTATGTGATGGTAATGGAATGTTTTTTCCCTGTTGCCATTAAAACCTACCATTAAACCAAACCCTAGCTCTAGTGTGCAGTCTAAATTGGGACATCTGAACCTTGGCAGAAATTGTGGTATAAGGGTTTGAAAGGGTCAATGTTTGGGACAGTGTAATACCTCCCACTATGATGATACAAGCAATCACATGAGAGAGAGACTTGAAGGAGAAGCAGTATGGCATCAGTGAAGTTAGACATACTTGTATAAAACTGTATATGTAATATGTAATAAACTAGTTATTATTAAAACTTACTGAAGACTCAGTAATCTCTCCTAGCAGACTAACCAAACATTCAACAGAAATAGTGAGGAAAGTGAATCGGAAACAGGCATGTGGAATGCATAGACATTTAAATGAGGAAGACAGTAATCAGAAGTGCACAATTTTCCTTCCTCATTTGTTTATGCTCCAAATTCCTTAACAGGTCACATAACTGCCAAAAAAATTGGGTTGGGGCCAATTCTGATAAATATTAATCTGCTTTTTCTCTCCACAGATGTTGCCTGACCTGCTGAGTATTTCCAGCATTTTCTGTTTTTGTTGCAAACAACAGCATTTGGCATAAGTGGGGTGGAGAAGACGTGCTGGTGTTTACATGTTCCTCCACAAGTTGTAGCTCAGGGTTTTACTTTGGTGGTAATCAACTTTCCCAATCACAGGCCCAATTATAGCACCTCTCATGCAACAAAACACTTTTTACTGGAAGAGTGATGAACACAGAGCAATAATTGAAGCGTTTCAGAAGGTTGTAAAGTTTTTGATGAACTGAAATTTCTGTCAGGTGGAGCTACGGGTGCTGGTGAAGAGAGAGTTGGAAAAGCCCAGCATTTGGATGACAAAGGTGTGGATGAATGCTACAGTGGCTCTAAGACAGATGCATAGGTGAGCGATGTTCCAGAAATGACCAGTTTTGGCAATGAAGCAAAGGTGGGAGTTTGAAGTTTAGCCCAGAATTGAACAGGATGCCAAGTCCATAATTGAAGATGGTCTAGTTGACAATATCTGAATGTTGCAAAGACATCAAGATGGAACAACATAATGCAGTCACAAGGAACGTTATTCATGACTTTTAGACGGGATAGCACTGGCGCTATGAGCAGGGTGGCCTGAAAATATTTAAGCAGAATTCAGAAGTGATGGGAATAGCACTGAAAACCCATGGGATGTGCGATGAGCCTAGAGAGGAAAGGGAGGAAGAGGCAGCCAATAGCCAAACAAGATTTTGAGGAGAGAGTTGATGAAGATGCTTTTGAAAGCTTTCATTTAAATTCCTTATCATGATCCTCTCCATATCACAGGGAGTTCCTCACTTAACTCAAGGCCGACCCTGATGTGTTTTGAGAACAATATATAACATGACTGTTGCATAACTTCACAGTGTATTAAGGCACTCTCCAAGTGACTTAGCCTACATGATGGGCCAATCTAAAGCATGTGGAGGAAAAACAAATCATCTACTTCATACTTAAATCCCTTGGCTGACTGACATTGTCTATTTTCCTGTCCTTGTTCTAAGCCATTTCTCATTTTCTTAAAGTAGAAGGATAGAGAGAATTTTCTCAGGGCTTCCCCTGCTCCATTATTGTAACCGGCAAAAAAAAAACTCTACACTCGTGTAAATTTTAGATTCTGCCAAACTTCCAGAGTTATGGCAGAGCAGCAGGAGAAGCCGAGGAAATTCATCCCCATTATGTGTAACTTGTTAAAGAAAAGTATCAGTAAAACCTCACGCGTTTAGTTCTCCTTAACAAAAAATCAAAGTTTCAGTTTAAGATTCACCCACTTACCGAATACAAAATCATCACTTTTATGCAGATCAGTTCATAACGCATTAGATAGATGGAGTACCTTACTCAGAAACACATCTGGTTCGTCATTTCAAAAATATTTTAATTTCAAGCTCTCTAACCAGAAAGTTTTTTTTTTAAATGTTGTACAAAAATTATAATCCATTTTTGTGATCAAAAATATCTTGGGTCTACAGTTTTGACAAACTTATGTACACTGACAGTTCAAAGCTCTACAGGTTCATAGTACTGTTAAATTCAAATCAAATAATTTGCATTGAAAAGGTACTTCTTGCATATTAACATATATTAGACTGGAAAAATCGGACAAGTTTCCAAGCAACTGACATCAAATACACCAAAAGATGCTGCATATCAATACATATTGGCGGCACAGTGGCGCAGTGGTTAGCACCGCAGCCTCACAGCTCCAGGGACCCGGGTTCGATTCCGGGTACTGCCTGTGTGGAGTTTGCAAGTTCTCCCTGTGTCTGCGTGGGTTTTCTCCGGGTGCTCCGGTTTCCTCCCACAAGCCAAAAGACTTGCAGGTTGATAGGTAAATTGGCCATTATAAATTGTCACTAGTATAGGTAGGTGGTAGGGAAATATAGGGACAGGTGGGGATGTTTGGTAGGAATATGGGATTAGTGTAGGATTAGTATAAATGGGTGGTTGACGGTCGGCACAGACTCGGTGGGCCGAAGGGCCTGTTTCAGTGCTGTATCTCTAATCTAATCTAATCTAATCTAATATACTGGCAGCAACAGATTTGGCAAAAGATTACGAATCTGGTTATTGAATTAAATTATTCCGTGTAAGTTAAGCTGTAGCTTCAAAAGCTGCACAAAAAAAATGAAGAAAACCTCCCATTTGTTACCTATTCCCATAAGGTTTAATGATGTGAAGAAAATGCAACAGCCAGTAAGTTCATGAGGAAAGTGCTCGAGACCCATTCAAGATACAGTGCCGTTCTTTTATCTGAATGTATTTGACTCATAACATAATTTCAAGGCAACATCTGCTTTTATAACATGCAAAATATTGTCCTAATTTTCATATCATTTTTAATAAATGGTAGGAAGCCTCACAAATGGCAATAATAAGCTCCCATTTTACTGTCAGCTCACATGCCATCTGTCTTAATTAATATGTTAAGAAGTGCAGGTTACTTTAGCCAGCTGATCATAAAACTGTTAAAATCAATAACAAAACTAAATTTAAGGAACCACTGAACCTCAGAGCTTTAGTGGAACCAACAAGAGACAGCCTAAGCACCTCCCCTTGACATTCAATGGATTACCTTAGCTGACTTCCCTATCAACATCCTGGGGGTCACCACAGACTTAATACTGTGGCTAGAAGAGCAGGTCAGAGGCAAGTAATTCACTTCCTGACTCCCGAATGCCTGTCCATCATCTACAAGGCACAAGTCAGGAGTGTGATGGAATACTCTCCACTTGCCTGGATGAGTGCCGCTCCAACAAAATTCAAGAAGCTCGACAACATCCAGGACAAAGCAGCCCACTTGAATGGCACCCCATCCACCACAGGTGCACCCTGGCAGCAGTGCGTACCATCTACAAGATGCACTGCAGCAACTCACCAAGTCTCCTTCAACAACACCCTCCAAATCCACGACCTCTATCACCTAAAAGGACAAGGACAACAGATGCATGGGAACATCACCACCTGCATGTTTGCCTCTAAGTCACACACTATCCTGACTCCCTACTTAACAGCACTGTGGGTTTTCCTACGCCACATGGACTGCAGCAGTTCAACAAGGCAGCTCACCACCACATTCTCATGGGCAAAAACTGCCAGCCTTGCCAGCAACACCCACATCCCATGAATTTTTAAAAAGCCAAAATCCATGTGGTTAAAATACATGCACCAACCTACCTGTTACAAAAGTATTAGGAGGCTTTGAGCTGGTTTACCCAAGAAACATGGTGCTCCAAAAATGACAGGGGCAGAATAATCATGATGATCGACAGAGAATCTATCCTAAACTGAAACTATATCTGCTGCAATAACTATCTGTTTTACAAAAAGGGTAAATAACTTTATTCTCCCCACTCCTCCAAGTGACAAAAAAAAAGCCCAGCCGAAAACTTATTCCACCAATGCTGCTCTGAATTGCTAACTCAGATCGACTGAAGGAGACTTACCTTCCAGTTTTCCCTCCCAAATTTCAGACTTTGAATGAACTCCAGAAATGGTTCACAAATGACTTTAAGCCCTTCGATGTCAAACACTTGCATTGCCTTTTTCAATGTAGTAATTTCAGACAAATTATTAATAAAAGAAATCTCGTCAACTCAAAAACACTATTGGACATCCTTAAAGATGGAAACACTTCAAATAACACAAGTGCTCATAACATACAAACCTATATAATAGAACAAACCATGTCTTCTGCATCAAAAGAACCAGGCTGCTAATTAAAACAAATCCATTTGATCTTTTGATCAAAAGCCATGGTCCAAAACCAAACAAGTAATTCTCATGTAAAATAAGCATCAGTAAAATTTTCAGCACCCATAGGAGATTTACAGCAATTCAAGTGAATTGTACCTTTCCCTCACCAAGAAAATAATCAACCTCATATCAGGAACAGAATTCTTAGCGAAGCTCAATGTGAACATTTGTAATAAAGATACATCTTTGGATTAATTTTATTTTTTTCTGATTTTCTTTCTACCTGTACTGAAGCAGTTGCCAGTGCACAGTCCCCTGCAGTATTGACAGAAACTCAACTGGACCAACCACATAAATGCTGTGGCTACTAGAACAGGTCTGGTATTCTGCAGCAAGTGGCTCATCTCCTGACTCCCCAAAGCCTTAACACCACCTACAAGACACAAATCAGGAGTGTGATGGAATTATCTTCACTTGCCTGGATAAATGCAACTCCAACAACACTCATAAAGCCCGACACCATCCAGGACAATGCAGTTTAATGATTAATCAGCATTCTATTCACCACCTTAAACATTCACTCCCTCCACCACTGGGGCACCATGGCTGCAGCGTGTCCTATCTACAGAATGCACTGCAGCAACTTGTCAAAGCCTCTTTGATAGCACCTCCCAAACCTGTGATTTCTACCACCTAAAAGGACAAGGGCAGCAAGTGCATGGGAACACTCATCTTCCAAGTCAGACACCATCCCAATTTGAACCTATATCTTTATTCCTACATGGTCGCTGGGTCAAAATCCTGGTACGCCCAACAGCACTGTGGGAGCACTTTCACGACATGGACAGAGGTTCAAGAAGGCGGCCCATCACCACCTCGGGCGTACTAGTGATGGGCAATAAATACTCGCCTTGTTAGCAACACCCTTATCCCCAGAATGAAAATAACAGCGGGAATCAGCTGCAAGGTACAGTGTAACTAAACACAATTCCGCACTTAACCAACAACCATATGGATTTCAAGCAGAGGTTGTTACATAATGAACAGAAGCAGGCCTGCTGATTATTGGCCCCAGAGGGCTAAAACGAATTTCTGTGCCCCTACTATTGCGCCAACTGAGATCCGTTAACTTAGTGTGTACTGCTGATTAAACCTCAACTTTCCTGGTCTGTACAATTTAGTTACTCACTGATTAAATTTGATTTGTGAAGGGAGAGCAGAGTTTCATTCCCTAAAAGCTTCTAGCGGATAACTTTGACTTGTTCTTCAAATGTCTAACATGTTGCAGCTTTTTAAGAAACTTCTGTTCTTGAACAGTCTTTGTATTCACTTTCTTGGATGTTGTAACTTCTTGGTTTGCATATTCTCAGACCATCAAGCCAACTTCTGCTACATATACACATCTAATTCTGCTATTCCTCAATTTGATTCCGAACTATCCTACACATTCCATTCATCTATTTCACTTGGCTGATTTTGTGTTGGAAATTTATGAAACTTTTCTTGCCACTTTCTGCATTCAGCAACATAACACAGGGCAGGTACAATTGCTTTAGATATATGGCAAAATCTTCTGCACACCAACAGAAAAGCACCTCTGCCCTCACTTGACATTTCTACTTCATACCCATGATATGATGGAGTGGGAATCAACATGGATTTTGCAAGTTTCTTGCTGGAGACGTCAAAGAAGCTTTAAAAATATGCAGTTTTCTAATATGCCATTTCTACTAAAAAGAGCAGGAACAACATTACAATAATTAAGAATCAAATCAGAATTTAAAATCTCAAATGCATCAATTGTCCAGTAAGGTTACAAGTCTAAACCAATCCTCTTCTCACTTCGAAATCTAATCTTTTCACATGTCTGGAAGGTAGGATTCTGCCATACTTAATGAACTTGTTTTGACAGATTGACAGGCGAGCAAGAATTGTTTCGGAAATCTAATGATTATATAGGGAACAGCAAAAGACAGTGATTATGGTCATTTTGTTGCTGTTGTAGTAAAGAGTCAAACAGCTTTTTACTCTTTGCACTGCTTTTATTTTCAGCAGATGATACAGAAGAAAAAGCTAAAAGCTGTACTGCATTTTCCGAAGAACACGGATGGCCAGTGACCATCAAAGCTGGTTTCAATATTCATGTCAGGGGCAGTAGAATTTGCAGTATTCCAAGGTAGTATGAGGGAGGTACAAGAACAATTCTTTCAGCGTCACGGATATTCGTTACAATGGAATATCATTCTTAGCAATAGAACTGACCAGGGCCTAAGGCATAGAGGTCACATTCTGATCAGAGGTCAACAACCAGAAACAGTAACTTAAAAGCAAAATACTGCAAATGCTGGAATCTGAAAAAAAAACAAGAAATTCTGGAAATACTCAGCAGGTCTGGCAGCATCTCTAGAGAGTGAAGCAGAGTTAACGTTTCAAGTCAGTGACCCTTCATCCGAACTGGCAGAGGCTAGAAATGTAATAGATTTTAAGCAAGTAAAGTGGGGGTGGGGCAAGAAATAACAAAAGAGGTGTTGATGGGACAAGCTCACAGAGAATAACTGACCAGAAGGTCATGGAGCAAAGGCAAACGGTATGTTAATGGTGTGGTGAAAGACAAAGCGTTAGTACAGAATTGACAGAAAACTGAACAGCCTGGCCCCAAGCACAAACATGAAAAAAGTGGGTAGGCACAGTAGAAACAAACTAAACAAACTAAAATAAAATAAACACATAAAAAAGAAAAAAGAACTAAAAATAAAAATAACAAGGGGGGGCCCGTCATGCTCTGAAATTATTGAACTTAACGTTCAGTCCAGCAGGCTGTAACTTGCCTCATCGGTAAATGAGGTGCTGCTCCTGCATTGATGGCCATTTCAACACTCCCCCCTGCTCTCATGCTCACATCTCTGTCCTGGGATTGCTGCAGTGTTCCAGTGAATAACAGCGCAAGCTCTAGGAACAGCACCTCATTTACCGATTAGGCATGCTACAGCCTTCCGGACTGAACATTGAGTTCAATAATTTCAGAGCATGACAAGCCCCCCTTTTTATTTTCAGCTATTTTTTATTTTTAATATGTTTATTTTATTTTAGTTTGTTTCTACTGTGCCTACTCACTGTTTTTTTCATGTTTGTGCTTGGGGCCAGGTTGTTCAGTTTTCTGTCAATTAACACCCTCTCTGTACTAACGCTCTGTCTTTCACCACACCATTAACATACCGGTTGCCTTTGCTCCATGACCTTCTGGTCAGTTATTCTCCGTGACCTTGTCCTATCAACACCTCTTTTGTTACTCTTGCCCCACCCCTGCTTTACTTGCTTAAAACCTATTACATTTCGAGCCTCTGCCAGTTCTGATGCAGGGTCACTGACCTGAAAAGTTAACTCTGCTTTTCTCTCCACAGATGCTGCCAAACCTGCTGAGTATTTCCAGCATTTCTTGTTTTTATTTCTGAAACGGTAACTGTTTCTCTCCGCACAGATGTTGCCTGACATGCTGAGTATTTCCAGCATTATCTGTTTTTACTTCAGATTCCCAGCATCCGCAGTATTTTGCTTTAGTGTTAGAGTTCACATTTACTGTGAAGAGACAATGAATGAGATGACCGCTAGTAGTAACTGCACAGGTGGGCGTTGAGTGAGGATAGGGTTGTGTTTGACTGTTATGTATTCAACAGTGAAATTGGCTGGGTTTAAATATGAAGGTGTCCATTTGACTGAGGTACCATCCGAGCCGCTTTCAAACCACACAATTAGAAGCTCACATTCTTCATAATCATATATGCTTCAACAGAAATACAAATTAACCATTGCCTCACTAATTTCAATACAAACTATTCCACAAAAGCGATTCTTAATTCTGTAAACAATCTCTCAGTTATGAAAGACTGTCCAAAGGCAAATTGTTAGAGAATTTCATTCTTGGGTGTTACAATCCATTGCTGAATTCTTATATACCAATAATCTAAAAATATTTTACTTGGAGCTACTACTTCTCCCTCACCCATCCAACACCACCACTGGTAGCAACAGAGCTGTGGTGTAGAAACTCAATGGTCAATGAATATTCTTTCATGGACATACCCAGATTGTGACCTTCAACAGGCTAATATATCATGCAAGTATCGCAGTCAAACCTAATACTCAGTTCATACATGTATTTCCCAGCAAGATACTGACCAGCAGTACAACCAAAGCTGATTTCCCCCTCCTTCTCCCCCTGAAGAAAGTGCAGAAAGGATTTACAAGGATGGTGCCAGAACCAAGAGATTACAGCCAGCAGGAAAGAGTAAACAGGTTTGGGCTTTTCTCTTTGGAAATGTGAAGTCTTAAAAAAGACCTCATAGATACAAGAAGACATTCGAAAACTTACAAGGTGGGTAATTAAGTGACAAATGACCTTTAACATAGATGAATGTGAGATAATGCACTTTGGCAGTATCACCTACACCTTAGAAAATAAGAAACTGAATGGGGTACAAGAGCAAAGGGATTGAGCAATACAGGTGAACTAATTATTAAAAGCAGCATCACGGATCAGCAAAGCAATTAAAAATGCTAACAAAGCACTGGGATTGGTCAGGTTACATGTGTACTGTGCACTGTTCTGGTCTGCATACTATAAAGAGGACATAGAAGCACAAGAGCTAGTGCAAAAAAGATTTACAAAGATTGTGCCAGAACTAAGAGATTACAGCTAATGGGAAAGAGTGAACAGGCTAGTACCTTTATCGTTAAAAAGGAGAAGATTTTGAAAAGACATGATAGAGGTCTTTAGAATTATGAATGAGTTGGACAGGGTAAATTTGGAGAGAATGTTTTCCCTTATGGGGGAATCCAAAACCTGGGGCCATAAATAAAAGGTAGTTACCAATTAATCCAATAGGGAAATAAGGAGAAATTTCTTTACTCAGTAAGTGGTTGGAATGTGAGACAAACTACCACAGAAATGGTTGAGGTAAATAGCTTATATGCTTTCCAAAGAAAACCAGACGAGTCCATGAGAAAATGTGGATGTGGTTTATTTGGACTTTCAGAAGGCTTTCGACAAAGTCCCACATAAGAGATTAGCATGTAAAATTGAAGCGCATGGGATTGGGGGTAGTGTATTGCGATGAATAGAAAATTGGTTGGCAGACAGGAAACAAAGTAGGGATAAATGGGTCTTTTTCAGAATGGCAGGCAGTGACTAGTGGGGTACCACAGGGATCGGTGCCAAGACCCCAGCTATTCACAATACACATTAATGATTTAGATGAGGGAACTAAATGCAATATCTCCAAATTTGCAGATGACACAAAACTGGGTGGGAGGGTGAGCTGTGAGGAGGATGCAAAGAGGCTTCAGGGTGATTTGAACAAGTTGAGTGAGTGGGCTAATGCATCGCAGATGCAGTATAATGTGGATAAATGTGAGGCTATCCACTTTGGTAGCAAAAGCAGGAAGGCAGATTATCTGAATGGCTTAAACTGAGAGGGGGGAATATGCAGCGAGACTTGGGTGTTCTCGTACACAGTCGCTGAAGGTAAGCATGCCGGTCCAACAGGTAAAAAAGGCAAATGGTATGTTGGCCTTCATAGCGAGAGGATTCGAGTACAGGAGCAGGGATGTCTTGCTGCAATTATACAGGAGCTTGGTGAGGGCAAACCTGGAATATTGTGTGCAATTTTGGTCTCCTTATCTGAGGAAGGATGTTCTTGCTATGGAGGGAGTGCAGCGAAGGTTTACCAGCCTGATTCCTGGGATGGCGGGTCTGACGTATGAGGAGAGATTGAGTCGGTTAGGATTATATTCGCTGGAGTTCAGAAGAGTGAGGGGGGAATCTCATAAAAACCTATAAAATTCTAACAGGACTTGACAGGGTAGATGCAGGAAGGATGTTCCCGATGGTGGGGGAGTCTAGAACCAAGGGTCATAGTCTAAGGATACGGGGGTAAATCTTTCAGGACTGAGATGAGGAGAAATTTCTTCACCCAGTGAGTGGTGAGCCTGTGGAATTCGCTACCACAGAAAGCAGTTGAGGCCAAAACATTATATGTTTTCAAGAAGGAGTTAGATATAGCTCTCGAGTCTAAAGGGATCAAAGGGTATGGGGCAAAAGCAGGAACAGGCAACTGAGTTGGATGATCAGCCATGATCATAATGAATGGAGGAGCAGGCTCGAAGGACTGAATGGCCTATTCCTGCTCCAATTTTCTATGTTTCTATCTTCCTAAAAAATGGAATAGAAAGGTATGCTGAAAGACTGAGATGAGGTAAGTCAAATGGGAAGTGATTTATGTGGAGTATAAAGAGCAGCACAGACTAGTTGGGGCTGAATGGCCTCTGTGTTATAAATTCCATGTCATATAAAACTATCACAGCATATAGCGGAGTTTCAACCTCTGAGAGTAGCAGCATCAAGTAGGGGTGAGGGGTAGGGTGAGGGGTAAGATGAGGGATGCAATGAGAAGTGGCACTGAATTTCAACAAGTGTAGAAAAGGTGACACTAAGTCTGAAATGCTGACTGTCTATATAGAAATATGAATTCAGATCCCCAATATCAAAAGTTTGACTCAAAACAGGCTTCTACTGAAGCGATTAGCCTCCAAGAGTCCACTGACAGACTGCCCAAAGAGACCTCCAATCATTAGACTTTAAACCTGCATTTTTAAAAAAATGCATTCATCATTGCTGCTGTATTTCACAGTAGGTAGCAGACAACTGTACAAAAACCTTTTGATGAGACACAGACTTCATATATGTAAAATGATGTTTCATTTTGTGCACATGCAGATGAAAGAAATCCTGACAGGATGCAGAAAACAACATTGATCATGTGCAGGGGAACATTATATCTTGCCATTTAAGGGTCTACATTTTAAGGAAAGAAAGACAAACTTGCATTTATATAGCGCCTTTCCCAGCCACCAGACATCTCAAAGTGCCTTACAGCCAATGAAGTATTTGTGAAGTGTGGTCACTGTTTTAATGTAGAAAATGTGGCAGCCAATTTGCACAAGGCAAGCTCCTACAAACAGCAATGTGATAATGACCAGATAATCTGTTTTTGTGATGTTGATTGAGGGATGAATATTGTCCAGGACACTGGGATAGCTCCCATGCTCTTTATTGAAATAGTGTCATGGGGTCTTTTACGTCCCACTGAGGGGGCAGATGGGGCCTTGGTTTAATGTCACATCCAAAAGACAGCACCTCTGACAGTGCAGCACTCCCTCAGTACCACACTGGAGTGTCAGCCTTGATTTTGGTGCTCAGAACCTGGAGTGGGACGTGAACCCACAACCTTCTGAGTCAGAGGCAAATGTGCTCTCAATGAAGCAACAACTGACTTCCGATGAAACATCACAGACCTGAAATGTTAACTCTGTTTCTCTCCACAGATGCTGCCAGACCTGCTGAGTATTTCCAGCACTTTGTTTTTATTTGAGCCACAATCGACACCTAGTTAAACTTTTCATTTTTCAGAATTAATTCACCTGTGCAAATTCAGTTAATCATTGCTTTGGGGTAGGGGTCTGATATGGTTTTAATAGCAATAGGTAGGATCAGTGGGAGAGGAGCTCTGAGCTAAAGGCAGCCATTATTTCAAATGCACACTGCAATTGTTCACTTCAATTACAGTGCAAACACTGTTTGCTGCTAAAACAAAGAAGGCTAGTGTCACGTCATGCTGGAAAAACCATTTCAGAATCCTGCCTCCACAGATACAAAAGGAGAAGCTTCCGCTCCTGACTGGAATGTGCTTTATGTAAACTTACAGCCGATTCCTGATCACAGTTGGGAACATAACATTTTCACTGGGTAAAAGCGTTAGATTAGAAAAAAGGGTGCCTTGGGGCAGTGGGAGACAGGTGCAATTTTAACAGACCGGACCTCCTCATCTCTAGGTAACACAATCCAGTTTACTCAGTCCCTTCTCATTTCAGCCAAGTCCCTTCATCCCAGCTATCATCCTGTCCTGAATAGTCATCAGTCGTGGGCGGACATTGTATACTTCTTAAGATAGCATGCCTTGGAAATTGACCTATTGCCTATGCATGAAGAATGCAAGGGAAAGACCAATTTTTAACATAAACTATTCTTATAGCTGCATCACTCCAAGACTATCTTTGCATTTCAGAGGTTTATATGTGTTTATCTTCTTGAACAGACTCCACTGTTGCTCCATATATTTACTGGCAAATTCTCCCACCGTATAGCTCTCAAACCTTTCCTTATCCTTTAAACGTTAGCCTTGATTGAAGTTCATTGCTTTTTTGCAAATGCACATATATGTACAGATAAAGAAAAAAAGTATGTGCATTTCTATAGTGCCATACGGTGTGAGAAGGTGCAAGGTTATTCATTTTGGTAAGAACTGAAAAGCAGAATATTTTTTTAAAAGAAGTGAAACTTCTCCCTGATGTTCAGGGAGACTTGGGCGTCGTCGACAAGGAACACAGAAAGTTAGCATACAGGTACAGCAAGCAATTAGGAAGGCAAATGGCATGTTGGCCTTTATTACAAGGGGATTGGAACTGAAATACTAAGCGCAGTTTTAAGGAAGGATATACTTGCCTTCAAGCCAGTACAGCGAAGGTTCACTAGATTAGTTCCTGGGACGAGAGGGTTGTCCTATGGAGAGAGGCTGAGTAAATTGGGTCAATACTCTCTGGGGTTAAGAAGAAAGAGAGGTGATCTCATTAAAACATACAAGATTCTGAAGGGGCTTGAAAGGGTAGACACTGAGAGGTTGTTTTCGCTGGCTGGGGAATCTAGGACACAGAGGCACAGTCTCAGGATAAGGGGCCGATCATTTAGGACTGAGATGAGGAGAAATCTTTTCACACAAAGGGTTGTGAATCTTTGGAATTCTCTAACCCAGAGGGTTGTGGATGTTCCATTGTTGAGTATATTTAAGGCTGAGATGGACAGATTTTTGGTCTCTCAGGGAATCAAGGGATCTGGGGAGTGGGCAGGAAAGTGGACTTGAGGCCGAGGATCAACCATGATCACACTGAATGGCACAGCAGACTCAAGGGGCCAAGTGGTCTACTCCTGCTCCTATTGATCATGTTCTTAACCACAGAACAGCCCAAAGTGCTTTACTGCCAGTCAAGTACTTTTGCAGTGTAATCACGATTGTAATGTCGGAAAGACAGCAGCCAACTTGCACCCAGCCTTACTGCCATGGGACCTTTTACCCTCACCTGTATATATTGCCCTATAGCATCCCATCAGTAATTTATAAATTGGCTCTATTGCAAACATTGCTTTAATGCATTCATCTTGGAGGGACTCTAGCTATATATCTACGTCTGGTATTTTGACAAGAGTTTATATCAAAGCACTGGTAACATTAGCAATCTCAGCAGTGTCAAATATGCAACCTGAAGCATTTCTTTTCTCTAGTAACTCTCCCATTATTTTACGCCAGAGATTCATAGAGAAAGCATTACAAGGTAAACTATTAACTGCTCATCCTCTGCTAATATTCAGTACTGAGTGGTATATTTGCATAGTATGGAGTTTCCAGGACTGAAAACAAATACAATTAATCCTAGTGTATTCCCTTTCATGAATACACTTTATGGATGAATAATTCAGGCACCCGTGAAGTCAAAATTGATAACTTTTGCTTTGAACATGCAGCACACAGACACTAACGTCTGAATGGGACAGACAGGCCATGGTAGTCTAACAACCTTCCCACTGTAGTGACTGGATCAGAGTTATATTTTATTCATGGCTGAGAGGAGATATTTACAGAGCAGCATTTGCTCTTTTCTTCTGCCAAGGAAGATTTAATTAATGCCTAATGGGCAACATCAGTGATTTACAGCTTTCACAGATAAATGGGACGAGCCATGGAAGGCAATCAGTGGTGAAAAAAATTCCCAGAATCCTAAGTAGTAAAATGGAAAGTGACTTATTTAGTCTCTAAGTCAATGATGAGGACTTTCCTCATCTTTTCCAATCTCCATTTCTCTCCAAACACATTTGGAACTTCGATTCAGTTTGCTAAATTTAATTTAACTCGCTCTCCAATCTGTCCATGAGCTCATCGTTATTTGAAGTCAGAGCTTTGCAATCAGTATTCACTTTAATCGAGCACAGGTCACTCACTCTCGTTTCTTTCTGCGACCTCGAGAGCAAGTAGAACAACCACAAGAGGTACATTTTCAACCCAACATCTCATAACTGCAGTGGATTTTCAGCCGGTTGTACATAAAAATCATCAGAGATACAACTTGTGCACTCGATTTTCTGATAAACAGTTCGAGGGAACTCAAGTTTCAAAGGTTAAAAAAAAGTACTGCTGCAAGTCGTTTACAATGGCTTTCTTGATTTACTGTTGCAAATATTTTAGTGACTACTGTGATAAATAGATTTTGCCATTATTTAAACGCAAAGGTTACACAAGGGGATAATACTTGATTGGGAAACACTTCCACTCACATCTGTTGCAGTGCATTTGCTTTTACACCATTAGCTTTTAAAATGTTCAGATTTACAGGAATGAATTAAACACAATGATGCTAAAAGGTCATTCCATCCATCTCACTTGCTTGCATCCTTTCTGACCAGTTTACCTTGATGTACACCACAGATTTCCAAACTGGAGTCCCAAGATAACCAGATTTCTCTATATTTTTACACATTTGTTGACTCACACGCCCATTGTTCCCATTTCTGTATGTTATTAATATTTTTCTGCATTTATGGCACTCGTTTCCTTTGGGTAGCTGACACAGTCAGCTTTTTTGGGGTTGTATCAAGTGTGGCTTAGTTGGTAGCACTCTCACCTCTGAGTCAGAAGGTTGTTGGTTCGAGTCCCACTCCAGAGGCTTGAGCACAAAAATCCTAGGCTGACATTCCAGTGCAGTACTGAGGGAGTGCTAAATTGTCAGAGTTCCATTTTTTGGATGTAACATTAAGCCAAGGCTCCATCTGCTCTCTCAGGTAAAAGATCCCATGGCACTATTTTGAAATGGAGGAAGGCAGCTATCCCTGGTGTCCTAGCCAATATTTAGCCCTCAATCAACATCAGTAAAAGCAGATTATCTCTGGTCATTAGCACATTATTGTTTTTGGGAACTTGCTGTGCGTAAATTCGCTGCCCCGTTTCCTACATTACAACAGTGACGGTTCAAAAGTACTTCATTGGCTATCGAGTGCTTTGTGACATCTTGAGGTCATGAACAGCGCTATATGAATGCAAGTCTTTAGAACAGGAAGTCCCTGTGAATGTCAGTAATTGCAAGGGGAGCGTACTAATATTTTCAGGAGTTCCCCTACACATGGATCTTTGAAAACCACAGTGATACACCTGCTTATTACCAAACTTAGCCAAATGAGGAATTAGTCCAACTCCCTTTTAAATGCATCAGCCAGGCTCTCCATGAAGAGCTGTCAACATTGAACAAATCCTCGGTGAGATTTTTCATCATGTGTAAAATTAAAAAAGCAGGGTTAAACCTGTATCTGTCTCACGGAGTTAAATAAGCCTTTCATTCAGGAGTACAGCAATGTAATCACCATAGTACAGGGCTAGAGATCAAGGATTCAAATCCCCTCTTGGCAAGTTGTGTAACTGAATCCATAAAATTCTGGTAAATTACAAGTTAGCGCTAGAAAAATAAATGAAACGAAAATTTCTAAATGGTCATTAAAAACACAACTGGTTCCCTAATGTCCTTCAGGGAAGGCAATTTTCACCCCACTCCCACTCTTCCTCCACCACGACCTGGGTCTGGCCGACATGTGACTTTGGTGGTTGACTTTTAATGCCCTCTGAAGACGCCTAGCAAGCTGTTCAAAATGTACAAACAAACAAACAATCACTAGAAGGTTTACCTCAAGGCAGCTAAGGATGGGTAATAAGTGCATCCTTTCCAGCATACTCACATGCCGAGGACGAATAGAAAACCATTTCCATTTATTCAGAATAAAAAGCGCATTGCAGAAAAAATATTGACTTTCTAGCGTTATTACGTATCTGCCTAAACAAATGATTAATGATTGTTGCAGCCAATAGTGTAAAACTTACTATTACCCTAGAAGAACCTCTTGGGGTTACGGTACAGGGCTAATAATCCAGAGGTCAGGAATTTAATAAATCTGGTAATTGTGGGCTGGTGCCAGAAAGATTGAATGCTGGAAAAACTAAACTGATTCACTAATGTCCTTCACCCCTAAACTGCTCTGACCTACATGCAAATCCAATTCCACAGTATATGGCTGAATCTTAATGCTCTCTGAAGTAGCCACTGAACCAGGGATGAGCAATATGTGTGACCTTGCTGATGTCATCCAACATGCAAGAACAGCCTTTTCTTTAAAGAAAGTCCACAATATGCAATACCATTTTCATATAAAAGCCTGGATGATAAAAGCTACTGTGGATGCAGAGCATTGGGACCCCCGCAATAGTGGCCGTGTTAAAAGGTATTTATTTAAATGCAAGGAATATAGTAAATAAAGCTGATGAGCTGAAGGCACGGATAGACACATGGCAACACAACACCATTGCTATAACGGAAACTTGGCTTAAAGAGGGGCAAGAATGGCAGCTCAACATCCCTGGATATAGAGTTTTCAGGCGGGATAGAGAGGGGGATAAAAAAAAAGGAGGGGGTGTAGCATTATTGGTTAAAGAATCAATAACAGCTGTGAGGGGAGATGATATGCTAAATGAATCATAAAATGAAGTCATATGGATGGAGATCAGAAAGAAAAAAGGGCAGCCACAGTACTAGGAGTGTACTTATAGACCCCCAAATAATGAGACGAAGATAGAAGAACAAATATGTAGGCAAATTTCTGAGTGCAAAAACTGCAGGGCAATTATAGCTGGGGATTTCAACTAGTCTAATATCAACTGGGATACAAACAGAGTGCAGGGCACAAAGGACACAAAGTTCTTGAAATGCATTCAAGAGAACTTTTTTAGGCAGCATGTAACAAGCCCAACGAGAGGGGGCGCAATTCTAAATTTAGTCTTCGGCGATGAAGCTGGGCAAGTGGATGAAGTAGTAGTGGGTGACCATTTTGAGGATTTTGGTTTCCAGTGGTCTTCCACAAGGCTCAGTGTTGGGTCCCTTGCTGTTTGTGGTATATATTAATGATTTGGACTTAAATGTGCGATGCGTGATTGGGAAGTTTGCTGATGACACAAAAATTGGCCGTGTAGTTGAGAGTGAAGAGGATAGCTGTAGACTCCAGAATGATATCAATAGTTTGGTTGAGTGGGTGGAAAAGTGTCAAATGGAATTCGATCCAGAGAAGTGTGAGATAATGCATTTGGGGAGGACAAACAAAGCAAGGGAATACACAATACACGGGAGGATACTGAGAGGGGTAGAAGAAGTGAGATACCTTGGACTGCATGTTCACAGGTCCCTGAAGATGGCAGGACAGGTAGTTAGAGTGGTGAAGAAGGCACATAGAATGCTTTCCTTTACTGGCCAAGGTATAGAATTCAAAAGCAGGGATGTAATGCTGGAACTGCATAAAATGCTGGTTTGGCCACAGCTGGAGTATGCGTACCGTTCTGGTCACCACATTACAGGAAGGACATAATTGCTCAGGAGAGAGTACAGAGGAGATTTACAAGAATGTTGCCAGGGCTTGAAAGTAGCAGCAATGAAGATTGGATCAGCTAGGGTTGTTTTCCTTGGAACAGAGAAGGCTGAGGGGTGACTTAATTGAGGTGTACAAAATTATGAGGGGCCTAGATAGAGCAGACAGGAAGAACCTGTTTCCCCTGGCGGAGAGGTCAGTAACCAGGGGGCACAGATTTAAGGTGATTGGTAAAAGGATTAGAGGGGACACGAGGAAAAACCTTTTGACCCAGAGGGTGGCAGGAATTCACTGCCAGGAATGGTGGTGGAGGCAGAAACCTTCAACTCATTTAAAAGGTATCTGGACATGCACCTGATGTGCTGTAACCTGCAAAGCCATGGACCAGGTGTTGGAAGGTGTGATTAGATTGGGCGGCTAGATTTTTCGGCCGGCGCAGACACGATGGGCTGAATGGTCTCCTTCTTGCGCCTTAATTTTTCTATGGGTCTAGCAACAAGAGGTTTCACGCTGCCCATCTTCAGAAAGTTGTTTTTACACATCTGCCTCCCTCCCAGCCAGCAGGATTCTCACATGAAGATTTGTTAACTTTACTAAGTAGCCCAAGAAACAAATAGAGGCTTTTCTATGACACTCCTCACTGTGAGAAACAGAGCTCCATACACATGAGGTCATAATTCTCCAACAAGGGACTCATGCTTAGTGCTAGAGTGTTGGTCGGGTTGTTTTGAGTGCAGAAAAGTTGCTCTTACGATTAAGTCCTCTGGTTCACCTTATTTAGGTTTTGCACAGCATGCACTCAGATTACTGATTCCATTCATTATTTTCAAAATTTGGACAGTGAACCCCCCCTATCTCCTTTGTTTTTGCTGTTCTGCGGAATCCTGCTTTGAGCACCATTTAGTTCGTATAAACAACTGTGCTTGTGAGGGGGAGGGGACATTGACACAAGCCAAACAGACATTTTGGTACTAGTCCATTTCCTATCACTGGTGCCACTATGCGCAGGCTCTTTTCAGACAGACTGAGAGGTAGCTCCCCTCCCCCAGTCTCTGCTCAGTTTTTGTTCAACCCTAACTACACTTTGAGTACACAATACTACATATTTGAGCTAATCACATCTGCACGTCACTTATTAAATCCCATGTTCAGCAATGTAAATATTAAGCTTTTGTAAAATTCCAGGAGCACATTTCTCAGGCTTAAACATAATATTACTCTCCCCCTGTAAAATCTGCATTAAGCTGAAGAAATAAATTAAAGATAGCTCAACGTGGGTCAGTGGCCTTGAGAACCAAGGTCAGTCTCACATTCTTTAATCTCAGCTAACAGTTATTTTTGGTGCCTGATCTGAGACAGTCCTACTTCGGCCTAGTTGCACTTCTGATTGGATTTGCATCATTTAGGCCAGTTACACCAAATTTTGCACATGGATGTGATGTGCCTTGTGGACCAGATCAAGAAGAAGAAA
The DNA here is from genome assembly GCF_036365525.1 of Heterodontus francisci. NCBI lineage: Eukaryota > Metazoa > Chordata > Chondrichthyes > Heterodontiformes > Heterodontidae > Heterodontus > Heterodontus francisci. Next base: position 185,021,998 of record NC_090372.1, on the reverse strand, counting down.
CTGGCAACATTATTGCAGCCATTTCAGGGGCAAACACGGACGTCTTGGTATCACTCTTTCCATGTCACACTCTGAATCAATCATTGTATTGCACACAGGACTGCAGATTCTACTTGACTTCAAAAGCCCACTAGCTTCCAAGGTGCATTCAAATGTCCTTTGATTGTGCTCTTTCCTCTGTGTCCCACACCAGGAATTGGACTCAGAAGCTCCACTGCAGTAGAGAGGTGCTGCATTGTCGGAGGTGCCAGATGAATGGTAAACCAAGGTTCAGTCTGCCTGTTGAGCAAAGTTTCAAAGATCCCTCAGCATTAATTGAAGAGTAGTAGCAAGTTCTCCCGGTGTACTGCCAGCATTCCATCTGTTATGAATGCTGGACTTTGCAGTAAGAACATGTTTTTAAAAACTGATTTTTTTAATGTAGTCTAAGAAGGATTCAGAAGAATCACGTGACCTTACACCAACTCTACCTAGTGACAAGACAAGGATCCTGGTTACCATGCAAACAAGGAATCCCGATCAGAGACTCTTTTGAATGCAGAACGCAAGACTGTAACATCTAAAGAACAATGGATTTCCCTCTCGCAGACTTTCAGATCGAAAACAAGGAGACAGAAGATGCAAACTCGAGTTGAAATTTTTTAACACCTGGAAACAATGGAAGGCTGGGTGGTTCTGCTGTGGCCAGACTTGTGGACTCTGCATACTTAAAAAGGCAAATGACTATTGAGTTTTGATTGTGGATAAATTCAGTAGGCTTTCAGAAGTCAACAGACAATAAGGAAGACCAGAAGACGAAGACCATCAGTGGCAGCCTCAGAACAGAGAAAGAAAAAAAAATCTGCTCTCAGTATACTGATACAGTGAAAGGCTGCTAAAACTTGAACCCAATATGAAAGCTAAGGTTTGTGGAGGGAAAAAGGCCAACGGGGTCATCAGAGATCACCTTATTCATGGAAGTCCAGGTCAAAAGTGCTCGGAAGAAGTGTGTGACGAGTACACTGACTTTGAGAAGGACTGGGAGATCCATTCCAACCCATTGCAACTGGGAAGAGTTTGGGACTTTTAACTGCAAACATATCACTTCAATGAAGACTGTGTAATGTATAAATGTGATTTGGGCTTTTCAAGGGTTTAATAAGTTAAAGGAAAATACCTTTCTCTGTAATTTAGTGTATTAACTACTTACAAAGTACTGTTTAGTTAGTGTTGATTTTTAGTTTAGTTGTTATAGGAAAAGTTTTAAAACATGAAATCTTGCCATGTACTTCTTTAAATTGATCTGGGAAGTATTTACCTCATGTTTTAACGTTAATGGTCTCTGTAAGGTCGTAACACCACTCCGACACAACAGTAACAAGTTGGTCATTCATGTCACTGATGTTAGAGGAATGTTACTGATGCAGAATGGCTGCCACATTTCCCTACATAAAAGCAGTCACTGCTCTCCAAAAGCAATTCATTTCAGTTATTGAAGTATATATGCACATCTTTGGTAACATGGAAAAAGGGTTTTGGACATTTTACATCAACATGTTAAAAGGAAAATTAAACCACTCCAGTCAGAACAATCAAATTTTATGTAAAATATTGATCAAGATCTGGCACTGCAGTTCTCATTGTCTAACAACAGCTCCTGGAGGTGCATCTGTATGGACACAGAAACACAGGAGTGCTCCTTCCATTCCAATAAGGAAATTTAGGCCTCCCCTGCCACGAATGCGTCCCCTCTCACCCCCTCACCTACCCCAACCTCCCCAGGAAATGGTCCAGCAGTTGATCCCGCAGGCTTTGGGCCGTACAAATTTGTGATAACTTCCACTCCAAATGATTGAGAAGTCAGGCAGGAGCATTTAAAATACCCCAGGACCTCAATATTGCCGCAGCGGGTGAGTTTTGAATTGGCATCAAAACTCACAGCCAAAAACTGGCCAACAGTTAAAATTTGACCCAGACATTTTTCGCAGAAGAGAAGGCCATCCATTCTTCTTGCCTATATCAAACTTATTTTGCACCAAAGAGCGCTATCCAGTCCAATTTCCAGTTTTCCCTTCAGGCTAATCCCATTTTCCTGCTTTTTCCCCATGCCCTTTTATAGTTCTGTCATTCACCAGTAATTTTGGAATACTGCAAATGATTGAGCAGTGATGCCTTGTACCAAATCATTCCAGTAACTGTTTTTAAAAAAAGAAAGTTTCTTCAAACCTTTCCTTTTACATAGCAGGTAAGGAAAGGGTTGCGTTTGGTTGCGATGTAAACCCTCGACTGAATTACCAGCTGGCATACACTATCAAGGTTCACACGAGATAAAGGAGAGCGACAGACATTGATGGACGCTGCTCATGTTCAGAGGCTGTCCAAATTCAGTGAATTTAAAAAAAAAAAAATCTTTAAATCCTCAAAAGTCATTGAAAGCAGATTTCACTTTGATTTATAACCCCTTCTAGTGTAGTGTTCCATACCAGAGTAATTTGAAAATAAAAAGTAAATTAACAAAAAGATGTTTTCTGACTGTCATGGCTCAGCTGTAAACAAAATATTTGCTTAAAATCATGAGGCAACCAGGTTATTGCAACATAATAAAAGGATATGATTATTTTTAAATGTAAAACTTCAATCTGGATTTACCCAGTGGTATCAGGTTTTATTGCTCTATGCTTCACAGATGTAACACAAGATAATTTTGAAGTTCCTAAGAAGCCAACATTTTAATGCAGGCAGTTCATGGAACTGAGTTTATGCACAGCAAGACCGACCCTGTTACAGGACCTCCAGGGAACAGTGGGCAATAAGCCCACTCTCAAGTTGTTTATTAATTGCAGAGCAGGAGGGAAATCTGGGAGCAACTCAGCATTCCATTGTAGTGATGAATCGGGGGAACAAGTGTAGGCAGCTGCTCACTTTGTGTCTGTGTGCTGGATTATCCAGTGACAGGAGCATATACAAACTGTTGAGATTTGTTTGAAGAGCAGAGAATAATGCAGGAAATAGAAGCCCATCAGTAAATGCAATTTTATTCACATTTTTCATGCAACTATTTAATGCCCACCACACCATTCCCTATTGCTTTGAGATAGATTAAGTCACCCCACATTTTGATTCCTTTAGCCTTTACCCCTCCCCCAAGGCGGATTGCCCTACTCCAACAGTGCACCTGAAATTAGGAATTCACCGTATGGAAGATAACTGCCCAATCTTATCTCTGCACGGTAAAACATGTTAAACTACATGACCAGCCCACATAGTACTGTACTTCAGTATCTGATCATAGCAGAGATACAGCAGGTCTTCAACCAGATTACGCAGGTAGACTTGGCACTAACTTGTTGAACACAGCCAAATAACACAGGGCCCTCATTGCCTTCACTTGGAAGCTGCAGGGCCCTTGTTGTAATGTAGATATAACACATACCCAAGAGAATTCACTGTTAAGAAGCTCACTGTTCTGTGCTTGTATGGAGCAGCGGACAAAAGTTGCAGAATGTGATCCTCAAAAATACTGATAAAAATCCCAGAAACCCAAATGACAAATTTGGAGTCTGACTTATTCAGTCACTGTAAAACAGTGGCCCTCATTTTTAATAAGGAACCAAAATCTCTCGAGATCACATCTCCTGACAACAGTATCAAGAAGCTATTCTAATAACACAATACTGTATAATATCAGGCCCCTATCTAAATCAAAATCCCACAGCCATCACCATAGCAACATGCACTACTGCATCCAATTGAATTCTGTTTCACAAAAACAAAAATAGATGTGTTGCAGATAAGATTATAGAACCATGATACCAGCGTGGTCTGACTGCATTCTGGTTTTCAGAAATCTCAAAATATAAGGGCTACGTATTTAATTTTGTTTGTCAATTATCTTCATGTCTCAGAATTCATTTATTCAACATAAAAAAAGGTATGCTAGGTCGTTTGAAATGCATTGCCACAGCCAGAGTACACATCTCTCTGAATTGCACTAAAATCCCTTAAGTACATATTAGCACTATTGCTGGTTACTTAAAGAAATCCCTTTAAGACTGAACAGTGGCTCTGTGCATCGCCAAAAACCGCCACAGTAAATCCTATGAAATGGATTGTGTGCATACCTATCTATGGACTGCACGTGAATCTTTTAAGTACACATTAGCAATGCTGTTGCTTCCTTAGAAGAACCTTTCTGAAGGTGTTTTTGGGAGTGCCAACAAGCAGCATCATTGCCAGGTTCAATCCTTTTGTTTGACGCCTGCGGGTCAACCACTGCTCAAGGTGCTGACTGTCAATACCAGAGATACACGGCCCTGGCTCAATTGGTAGCACTCGCCTCTGAGTCACAAGGGGCTGGTTTAAGTCCCACTCCTGGGTTTGAGCATAAAAATCGAGGCTGATAGCCCAATGCAGTACTGAGGGAGTGCTTTACTGTCAGAAGTGCCATCTTTCAGTTGAGACATTAAACTAAGGCCCCATCTGCCCTCTCAGGTGGGCATAAAAGATCCCATGACACTATTTTGAAGAAAAGCAAGGGAGTTACCCCAGTGTCCTGGCCAATATTTATCCCTCAATCAACATCACAAAAACAGATTATCTGGTCATTATCATATTACTGTTTGTGGGAGCTTGCTTTGCGCAAATTGGCTGCTGCGTTTCCTACATTACAACAGTGACTACTCTTCAAAAGTATTTCATTAGCTGTAAAGCGTTTGAAATGTCCAGTGGTCATGAATAGCGCTATATAAATGCAAGTTCAATTTTTATAAAAATATTCAAACTCAGGAGCAAGTCACCCACTTACTTACATTCTCAGCCATCACTGGTGCAAAGTTGAGTAAAAACCAAGTAAGACGAAGGACAAAATAAGTTCTTCCTTAAGTAAAGAAGGTTCTTGTTATATTGGCCATCATGATATGAACATCAACAGGGACAGAGTGTCAATTATTTTCTTTCCCAAATGCAAAGAAGCACTAAACCTACATCCTAGTATTCTGTGGTAGTGAGGTGAAACAATACTGGGCAACTTATAGGGGATTTTTTTTGTTATTACCAATATTTATCCCCTATTGGAACACTGATGTTCATTCCTTCTTAGTTTGCGGTTCCTTGGGCATTTTTATTGCCCTTACCCTAGTTCCAATCGTCAATCTTAGTGTGAGGCTTACGTGAACGTTAGCAAACTATTCAATTGCACAATGCATCAAAGGCAAGCCTAATCTTATTCCCACCCAAAATCTACACATGCCAAATTCCAACAGGGTCACTGAATAACAATGAGAATGAGGAACCCTAGCCAATCCTCTAGCTAACTGTAGCTTCCTGCTTCTACCCTGGCTGAAATCAACTGGCAACATAGACCATGGGTCAAAACTCGGGCCTTCATCATCAAAGTAGCCTATTTCCACCTCCAACATCCCTAACTCCACTCCTACCTCACCTCATCTGCTGCTTACATCCTCACTCATGCTTTTGTTACCTCTTGACCAGATTATTCCAATGCTCTCCTGGCCAGCTCCCCAACTTCCATCCTATATAAACTTGAGCTCTTCCAAAACTCTGCTGTCCATATCCTAACTCACATCAAGTCCCATTCACTCATCACTCCTGTGCTCGTTGGCTGATATTGGCTCCCCCCATCCAGTAACACCTTGATTTTAAAATTCTCATCCTTCCTTCTTTTCCAAATTGTTCCATGGCCTTGCCACTCCACAATTTGGAACCTCCTCCAGCCTTACAACCCTCTGAAATCTCTGTACCCCTCCAAGTTTGGTCTCTTGCATGTCCCTGATTTTAATCGCTCTACCATTAGCAGGCATGCCATCAGCTGCCGAGGGCTAAAGCTCTGGAATTCCCTCCCTAAACCCCTCCAGCTCTCTACCTATCTGTCCTCCTTCAAATGCTCCTTAAAACCTTTGACCGAGCTTTTGGTCATCTGTCCTAACATCCCGTTATGCGGCTCATCAAATTTTGTTCAATAATGCTCCGGTGAAGTTTCGTGGGACTTTTTCACGATGTTAAAGCCACTTTATAAATCCAAGTTGTTGGTCTCTAATGGATCAGCAACTGACTAAGTGAACAAAATAAACCATGAAGCAACAAGGTTCTTTTGCAAAATTGTGTACTGACCAATAAAACCACATTTTGCCTTCGAAGATATTTCTGTTGCTTTGTCGTCAGTTCAAGAATAACAGAATTAGTATGGCAAACTGACAGGGCCCTGATTACCAGTGCTGCTTGCATACAGAGCTAAGTACATGCAAATAACTATAGTAATTCATCTTGAAAATGAAATTCATTAGAAGCATTCTTTATTGCAACAAGTGTAGTAGTTGCTGCCATAATCGTTAGAGTGGCTATTCCCATAATACAGTACATAAGAGCAGCAGCTGCCATTGTTGCATGAACACAACTCTGGGACTCAATAATGGTCCCCTCCATCTGCCACTGAACTTGAAATTGACCCCTTCCATCACTGGCACACACTGTGGTTGCAGTATGTACAATCTACAGGGTACTCTACAGGAACTCATCAAGGTTACCTCCCTCCTCTATAACCTCTATCATCGAGTAGGACTGGAGCAGCAATGTTATTAGGAAAATCATCACCTCCAAGTCATACATAATCCTGATTTGGACATATGTTGTCATTCCCTAAATGTGGCCAGATCAATTTCCTCGAATTCTCTGAAGAACACCAATATGAGAGGCACCATTGCCACAGGGACTGCAGCAGTTCAAGGGTAAATGCCAACAACCGCCTCCCCAATTAAATGAATATGGACAATGAAAGTAGCCTTGCCATTACTGTGCACACCTCCCAAGAACCAATTTAAAAAAAGTTGCTGCCATAGTAAGTAAAGTTGCTGCTGACCATCAGCTTCTTTGCTGACTCCCATGGAAAACAAAGTGCTGAACTAAGTAAGAGAGCAGAAACTCTCAGGTTCGATTCCTGTCTCTGCCGAGTTAACTGTTCTCTGTCAGGGTGCCAAAAGAGATGGGTGACACTGCGTGAGGACAGGATGGAGATCAGCAGTGATGGCCCCAGCTCTAGAAAAGCCTGCCAATTTACTATCTGAGCTCATACATCAAGAACATTACTTCGACAGGGGACCAGAGAGTAACTGGCATGTGTAAAACCGGACTCCTGAAAGAATTCTCACTGTCAGCAGAAGGGGCTTATCCTTATAAAAGGTTTTTGTTTCTACATTGTTGTTTATTCTGCTGTGCTGCATCCCCCGCATTAATACAAGCCTTTTTCACACGACTTTGCTGATTTCACAATTGCTGACATCACTCACAATTTGCAGGTGATCATTACTTTTATTGACTGAAAACCATGAGTGCCAGGCCAGAGAATTAACTTTAGTAGTAACTATGTGATGCACGACTCGTATGCAAAGCTAAAAGATAGGAAGTGCTGAATTCACACCAATCACAACCTACCAAATTAACTGCTGTGCTCACCTTCCAGACTCCTAGCAACACAAATGTGGGTGTCAGTAAATCCACAAAACATGAAGTGTTCTGTTCATGAAAGCCAGTTGGTGAAGAATAAAACTGGAACCAATGGTTACTCAGTCCAACATTTATTTACAGAATGAAACATTACAAGCATACACCTCCTAACTCAACCGTCCCCAGTTTCACTGAGTGTCTCTTTATATCTGCTCAACCGAAACCTCAATTAATGCCCTACACCTGCATATAATTAAACATAATTGATAACACAATTAACCAAGTTGCTCCGCATCTGACAGGTTGCTTGCCACACGAGAACACATCAGTAGATCAGTGCTCCATTGTCAGTAAAGCTGGACCGCAGTCACTTATCTGCATCCCCACCCCAAGAAAAGTTGGCTTAATACTGGTAAAACATGCAGAAAGCAAACTTACTGTGCTGAGAGGTAAGCTACTAAATGTTTCCAATCCAAGTGTAAAAATGTTGAAAATCCCCAATTTCAAATATGCGTGAACACCTTCACCAACAAAAGATTCCTCTTTTTAATACCCGAATGTTAATTTTATATGTACTTCTTGCCTATTGCTGTTGTGCTTTACTTTCTCGCTCTTTTCTTAAACCCCCACCCACCCCCCCCATCCCCATTGCCCCCCCCCCTTCCCACCCTGCCACCGAAGGTACTGACTCCCAGTTGGACTGCAGTTCTACTGGCATCCACTGGTATTTCACCAAGCAATCATTTTTCTTGTGAGCCCTCCCTAGAGCTGTTAAGTATAAAAGAATAAACGTATCATAACGGAGTTCTCGCCTGTCCTTCAACACCATTACAGATGGTTCTAGCAAGTCAAGAATAGATTCAGTGCCACATCTGAATGCTTTTGGTGGCATGCAAAAACAGTATGTCACATTAAATTAAACACTCTATTAATTTATTATTTTATTAAATAAATAGCAACATGGTAGGATATAACTCAATGTAGAATTTGCCACTCAGTTCTTGATGTCAAGTGTGAAGAGCCAAGAAGCAATGGCCAGGCACTCGCCCAGTGGGCTTCCATGGATGCAAGGGGAGGAACACTGGTGAGCCAGTCATCTCAGACTACTCTTGCACATGTCCCACAGACAAGCTGTGATATCTGCAGAAGCCCAGCAATGAATCTCTTTCCCAGTCAGTTTAAATGGTACGTGACACCAGAAGGGAAATAATAACTGTGCAAACTAAATAAATCCCTTGAATAAGATTTTTAAAACACTCAAATGCTGGAAATCAGAAATAAAAACTGAAGACTGGGAGCATTCAGTGGGTGAAATATAATTTTCTGATAAAGGTAAAAAGTTAATCTTTCAGGTGGCAGCCTGCAACAGACCTGCTCCTATCCTCCTCTTAAAGATGCTGATCAACTTGCCATCCAATCCAGCATTAGCTGTTTTTAAAATGAATCCGGTTTACTTACTGAATAAATTTCAGTTAAACAGGTGATGAAAATCATTTATATAAAAGCAAAATACTGTGGATGCTGGAAATCTGAAATAAAAACAAGAAATGCTGGAACCACTCAGCAGGTGTGATGAAGGGTCACTGACCTGAAACGTTAACGCTGCTTCTCTCTCCACAGATGCTGCCAGACCTGCTGAGTGGTTCCAGCATTTCTTGTTTTTATTTCAGATGAAAATCATTTATTCAGCTGAAATCTAATAGATTAACAATATTTGCATTTATATTGTGCCTTGTCACATAGTCAAAATATTCAAAGAGCTTTGCACAATTAACTAATTTTTGGAGTGCTGTTACGCCAACATGTGCAGCAGCCAAGAATATCCCACAGGCAAAATGAAAGGAGTCACCTTTCACGCTATTGGTTGAGAGCTTTGGCTAAGCAACCAGGAGAACATGTTGTTCTTCCTCAAATTGTGCCGTGGGTTCTTATATGCACTAGACAGCTTGCAGACATTTTCCATCAGCGTTCACTGAATAGAAATCAGAGCAGGATCACTGACTTGCTTCTCCCCCGCCTCCCACCCCTTAACTTCGCTCACTAGATTGGTCAGTCGTCGCATCCATCTGAGCTGCAATAGTTGCCCCAGCATAGACCAGGACTCAAATCTGCATCACTCAATTACAAACTAAGCCACTGAGGGAATATCTGTATGCTAATTCGCTGAATCCGACAGCCTTCAAATAGTAAAACGCCTAAATTCAACCAGTATGGACTGATGTCTGAAGTTATCTAAAAATCCACCTCAATCATTGGTCTGACTTACAAAGCAGCAGTGCCATTAAACATATACATGTACATTGATCATAATCCCTGTACATCTAACGCCATCTCCCATGGCTTGTACACCTGTGCAGCAGTGTTCTCATAATTACCTCAGCTGAGACGTGCTACCCGAGCAGAGATTTGGAAGTGACTATAGGATCTTGTTAACTGTTTCATGCAGTTACTTGCTGAAACACTGAGGAATCTGTTTGGGATGCAGGATAGCTATGGGAAGGTGAATGAAGGCAAAAGGGGCCACAGCTGATCCCTTTCGCTAGCTCCTCTTCCTGAGCACAATCAAGTTGGCCCCTTCTGGAAGTGCATGTATACGAACAATGGATAAAGACAGGGTCATCATTCAGCACCCTCCCCTCCTCCTAACCCATGCTTAAACAACTCAACAGCATTCAATGTTCAACAAATTTGGTTGATGTACCATAGAGCTGTTGGTGCTGCAGGAGCACAAGTCAGTGCCTCCTTCAGTACAGAAGAACAGTGAGGTTATCAGCGCTCACCGTTATTACAGAGCAAACTGAAAAGCAGCTTCTGGAGTCTGCGCATGTGCAGTTAAACTTGGAAGTCCAGATGCAGTGTTCTGAGTTACTCTGCTCCTCCACAGACTGCGCTTTAACAGTGCCTCGCCAATAGACTCGGCAATGAAATCCAGAAAAGGGCTTGAAATTGCTGTACTTATCCACTCGTTATCTACAAAACATGCCATGGGTTGGTGCATTCAGGTGTTAGTGAATTTTTAATGGCATGATAAGTCTTAATTACCTGCCAAACAACCTCTCTGATACCAAAAACTTAACTTTACAAGTGTGCAGTCTTACTCCTTCAGAATTGAATTACTTTTGGAGAAATTAAAAAATTTAAATAATTCTTGGTTTTCTTTGTCGCTTTTATCTTTCCCTTAATCCACTCTTTCTTTCCTTCCCTGTATCCGATTTCACAATGTATTAAATATTCTAACTTACACTTCCTGGTTTAGATTCTGTGCATCTCAGTGAGGATACTTCAATCTGATTGGGTGAAGAACCTCGTTGTTGCTTGCCCTGCTCAGGCGTGCCACAGATGCCCTGTAGAGGGCGTCACGCTGGATCAAACGGCCAATGACAGCAAGTTCAAGCTCAAAAGCCCACGAAAAGTCTGTGGGCAGCTGTAAGCATAGTGAACATCAAACACTATTCCTTTGCTACTAATCACCAAATCTGGGTCAATGGAGGAAAAAAAGGACTAAAAAATGTATTTCGCATTTTAGAAACCTAACATTTACCAATAAAGCAGGCATTAAATAGAGCCTTTTAATTATCATAATTTTCACCATTCTGCTTCTCCTCCTCCAAACCACATGGCAACATATTTAAAAAAAGGAATAAAAGTTGACGAGAAAATAATTTTAGATGTATTAAAAATTCACAGGAGGAGCTTGCAAAAGAATCGTGAAAGTAAAAGGTCCCTGAAGAGGGCTGTACTTCATCAAATCTTCTGAAAATAGTCTTCGAGGGGAAATAAAGTTAGTGTCTTCAGCTTTAATGACACCACTTAAAGGGACAATCTGTATTAACATAGTGCCTTTTGCATTTTCAGGTTGTCCCAAAGTGCATCACAGGACTATGAATTATTTTTGAAGTGTAGTCACTGTTGTTATGTAGGCAGACTAGACCGCCTACAGCAAGGTCCCACAAAATGATGAATGACCAGTTTTTGGTGGGTTTGGCTGGGGCATAGGTTTTAATAGGGATATGGTGAACTCTCTGCTCTTATTCAAATAGTAGCATGGAATCTTTTATGCCTAACTGAACAGGCTGATGGGGCCACAGCTTCACATCTCATCCAAAGGATGAAATTTCCAAAAGTGGATCACTGCTTCAGTATAGCACTCAGGCGTCAGTCAGCTCCGATTAATGTGCCCTAGGTTTAATATTAAATTTTAACCACCCAGTATTAGCAGTGCGAATCACAATAATAATCGTTATGATCAATCCTTCCTGACCACCACAATAAAAAACAAGGCTATACACTAGAAAACTGTAGACCTCTTTCTATAACTCAGTAGATATGTATGATCTGTGCTCAGGTACTGAGTTGTAACCAAACAGCCTTTCTGTCTGCCCCTTTTCACATTACCTAAATTACTGAATTACCTAAAGTCTCCGTCCCCACAGAGTGGTTAGAATGTGGAACTTGCTACCACATGGATTAGTTGAGGCAAATAGCATAGATGCATTTAAGGGAAAGCTAAACAAGTAGATGAGAGAGAAAGGAATAGAAGGATATGCAGATAAGGTGGGAAGAGACTCGTGTGAAACATAAACACAGGCACAGACCAGTTGGGATGAATGGCCTGTTTCTGTGCTGTAAAGACTATATAACCCTCTCACCGACTGCAATTATTTGGCTACCATTTGCTCCCACAACACACAGAAAGTTGGCACAAGTATAAGTACAATGGCCTGGACTGGCTACTTTGCAGACACTGCACCGCCCTACTCAGAATTTGGGATCACTCAAGCATTTCTTTGTACAATTCTTTAGGTTATATCATGCAAGTGATTTCTTTTTTAAATCATAAAACTGTCTTCACTAAATACTTCTTCCAATGAAAAGGATATTTATTTGTAGAGGAAGGTTTTCTACTGAGGCTAAAGACTTAACCACCAAACAAACTCCTGAACACAAATTGTAGACATACAAGAATGTTTTTCATGCTGGGCTGAGAATGGAGGGCTTGTGTTCCATAGACAGCAGTGAGCACACATGACTGGAACCATTTTAAAAATCCTCTTCAGAACAGTGCAGTGTTATGGGTAATAGAACCCTCTTGGGAACTCCTAGGTTACAGATCTGAAATTCAGCTGCGTATGATTACATTTCAACAGGTTTTCCAACATTCGGCACAGGGATCATCCTATGAAAAGCCAGCCTGCTCTGGAAACTGGATAGCACAATGCTCTAGAACATTACTGGGGACAAGTGGCCTTCTCCTGCTTCCATTTCTTATTTTTATCTTTCTTATTATTGTACTTCTATCCTTGGGTATCAATTCAGCTGATGCTGCAGAATAAAATCTCCTTTGTCTCTCCTGACTGTTACATTTCAAAATTAAATTTGTTTTGGTCATACATGCCCAAGTCCCTCGTGGGCAAAAATCCACAACACAAACCAAATTCAACCATGATCGGTCGTCCCAGAGAAGGCATAAGGAATGTAAGGAATTGTTAGACTTGTATAATAGTGTATTGTAATTAATATATATAATATAATTCCTTGGCTTTTGCTTAAGACACGTTGTTAGCAAAATGCAGGCAGATTTTAAGTTGCATCTTATTTGTACTGTGTTTGACCTGGATTCTTTGATACCTGATGTGGACCTTAGCTGACAAAAGTATGGAAGTGTCCCAAGTGCCACATTCCTCGACCATGACATCTTGCATCCCAAGTTCAAATGCCCGTAAGACAAAAATAAGCAGCAGCTTGTTTTCAGAGAATGGACGGGTGTGCAGTGCGCTTTAATCATCATCCACCCCAAGCTTCGAATAAGCTGGATTTTCAAACCAAATTGGGAAAATAATTTCTAAACCTTCTGTACTTACAGACAGCTATTGTTGTTCCAGTAAAGCACAGCAATGTTAAGGCCCAAACTGCTCTTCAGCTTCATTCATTTGCCAATTTAATCGAGAACACCTGCTTCTACAACATGCTTAGGACCAATAATATAAAAAGATGGTTGATAAGTAAATTGGCCATTGTAAATTGCCCCTAGTGTAGGTAGGTGGTAGGAGAATGGTGGGGATGTGGTAGGGAATATGGGTAATGTAGGATTAGTATAAATGGGTGGTTGTTGGTTGGCACAGACTCAGTGGGCCGAAGGGCTGTATCTCTCTATGACTCTATGGTGCAGCCTAGGGAGGTATTAGCTGATCTCAGCTGGAATGATACTGGGACTTCGCATTTTTGTGCTGGGGAGTGGTAAACATTTATAAAGATATCAACCGAGGTTTGTGCGAGTTATATTTTTGGTCTTCTTAATCCTAAATCATTACAGTTCGCTTTTCTTAAATCACTCTCACTTGGTGGTTCCAAACTCCCCAAATCTTGGAAGGTATCTATCCTTGCCTTGTGATCTAGGTAAGCTTTAGGAGATGTGAATACCAAACTACTTTTCTTAATTCCCAGAAGGTACTGGGCTCCTCCAATAGAATCATAGCAAGTTTACAGCACAGAAAGAGGCCACTTGGCCCATCGTATCTGTGCCAGCTGAGAACCGAGCCACCTTAATTCCACCTGCCAGCATTTGGTCCGTAGCCCAGCACGTTACAGCACTTGAGGTGCATATCCAGACATTTTTTTAATGAGTTGAGGGGTTCTGCCTCATCTACCCTTTCAGGCAGTGGGTTCCAGACACCTACCACCCTCTGGGTGAAAAAAAAATTCTCATCTCCCCTCTAATCTTTCTACCAATCACTTTAAAGCTATGCCCCCTAGTCACTGACCTCTCTGCTAAGGTGAATAGGCCTTAACATCCACTCTATCCAGGCCCCTCAAAATTTTGTACATTTCAATCAAATCTCCCCTCAGCCTCCTCTGTTCCAAGGAGAACAACCCCAGCCTATCCAATCTCTCCTCATAGCTACATTCTTCCAGTCCTGGCAACATCCTCATAAATCTCTTCTGTACCGTCTCTAGTGCAATTACATCCTCTTTGTAATGAGGTGACCAGAACTGCACAAAGTACTCAAGTTGTGGGCTAACTAATGAGTTATACAGTTCCAGCATAACCTCCCTGCTCCTATATTCTATACCTCGGCTAATGAAGGAAAGGATTCCATGTGCCTTCTTAACCACCTTATCAACCTGTCCTGCTACCATCAGGGATCTGTGGACATTCACTGCAAGGTCCCTCACTTCCTTTATACCTCCCAGTATTCTCCCATTAATTGTGTATTCCTTTGTCTTGTTTGACCTCCCCAAAGGCATCACCTCGCACAGCTCCGAGTTGAATTCCATTTGCCACTTTTCTGCCCATCTGACCAGACCATTGTCATGCAGGCCCCTACCTGCCAAGAATGGGGCACATATATTTCACCACATGGACATTAAATTTTAAAATTGTTGCTGGGAAGAAACGAATGTCTATTACAAGGGATTGCCAAGCCCCTGACTGGAAAGACATTCGCATAGTAACAGACAGTGCTTGGAAAGGACAAAGGGGCCACTCCCTGCTCCAATTTAATCCACAATGGACTTTTGATTACCAGACGCTGAAGGTCGAGAGGCTAGCATTCAAGGTTAATTGCTAAGATGGCCAAATATACAAACAGATGTGGTCAGGCCAGTACAGTCACATGGTTAACTGGCTGTTGGGTTTTTTTGAATTTGAACTTGCCACAGAGTTTTAAAACTCAAAAAGCTCCAGGCTCCAGAATGGAGAACATCTCTCTCCTGTCTGCTCTCATCTCTTTCTCACCAGCTTTGGAATCCATTGAAGACACAGGAACCCCAAGAGAGAAATGTCTCCAACAGTGAACAAAGTTTACTGGGCCCCAATGAAAAGCAAGAATTACCTACAAGCAAGAACTACCTACAAAAAGACTCTACAATGAGCTCAAAGCACAATAACAAGAAACTCTTCAGATATTCCCTCAAACCTCTCCACTTTATTTTTCTTCTGCTCTTTTTTGTCTCTATTTGCATGTGCATATTGCGTATGCATGCTAGCGTGGGGCGCGGCATGTATCTGTAGGCGCTAACCGAATTAGAGTTTAAGTTTTAATAAATTTAACTTTTCTTCTTTAAACCTAAGAAAGCCTGTTTGTGCTCATTTCTTTGCCTTATAATTGGAAAGCGGTGAACAAAGATTCACCAAGGGGGAGCTCAAAACACGGAGTGTTTAAAATTATCCCTGTTACAGTAAGACCAGGTGAAGGCTGAAAGGGACCCCTAGACACCTTTCTCGCCTGGTCGTAACACCATCAATATCTTCCTGCAGCCTATAGCTATCCTCCTTGCTATCTACCACATGGCCAATCTTTGTGTCATTTGCAAACATCTTAATCATGCCGCCTACATTTACGTCCAAATCGTTGATAGCACAAAAAGCAAGGGGCCTAGTACTGAGTCGCAAAAACACCCATTAACAATTATCCTTTATTTCCTGCCAATTTCCAGCTTGCTACATTTACCTGGATCCCATGGGCTTTTTTTTTTAACCAGTCTGCCATGTGGGACTTTGTGAAAAGCCTTGCTAAAATGCATGTAGACCACATCAAGTGCACTACCTTCATCAATCCTCCTTGTTACTTCTTCAAAAAATTCAATCAAGTTAGTCAGATAAGATCTTCCCTTAACAAATCCACGCTGATTATCCTTGATCAATCTGTGCCCTTCCAAGTGACTGTTTATCCTGTCTCTCAGAACTGATTCCAATAATTTTCCCACTACTGAGGTTAGACTGACTGGTCTGTAATTATTTGGTCTATCCCTTGCTCCCGTTTTAAACAAAGGTATAACGTTCGCAGTCCTCCGGCACCACAACTGTATCCAGTGAGGACTGGAAAATGATGGACAGACCCTCCGCTATTTCCTCCCTGGCTTCTTTTAACAGCCTGGACTACATTTCGGCCCTGGTGATTTATCCACTTATCCACAATCTTCCATAGATATGGGGGAGGGGGGGGGGGGTGCCAGAAGATTGGAGAGTAGCAAATGTGACACTCTTATTCAAGAAAGGGTGTAAGGACATTCCTAATGACTGCAGGCCAGTCAGTTTAACATCAGTCGTGGGTAAGGTTTTAGAAACAATCGGGGAAAAAAATCAACAGGCACATGGAAAGGTTTGAGTTAATTAAGGAGAGCCAGCTTGTTAAAGTCAGATTGAGCTTGACCAAACTAATTGAATTTTTGATGAAGTAACAGAGAAGATTAATAAAGGCAGTGGGGTAAAGGCCAGAGTGAGAGGAACACGGGATGTAGGTGAGAGAGATACCAGGATGGAAGGTGTCACAGAAATAGTGTGGGGCAAGAGTGTGGAAGAATCTAAAGATGAAGACAGGGAGTTTAGATTTAGTACACTGGGGATAGTGAGTCATTGTAGGTTGACAAGGGTAGGGGCAATAAGTGAGTGGAATAAGATACTGGCAGCTGCATTTTGAACAAGTTAGGAGCTCTGGAAGATGGAGGATGGCAGCCCGGAAAGGAGGACAGTCAAACAATCAAATTTAGAAATGACAAAACCCTGGATAATAACAGAGTAGGTGGAAATGGGCAGTCTTGACGACAGATAAGATGTGGGATTTAAAACTACATGCAAGGTGGAACAAAATGCCATGGGTTTGTATGGTCTGGCGCAACCTGACTGAGTGGCCAGGAAGGAGAAAGGAATTAGTAGCAAGGAGGCAGGGTTTATGACACAGGCTGAAATGATGGCTTTGGTATTCATAACGTTAAACTGGAGGAAGTAATCTATGATTTGAGGTCAGATAAGCAGTCTGGCAGAACAGAAGTGATCATAGGATCGAGGGTGGTGGTAGATTGGTAGAGTTGGATATCATTAGCATACATGTAGAAGGTAAGCCTCAGCTTCTGAATAATGAGAAGGAGTTGAAGGATAAAACCTTGAGGGCCTCCAGAGATGGGCAATGCAGGGTTGGGAAACCATTGCTGAAAATGCATTGGCTGTGTTCAGACAGACATAAATATAACAATGCATGGACAAAGGAGGTGAGGGGATGGAGGCGAATAGCGTATTCCACCATATCAAACACTGCAGAGATCAAGGAGGACAAAAATGAACAACACATCATGGCCACAGTCATGAAGGATAACCAAGACCATCTTGGCCAACCAATAGATTACCTTTTATAAATAAGTCAATTTACCACTGTTGTTTCTGGGTTAAAAAGGCTACAGCTTTGAGCCCTATACCAGGACTGTACAGTATTATCTCAGCTTAGTGCAGTACAGTGGAAGGGCGGCACTGGCAAAGTTCCATATGAGACAATAAACAGATCTCCAGCCTGGTAAGCATTAAAAGGATAGAGTTACAGTTATGGAAGGATGAGATTAAATAGGTCAAAACAGCCTTCTTCAACTAAACCTTTCTAACTGTAATTATTAATTATAAGTTCTGCACCGAGCAACACCATCAAGCACTCCTCAGCTGAAATAAAATATGCATCCTTCACAATGCACAGTTGCCCCATCCCAATTTAACTTAACCCCGTGCCCCACCCCTATCCATCAAAGAATGATAAAGGTTTGTTAGAGAGAAAAGATTTATGGATCAAATGGCCTTTTCTTATCCTTAATCGTTTTTTGATTAGATTAGAGAGATACAGCACTGAAACAGGCCCTTCGGCCCACCGAGTCTGTGCCGAACATCAACCACCCATTTATACTAATCCTACACTAATCCCATGTTCCTACCAAACATCCCCACCTGTCCCTATATTTCCCTACCACCTACCTATACTAGTGACAATTTATAATGGCCAATTTACCTATCAACCTGCAAGTCTTCTGGCTTGTGGGAGGAAACCGGAGCACCCGGAGAAAACCCACGCAGACACACGGAGAACTTGCAAACTCCACACAGGCAGTACCCGGAATCGAACCCAGGTCCCTGGAGCTGTGAGGCTGCGGTGCTAACCACTGCGCCACTGTGCCGTTCTTCTGTTCTTAACGCTTCCTTCAAGTACTGGTTTGCTCACAACAAAGCCAGTTTAATGGGAAAACAATCTAAATTAAAATATGACAGTGATTCTAGTTTCATCCTGCAAAATGTATCGCTGATTATAGATGTTAAAAGAAGTGATATAATTTTTAAGCATTTTTTCAGCTATTCACAATATATCATTCTCTTAGTGATGGAGACAATATGTGATCGGAAGCTCAGCTCAGGGTCAAATAGGACACCAAGATTGCGAATGGTTTGGTTCAACTTCAGACTTTCTCCGAACAAAAGAAGATGGCAATACCTGCCCCCAAATCTTAAACATTCTCCATCTAATTTTTCCTTGCTGCACAATATATCTCTTGATCCCTCCACTGTCTCTGATTTGTCACACTGCTTGTCTGATATCTAGCAGATATTTCCTCTATTTAAATATCGGGAAAATTGAAGCCACTGTTTTCGGTCCCTGCCATAAACTCCATTCCCGAGCCACTGACTCCATCCCTCTCCCTGGCCACTGTGTGAAGCTGAACCAAACCATGCACAATCTTGGTGTCCTATCTGACCTTCCAACCACATATCATCTTCATCACTCAGACTGCCTACTTCCCCTCTGTAACATTGCCCATCTCTGGCCTGCCTCAGCTCATCTGCTGATGAAATCCTCATCCATGCCTTCATTACCTCTAGATTCAATTATTCCAATACTCTTCTAGTCAGACTCCTACCTAGCACCCTCCGGATCTTGAGCTCATCCAAAACTCTGCTGCACATATCTCAACATAAACCAAGTCCCATTCGCCCATCACTCTGTGCTCGCTGATCAACGTTGGCTCCCGTTTCAGCAATGGCTCAATTTTAACATTCTCACCCATGTTTTCAAATCCCTCTGTGGCATCGCTCCTCCCCAACTCTGTAACCTCCTCCAGCCCCAAAACTTTCCAAGATCTCTGTGCTGGCTCCTCCAAATCTGGCCTCTTGCGCTTCCCCAGTTTGCATTGCTCCATTGTAAGCAGCTGTGCCTACAGCCGCCTAGGCCCTATGTTCTGTATTTCTTTCCCTCTCTCTCCTCCATTAAGACAGGTCTTAAAACCTACCTCTTTGACCAGGCTTTTGATCTCCTAATGTGGCTCAGTGTCAAATTTTGTTTGATAACCCTCCAGTGAAATGCCTTGGGATGTTTTGTGATATCAAAGATGCTGTAGAAATGCAAGTAGTTGTTGTAGGAAAGTAGCTGACCTGTGTTTTCACCTCCCTCTGATATATAAATTAGTAGTTCAGTACAAAGGGAATAAATTATCTTCCTTCCGTCTGCCATAGTAAATAAAATCATACTTTCCCCAAGAGTGCAGCTAAATGTAATCAGCTACGTATGTGATACAGAATGGAAAGGCTGTATAAATTAGAACAAATAAGAATACTTTGATTTTTATTTTAATATAAAGTCACTAAATAAAAGGGATATGAATAATTGACTTTCAAATGTTTACATTTTCATGGGAAATCAGAAAAGGATAATTTTTTCCTCTCACTCATCACCTCGCTTAGCTGCAGTTCCAGAACCACTGGAAGCCTTAAGGTTCCTCAATCATGAGGTCATTATTCACGTGAGCTTTGACGGTGAGCACTAACAGATTATTTGACTGCACCTGCTGCCAGGTCATGCCTGATGATGTCTTCATCCAATGTCAAGTAGGGGGTTGCTGGATAACACTCCAGAGTAAGGAACTCATCAATTTCCCACCCCAAGGGCACTAAAACCAATTGTAGCACCCAACTAAAGCCCATCAGGTATCTCAAAGACCAGGAATCAAACTGGTACCTTCCAGCTATTCACCAACTGAGCATACAAAGAAAATGTTTGAATAAGATAACTGATAATTTCCATTTTGCTGTTAGTCCACATGAGTATTTTCTCAAGGATTGATTTCTCCAATGGGATAGAGGTTGGGGGTGGTGAAAAAGAAACTATAGAGCAACTGAAGGTCAGTGGTATCACTGAGAATTGCAAAGCAGTCCCACCCATTGTTTGCATCTATATTAAATGTGGTAGTGTTCAACAATGTAGAGAAAAAAAAACTTACATTTCCACCTGACAAAACAATTCCGTACAGTTTTCCAAATGCAAGACAGAAAATAAATCTTTACAGATACTAAAGGAAAAGACTAAATTGGGATAATACTTAATTTTAGGACAAATTTTTGGGGGTTTTTTTCAAGCAACATAATTCTCAAAAGTATTTCCTGACATAAATTAATTTAAAATCTTGTGGCTAAACTAATTGGCGGAAGTTGCAAGCAGACAGTAGTAAGTTTGGCCAGCACATCCTGAGACTGAGCCAAGCAACCTCGCCTGCAGAAACCACGCCCCCTGTTGCTGAGGTCAGAGGTGCAGTGGGGTTAAATGACAACAACCAATTCCAGAAGAACAGAGAACTTTTGATGAGATTTGGGGGATATCTAACCCTTGTTTATCTTTCCCACCAGAGCAAAAAAAAAAGGCATTCTTTTATCTACTTACTGCTGAAGCTCAGTGCAAAAATGTGAAATTATGTCCAAACAGAAATTACTTGGACAAGTCTGTGAGTCTCATGATATTCCTTGGCATACAGCTTTTTAAAAAAAACTCCCACACAATGAAAAAATCTATTTGTTTCACTGGTTTTTCAAACAGGTTCAAATTTTTCCTATTGCAAACCTCCATTTCTAATGGTCTCATCTTGGTAGACCTTTGGAAGCTTGATCCCACTTTGCACTCCTTTGAAAATAATGAGTTACTAAATACTAAATGGCAAAAATTGCAAATAACATGTGCAGTATTTAACTACTAAATAATACAATTGGTTGTCTAACTAGCCACATAAAAAGTTACTGGTTTTGCCAAGAAATCTCTGATCAGCAATTTTTTTAAACTGCAGGTTGGGTGGTGCAGTGGCCATTTCCTGCCGCTATCACTCACTTGATATTCACTAAATAGTAGTGAAAATAATTAAAACAAGCGTACTTGTTCAGCTGACCCCAATTATTGCAACAAAGAGAAGAATTTTCTAAGAAAATGCAAAAGGATATGGGTGAGTGCTCAATATTGTTATGAATGTACTATCGCACATTAAAAACATGCAGCGTAAACTGTTTACAGGCCTGAAATAAGTGGCACGCTGGGAGCGCACTCCAGAAGCTGGAGGCAGGCCCGAGACTCACCCAAAATTGGGCCCTGGACCTCATCAGCATATCGCAAGCCAGTTGCAGATGTCAATCTGATACCTAGAGGCAGCTCGCTGGTTCTGCAAAGTTGGGAAGAGCACTCCTGCTGCTCCTGGTTGCACATATGGTAATTATTTTTTTTAAATTTAACTTTTTGGTGGCTACCTCCAGCAGTCCCTTTAAAGACTGCTGGTTAGGCCAGATGTGGACATAGTTATCTTGACAGACCAGTTTGAAGAGGAAAGCCTCAAGCAGGCTAAGCCCTCTATTTCCAAACGCAAAGCACCTGATGCCCGTTTCAGGTGGGGGCCCTGGATGCCTATACTGGAGCCTTTACCAAATGGCAAGCTGCATACTCCAGGCACAGAACGTGCACACACACTCTGGCCACCTTATAGGACAATTAGCCACCCATATTACACCTGCAAGACAGGGAAATGTCAATGAAATTCTAGGCCAATAGATTTTCTATAGTACACCAAGAGAAGGAAAGGGAACAGTAAAAGAGTACTGCATGCATCAAACCTGGAGTCATCGTGGTCTGCAAGGTTCAGTACCATACCATGCAATGCATTCCCCGCCCTACCCGCAACCCCCCACGAAACACTGAGGGAACCAGTGGGATTGAGAAGACAGTGTAAATGGCACAAGCTATAGTTTCCTACTTTATGATGTCATCCAAACATCAAAAACTGTTAGTGTTGTAATTCACTCTCAATAATCAGCTATTCTATTTAAAAACAAAAATCAGAGTTGAATTACTTTATCTTCCACATTACTTGCTTTCTTTTGAGCATCGCACCTTCCAATTCACTGCACCTGTTACCCCTTACAGTCAATTTCAAACACGCAGAATATGTTTAAGCAGTAGCAATCCACGGCTTTCAGTACCTGCTTAGTTCAATTATGACCTGCATTTTCAAGCCAATTAATGCTGGTTATTGTACTTCTCTGCTGCAATTTGTAATCTTGTAACTAGAAACTCAAAAAGGGAGCAGCAAAGGTGAAGAGGGGAAATAAAAATAAAAAGGGTTAAAACTGAACAGGGAGGTATTTTCACCCCAACTTTACAATCATATTTTATTTTATTTTATTTTATGCATTTAATGGTAACTTCAGCCGAAGGAACAAATGGCAAATTAGCAAAACCATGTATTATCTGCGGATTGAATTGTCCTTATTTGTAGTCAAGTCTCAGTTTACTCTGACTGTGGAAATAAAGGTGCAAGTGTCTACTCTGTTTCCCTAAAAATAACCAGGTGCGCAGTTTACTCCCACACAGGTTAACTGCTGCTGTTCACTCCTCCTGTTCATTCAGCTGCTCTAAAGTCTAATCCCTATTCATCTTTCTGACCTTTACAGTTTAATGAATTCTAAGCCCTTAATGTAGTTTGAAGTGCCTGGTTTGTTTAATGTGGAACTCCAGGCTTCAGGTTACTGGGGAAAGCCAAGCTTCCTTCTCCATGACAAAATTCAGAAACACACTGAGAAGCTGCAGCAATAGGGAGTCCACTACTCACTGAACTGAATGTTTGCAAAACCGCAATCAGTTTCTACGTTCCTCTGAAGGCTCAATCGTTAATGCACCACGCGGAGTGGTTCCAAGCCACAAAGACCATGGAAGTTTGATTCGTGGTCTGTCCGCAGACCGAGCTGATCTCAGTCAGACCAGCAGTAGGGACAATGTAACTTATTTATTCAAAAAGGGAGGGAGACAGAAAGCAGGAAACTACACGCCAGTTAGCTTAACATCTGTCTTAGGGAAACTGGTAGAAGCTATTATTAAAGATGTTAGAACAGGGCACTTAGAAAAATTCAAGGTAATGAGGCAGCATCAACATGGTTTTGTGAAAGGGAAATCATGTTTAACCAATTTATCGGAATTCTTTGAAGAAGTAACATGGGCTGTGGATAAAGGGGAACCAGTGGATATACTGTACTTCGATTTCCAGAAGGCATTTGATAAGGTGCCACATCAAAAGTTATTGCGGAAAATAAAAGCTCATGCTGTAGGGGTAACATTTTGGCATGGATAAAAGATTGGATAGCTAACAGGAAACAGAGAGTAGGCATAAATAGGTCATTTTCTGGCTGGCAAGATGTAATGAGTGGTGTGCCGCAGGGATCGCAGCTGGGCCTCAACTTTTTACAATTTATATACATGACTTAGATGAAGGGAGCAATAGCATGGTAGCTAAATTTGCTGATGACACAAAGATAGGTCAGAAAGTAAGGTGTGAAGAAGAAATAAGGAGGCTACAAAGGGATATAGATAAGTTAAGTGAGTGGGCAAAGATCTGGCAAATCGAGTATAATGTGGAAAAATGTGAAATTGTCCATTTTGGCAGGAAGAATAAAAAAGCACATCATCTAAATGGTGAGAGATTGCAGAGCTCAGAGATGCAGAAGGATCTGGGTGTCCATGTACATGAATCGCAAAAGGCTAGTATACAGGTACAGCAAGTAATTAGGAAAGCTAATAGATTGGTATCATTTATTGTGAGGGGAATTGAATACAAAAGTAGGGAGGTTATATTTCAGTTATACAGGGCATTGGTAAGACCACATTTGGAGTACTGTGTACGGTACTGGTCTCCTTATTTAAGGAAGGATGTAAATGCTTTGGAAGCAGTTCAAAGAAGGTTTACTAGACTAATACCTGGAATGAGCAGGTTGTCTTATGAAGAAAGGTTGGACAGGCTAGGCATGTATCCGCTGGAGTTTAGGAGAGTAAGAGGCAATTTGATTGAAATATATAAGATTCTGATGGGTCTTGACAGGGTAGATGTAGAAAGGATGTTTCCTCTTGTGGGAAAATCTAGAACTAGGGTCACTGTTTAAAAATAAGGGGTTACCCATTTAAGACAAACGAGAAATATTTTCGCTCAGAGGGTCTTTGGAATGCTCTTCCTCAAAAGGCATTGGAAGCAGAGTCTGAATATTTTTAAGGCAGAAGTAGATAGATTATTGATAAGCAAGCAGTTGAAAGGTTATTGGGGGTAGGTGGTAATGTGGAGTTGAGATTACAATCAGATCAGCCATGATCTTGTTGATTGGCAGAGCAGGCTCAAGGGGCCGAGTGGCCTACTCCTGTTCCCAATTCGTTTGTTCGTATGACACTTCAAATCCTTAGAGCTCCCTGGTTATGGGAGAAAAAATATTCAGCAGGATTCCTGTTTCTGACTGCTGTCCAGTGACCCCCAACTCCCTTACTGGAAGTACCTAAATTCCTGAACATAGGACATGGGCAAGTTTACTGTGTTTTGAGTCCCATTACTCAAAACACCTACTGACACTTGCCTCAGTTTCCAAACATGCACACATTCCAATAATAGATCATTAGATAGCTATTATGATGATAAATCCCGACTCATTTTTCTCCTTTACATGCTCGCATATGCTGATGAAACTGTCCACAGCCATCCGGAATGAGGTTTGTTAACTAAGAACCAATGAGGGGCAAAAATCTGAGGCTTTCTTGGATCTGTATGAAGGTATACAAAACGCTGTATTCAGTGCCCTCACTTTGGAAACAGTCAAGTTGAAATGCGTTTAGTTAACTCATTCCATTATGTCGACAAGAATGCAATACAAAATTCTCTCCGTTTACTTGAACAGAATTAAAATACCCTTTAGTTCTGCACTCATAATCCAAGTTAAATATAGGCTATCCATACCTCTCAGTATTTTAAAGGCCTGGATCATGTTACCTCTCATTATTCCCCTCTCCAGTAAAAACAAGCTCTGCAAGTCACTCCTAGTAACTTTGTCAGTCATCTAACAAATCAATGTCATGTTGTAGCAGGGTGTCGGAAAATTCCGACTGTACTAAAAAATTCATTAAACATCTAAGTTACTTTTTAAATTAGAATTTAAATCAATTTTTCACCAACAAGCTGGCTGGCTACCCAGTTGGAGGTCATCTTTGATGTAGCTCTGAAACTAAGCTTTGAAGACACTTTGTCGCCTTATCCTGGCTGCAAGAATTTATGCAGCTATTCTTCTACTGCAACTTGTTGCTTTGAATAAGCAGTGGGCAGTTGGGCAATGGAGGCCAAGATTGGGTCTTAAAATGCCACAGTTCCACACCTGCCTTGATAACCCTGGGACGATGACAGCACTAACTGAGGAGCCAGCAATTTATAGAATCTTATCTTGGATTACTACCTGATCTGCTGTACTGAAAAGGTTACAATATCATATACTTAGGATGACAATTATACAACCAGACAAACTAATGTGACCAAACCAGTCATTCCCCAATAGCATCTCTTGGGTCTGACTTAAACCCTTCTAAATAACAACAAAATGCTTAAAATGTCTTGATCACATACAGTATCAGAATCATTGAGAATGTTTCCAATGTATGGGAATAAATCTCACTGTCCAATTCTTCGCACTTGCTGGAGAATTCTTGAAATTTATTGCCAAATCTCACATTAGCCTTCACTATTCAACATACCAGACCACAACTAATTGGATCTTTCGTTTGAAAATGCTTTTCAACACTATTTGCCCTCAGAGTTATATAAATAGCTGAGACATGAATTATTACCAATCTTCAGCTGGATTAAAATCAAGTGCAGAAAGCAAGAAGCACCACGAGTAAATCACAGTGGGATGGATGAGGCCTGAGGAAAGTGAATTATAGTCATGACAGAATTTATACAGTTTAAGATCACACTGAACTCATTAAATTTAGAAAAAAACACATTAAAGAATTAAGATTTGCTATTCTGTATTTTATATCCCCTAATTAACACTGTGGTTAGAAGGCTATATCTGATAGTCAAATTCCAGATACCAATGCCTCTTCCTCCTGACCCAGTACTGCTAATAAAATTTTTTAAGGGGCTCAATCAGAGACACTTTAACAACTCAGGGCTTAGAAGCCATTCAGGATGGGGATGGAGTGGATCTAATGCCTTTTCCAAATCCATAACATTCAGCTTTTAGTCACTGCAGTAGATGTGATGCAGATGCAAAATTACTCCTATTTAAATGCATTTATGGATATTTTAAGCAATATATTTTGCCTTACATTCAACTTGGCTATTGCACCATCACTGTTCTGATTTTTTTGTTTAATAGAGACATAATGGCAGTAGTTTCCGTTTCCCTATAATTTGACTTCATCTGACTATCTATGTGGCATGCACGAGTCCTGTGTGGTACACCTCACAAAGCAGTTAGCATTCGCTACAGATCGAAGGCATTGGGCTGATCAAAATGTCCATGATGTCTACCACCTACTCAGCTGAATAGCATACTGTAGTTACAAAGTTCTCAAACTTGGAGACATACTTGATGAGGCACAGGCAGAGCTGACAAAGTGCTTAGTGGATAGCTTTCTCCTGTTCATTTCTGATTCACTTCTGTCGCTTGTGAATGATTGGAGTTGCAGGAGAGAACTGCCTCTTGTGCTTTGTACTTGCTGGTAGAATCTACCGCAGCCCGATGCATTGCGTACAGAATACAGAATGGTTGTTCCAGCAGGTATACAGTTACACCACATCAAATGAGGACAGGCTGCATATTTTACTTCAACATGGTTGAGCGTCAAATCAAAACCAGGTGGTCGATTTGAGCTAAGATCAGAAATAAATCTGTGCCTTGAGGAATGACATGCAAAGTGGTAGTGATGTGAAATAAATGAAAGTAGGTAGTCTTTGTGAAGGAGCAGATATGGGCCAGGATTTTGCTTTTGGGTCAGGACCCTGACGTTGGGTCCAATGGGGGTTACAACTCCACATTGTGAGTGAAACAGTCAAATAGCAGTGATTTTCCCCGAACTAGCCAATTAGTAACCAGCCGGGCTCTCAAAACTGGAGGGCCAATAGGAGGCCCTCCAGCAGGGAAGGAGCAACAGCCTGCAGTTCAAATAAGAGCGAAAGCACCTCCACCTTGAGGTGCCCTCTCTGCAACTTTTAAATGGCTTTAGCAGCTGGGTCACCATTGTGCAGGGGGAGACCCTCCACAGGGCAGCCGGCAGCCACAGCTGTAGACAGGCAGGCAGGGAGGGCCTCAAAGCCTGTCTAGAGCGCTGGCCACCCCAGTCTGCTCACAAGTGGAGGTAGCCCTTCCACAACCAATCAGGGAAAATGGCCCAGGAGCAGGATGGTGGCAGCAAACTGGCACTCAGGCCAGCAGCACGCTTTTCACGCCCACCTGCCTCCATACCCACTCCCCTGGAAAGCTAACATTCTGCCCATGGGTTCAGAAGTTTTTGGGAAATAGAGATAGGTGCCTCAGCATTCACGTAGCACCTGATGTCACATCTTCAGATGATGTCAATATAGATAACAAACACTGGTATTGAGTTAAGGTACTGATCAGCCATGATCTAGTTGAATGATCGAATAAGCTCAAGAGGTTGAATGGCCTACTCCTATTCCTATGTCAATGTTCTCTATTCAATCTAGAGTTAATTGTTTCTAATGTAACGGATGTAAATCAACCCACTCTGCTTCAGGTATACCCCAATAACTTGGTGGTGGTAGGCATCCATCTATGAAAGATGGTGGACACGCAGCAAACAATCCACTTAGGTGGGGTGTCTTCTCTTGGTGCACCTTTGCTGATGACTGTGAAGGCCAATCCTTGAGTGTTACAACCAAGGCAGGAGGAATGCATTGTTTATTCTAGTTCCACTTCTCCACAGGTCACAACATATATTTAAATATTTTTCCACTTACCATACAGTCAATCCAAGACTCTTTTTAACCCAGAATAAAACGCACCAACCAGATTTCTTCAATAAACAACAAAATTAGCAGTTTATTATAAAATAAGTCTTAACCAGTAATGAAGTAAAGCATAAACACACAGATCGAAATCTAAAAGTCCCCTTTTCACCTTAGCCACACACACACACATGTAAACCAAAAAAAAAGAGATTTACTCTGTATAACTCTGGTACAAACAAAACAGAGAACAAATGCATTGGCCAAAATACTTGCTAATTCATGAAGAAAAAAAGAGAAGATATGAAAAGATGTCAGAAGTCCTTTTTGGTTTGGCATCCCAAATACCTGGGATCTTCCTAGAACAGTTCTTGTCAGGCAATGTTGAAGATCAGTTTGGGTAGGCTTTCCCGGAAAAAATGCAGCAACAGAGGTTTCAGGCAGTTTTTACACTTGCTTCTCAGCTTCTCAAGAGATGAAAAACTGGCAGGCTTTTTCAAAGAGCTGGAACAGACTGAGCTGGGTGTTGCTCTCTTGGTGAGTTTTCTCCAACTGTCTTTTCAAACCATTGTCCATATCCCAACTCACTGTCCAAAGTAAAACAATAAACAACGTCAGGAGTCAAGCCTCCTGATCCCTATAAATCATGACCTGTCACTCCTTTGTAAACATCTTTCCCAAAGTCAAAAACAACCCCTGCTGGGTAATTATTTGAAGACAGATGCCTTACAATAACTGTTTATAATCGAGACCTCTCAGTGACCCTTGTAAAAAAAAAACACATCCATGGACTCCTTTTCAGTTTTAAAACACAAATCTTCAAAATCTAACAAAAATAGAAGCATTCTTAACAATAGGCACAAGTGCCGCAAATGAAACTGCAAAGTGACACTGTGAGTTGTTGGTTTCGACGGTAGCACCTATTGCCAAGCTGCTATAATCACTGGTCGTCGTCGTGGTAGTACACGCCAGTCCACAGGAATTGTCGCCATTTCCCTCTTTTGCCAGCTACTGACTCCCAAGTGCAACAGTCAACGTTTAAAGCCTTCATGCCACGGTTGCAAGCATCCTTGAAGCGGAGCTCTGGGCACCCCACTGGTCGTCTAGCCCCGGCTACCTACTATTCAGAAGGTCCTTCAGTATGCAACTGTTTTCCATCCTGCGGACGTGTCCGATCCAC
Source organism: Heterodontus francisci (assembly GCF_036365525.1). Lineage (NCBI taxonomy): Eukaryota > Metazoa > Chordata > Chondrichthyes > Heterodontiformes > Heterodontidae > Heterodontus > Heterodontus francisci. Next base: position 184,992,555 of record NC_090372.1, on the reverse strand, counting down.
CGAAGCCGCCTCTGTTTGATTAGTGCCAACACACTTGGCAGCTCTGCCTTTGAGAGGACTGCTGTATTATTTGTGATTTTTTCCTGCCAGGATAGACCCAAAATGCACCGCCGACTGTGAAGATGGAAATTAATGAGTTTCTTTTCCTGGTAGCTGTAAGTCGCCCATGTTTCACAGCCATACAGCAAGGTGCTGAGAACACAGGCCTTATAAACCATCAGGATGGTCCTAAGGGTCAGCTTGGTGTTATCCCATGAGCGTTTTGCGAGTCAGCCAAAGGTGGTACCTGCTTTCCCTATGCATGTATCAAGCTCTGCAATGAGGACCAGATTGTCCATCACCGTGGACCCAAGGAAGCAGAATTTGCAAATCACTTCCAGTGGGTGTTATTTAGTGTGATCAGGGGCAGAGATGCATAGTTGAAGCATAACCTCCCTACTTTTGTATTCAATTCCCCTCGCAATACAAAGAATAAAGAACAGTACAGCACAGGAACAGGCCATTTGGCCCTCCAAGCCTGCGCCGATCTTGATGCCTACCTAAACTAAAACCTTCTGCACTTCCGGGGACCGTATCCCTCTATTCCCATCCTATTCATGTATTTGTCAAGATGCCTCTTAAACGTCATTATTGTACCTGCTTCCACCACCTGCCCCAGCAGCAAGTTCCAGGCACTCACCACCCTCTGTGTAAAGAACTTGCCTCGCATATCACCTCTAAACTTTGCCCCTCGCACCCTAAACCTATGTCCCCTAGTAACTGACTCTTCCACCCTGGGAAAAAGCTTCTGACTATCCACTCTGTCCATGCCACTCATAACTTGGTACACCTCTATCATGTCGCCCCTCCACCTCCGTCGTTCCAGTGAAAACAATCCGAGTTTTTCCAACCTCTCCTCATAGCTAATACCCTCCAGGCAACATCCTGGTAAACCTCTCTGTACCTTCTCCAAAGCCTCCACGTCCTTCTGGTAGTGTGGCGACCAGAATTGCACGCAATATACTAAGTGTGGCCTAACTAAGGTTCTGTACAGCTGCAGCAAGACTTGCCAATTTTTATACTCTATGCTCCGACCAATGAAGGCAAGCATGCCATATGCCTTCTTGACTACCTTATCCATCTGCGTTGCCACTTTCAGTGACCTGTGGACCTGTACGCCCAGATCTCTTTGCCTGTCAATACTCCAAATGGTTCTACCATTTACTGTATACTTCCCACCTGTATTAGATCTTCCAAAATGCATTCCCTCACATTTGTCCGGATTAAACTCCATCTGCCATTTCTCCGCCCAAGTCTCCAACCAATCTATATCCTGCTGTATCATCTGACAATCATCATCACTATCTGCAACTCCACCAACCTTTGTGTCGTCCGCAAATGATAAACAATAACATTCTATGAGCTTTCCTAATTTTGTGCTGTACCTGCATATTAACCTTTTCAATTCATGCACCAGGACACCCAGATCCCTCCGCATCTCAGACCTCTGCAATCTCTCACCATTTAGATAATATGCTTCTTTCCTAGTCAGGGATGTATTTTAAACTCACAATAATTAAAAACAAAGTTAGAAAATAGGTTGGATGAAACCAAATGGTCATTACCCAGGAGTTACAGGAAGAAAGATTTACTTTGATTTAGTTTTGACCTTTTACACAGTATTTCACAGAAGCTACCGTGACAAGTGAAGCACTTCCTTGCTTTCACTGCTTTGTTTGCATTTGTGATGACAATATCACTTTTGTGAACAACATTATCTTTGCTACAAAAATAGACTTGTGTGGTCAGGAGAAACATCTAGAGGACACAGTGATCGAATCAGTATTTTGGGAAATTAACTTTAAGCTGGAGCAGAGGAACTGTCAAAAGTGATTATAAATGAAACACAAACCAGAGTTTTATTACTGATGTTGTTTGAATCCACTCATTTCCCAAAATGATAGGCCACTGAGGTATACTGATTGTATTCACTGCAACCCTGATAATTTTAACTCATCTGCAATATTACTTTGGACAAATTGTTTAATTTTACACATACAGAAAGGAGGGAATTGAGGAAGCACAACATCTTCCCAAAATAGCGAGAATCAGCAGTGCGGTTACCTTTAGTTAGCAGATGAGCCAGATGTAACTTTTACGCTAAGCCAAAATTTTATCCAGAGTAACATCAGCAAAAGTGAACCCATCTCTTCAGCTCCGACATGCCTCTGGAAGTACTCCCATCAAGCCCAGTGCTGTCATCTGAGGCTTAGCCCAATGGCATAAAGCTTTTGGAGTCCTGCTTGACGTAGAGCTGAGATCCCTTCTCCATATCTAATACATTATCAAGACTGCTTTCATTCAGCGATGAACAATTGCCCACCGCTGCCCCTTTATGTCCCCTACTGTTCCCCAACTCATGCTGTTGTTATTTCAAAGCTCATCTTCTCCAGTTATCTTCTCGCTAGCCTCCATACCTCAACAAACTGTAACTCAGGTTCAGAATACCTAGTTCGATATTCTCCCCTTACCCAAATACCTGGACTGGCAAGATCCACTGACTCCCCACAGCTCACTGAATTGATTTCAAAATACTGATCCACCTCCAGCTTACACCCTCCATTCCTTTCATGTCCCAACCCAGACCCAACCTAACCCAATCCATACAAAAAATAACTTCTCCAGTTCCTGCACTCCACGGCTGCCACTCATTCTTTCAGAACGTCAACTTGATTTTTTTAAAAATTCGTTTATGGGATGCTTATAGGCCAGCATTTGTTGCCCATGCCTAATTGCCCTTGAACTTGCTAAGCCATTTCAGAGGGCATTTTAAAAGTCAACCACATTGCTGTGGGTCTGGAGTCACATGTCGGCCAGACCAGGTAAGGACATCAGATTTTCTTCCCTAAAGGACATTAGCGAACCAGATGGGTTTTTACAACAATCAACAATGGTTTCATGGTCATCCTTAGACTAGTTTTTAATTCCAGATTTATTAATTGAATTCAAATTTCACCATCTACCGTGGTGGGAATCGAACCCATGTCACCAAAGCATTTGCCTGAGCTCTGGATTACTAGTCCAGTGATATTACCAATACGCCACCCACTCCCCCCATGCAGAACATAGAACGTTGTTGGTTCAGCCCCACTCCAGATACTTTTTTTTAATGCATATTTTGGATGTGAAAGTCGCTGGCAAGAATTTCCCATCCCTAATTGCCGTAGAAAAGGTAGTGGTGAGCTAACCTTACTGAACCACTGCAGGCCATGTGGTACAGGTGCACCCAGAGTGCTGTTAGGAAGGGAGTTCCAGGTTTTTGACCAGGTCAGGATATTGTGAGACTTGGAGGGGAACTTGGAGGTGGTGGTGTTCCCATGGATCTACTGCCCTGGTCCTTCTAGGTGGTAGAGGTCATGGGTTTGGAAGGTGCTGCCGAAGGGGCCTTGGTGAGTTGCTGCAGTGCATCCTGTAGATGGTACACACTGCGGCACAGTAGGCCAGTGGTGGAGGGAATAAATGTTAAAGGTAGCGGATGGGGTGCCGATCAAGCAGGATGTTATTTTCTGGATGGTGTCAAATTTCTTGAGTGCACTCATCCAAGCAAGTGGACAGCATTACACCATATTCCTGACTTGTGCTTTGGAGATGGTGGACAGGCTTTAGGGAGTCAGGAGGTGAGTTACTTGCCGCAGAATTCCCAGCCTCTGACCTGCTCTTGTAGGCACAAGATTTATATGGCTATTCCAGTTCAGTTTCTGATCAATGGTAATCCCCAGGATGTTGATAGTGGGAGATTCAGCGATGCTAATACCGTTGAATGTCAAGGGTAGGTGGTCAGATTCTCTCTTGTTGGAGATGGCCATTGCCTGGCACTTGTGTGGCGCGAATGTTACTTGCCACTTATCAGCCCAAATCTGAATGTTGTCCAGGTCTTGCTACATGCAGGCATGGACTACTTCAGTATCTGAGGAGTTGTGGATGGCACTGAACACTGTACAATCATCAGCGAACATCCCCACTTCCGACCTTATGTTGGAGGGAAGATTATTCATGAAGATGGTTGGGCCTAGGACACTACCCTGAGGAACCCCTGCAGTGATGTCCTGGGACTGAAAGGACTGGCCTCCAACAACCCCAACCATCTTCCTTTGTGCTAGGTATGACTCCAGCCAGAGGAGAGTTTTCCCCGATTCCTATCGACTTCAATTTTGCTAGGGCTCCTTGATATCACACTCGGTCAAATGCTGCCTTGATGACAAGGACAGTCACACTTACCTCACCTTTTGTCTATGTTTGGGCCTTGGCTGTAATGAGGTCAGGAGCTGAGTTGCTCCAGCAGAACCCAAACTGAGCATCATTGAGCAGGTTGTTGCTGAGTAAGTGCCACAGCACTGTCATTGACCTCTTCCATCACTTTGCTGATGATTGAGATGGGGCGGTAATTGGCTGCATTGGACTGTCCTGCTTTTTGTGGACATAACTGGGCAATTTTCCACATTGTCAGGTGGATACCAGTGTTGTAGCTGTACTGTAACAGCTTGGCTAAGGGAGCAACTAGTTCTGGAGCATAAAGTCTTCAGTACTACAGCCGGGATGTTGTCAGGGCCTATCGCCTTTGCAGTATCCAGTGTCTTCTGCCATTTCTTGATATCACATGGAGTGAATTGAATTGGCTGAAGACTGGCATTTACGATGGTGGGGACCTCGGGGTAGACCAAGATGGATCATCAACTTGGCACATCTGACTGAAGATGGCTGCAAATGCTTCAACTTTGTCTGGATTGCTCAGCTCCCCCATCATTGAGGATGGCAATATTTGTAGAGCCGCCTCCTCCAGTTAGCTGTTTAATTATCCACCACCATTCAGGACTGGATGTGGCAGAACTATAGAGCTTTAATCTGATCTGTTGGTTTTGGGATTGCTTAGCTCCATCTATTGCATGCTGCTTCTGCTGTTTATTGTGCATGTAGTCCTGTGTTGTAGCTTCACCAGGTTTACACCTCATTTTTAGACATGCCTGGTTCTGCTCCTGACATGCTCTCCTGCACTCCTCAGTCAACCAGGGTTTGTCCCCTGGCTTGATGGCAATAGCAGAGTGAGGAATAAGCAAGGCCAGGAGGTTACAGGTTATGGTTGAATAAAATTCCGCCCACGATAATGGCCCACAGTTCCTTATGGATGCTTAGTTTTGAGCTGCTAAATCTGTTCTGATTCTCTCCCATGTTCAAAAGTACTTGAGTAGGTAATCTAGGCTGACACTTCAGTGCACTGCTCAGTGTATTGCATTGTCAGAGGTGTAGTCTCTTAAGACTCCATATTGCCATTGAGGTGGACTGTTCAAAGGGGATTTACTCTGTACGCATGTGAATATTTATCCCTCAACCAACACATCTAAGAAAGCAGATGAATTGTTAGTATTAGTTATTTAATTGCTGTTTGTGGGACCTTGCTGTGCACAAACTGGCTGCCACAATTGCCTACAACTACACTTCAAAAGCAATTCCTTGGCTCTGAAGCACGTTGACGAGAAAGATGCTGTGTAAAATGTAATCCCTGGGATTCCCTTCCATCCATTCAAGCACACTTCCCCACCGCACCCACCCCCTGATTTGTTTTATGACTTTCATATTGATCAGTATCCATTTTTTCTCCTCTGCCTTTAATATCTTGTTAATATCTTTCTGTATGTGGGAGCATGATAGAAATAAAGGTTGATTTCCTCTTATTTTTCCCGTCATGTGAATTTTTTTTTAAAAAAAGATGTTTCTTTTCAAACTTAATTCCTGCTTCCCAGTGAGAGTTTCTGTCTATTCATCCCCTTCACCACCCCAAACTGACTGCCACTTTCAGCCACATTGCCAGCATGTTGCCCTTAGCCAGCCACAGGCAGGACAGTGAGGCAGTGCATTTCTACACAACTGCTACCATTGCTGTACTAGCATCACTCAGCTTCGTACTTTCATGTGCCAATGGCTGAACACTGTTCAAACTCTGGCCTTACTGCATTATCAGATCTGGAACACAGCAGGCTTCAGGGACTGAAGGTTCACTTACAGGAAGCACCAGGGAGTAATTCAGGGAGGAGGCGACCCATCAAAACTATCAAGGGCAAAAGGTTAAAGCAAATACTGCCCTCAAAGATGCAGAAAAGGAAAAGGATCGTGAAGGATGTCAGTTCATGAGAACATCAATAAGGAAGAGGCAGTGAGGTAACTGGGTACTGAGATGTAAGTAAGTAGGGTGATCCTGGTGGTACAAACAACAAGAAGCCTATCAATGCCCTCTGATAATATGCTGTGTGTTTTTTGCTAAAAGGCCCTGAATATACTTGGAGTCTGTAAGCTTTCACTCTCAATCTTCAGCTAAACTCTCTGGACTTAGTAAATTTGTTTTTTCCCTAGAGAGAGAAACTATGCACACTCCATATTATGTAAACAAAAACTCTACCCATGTGGTTTTATCAGTCACTTGTTTTGAAGACTCTTAGCATGGTGATAGGTACATACCAGACACCAGCTGCCAAGAAAACATCTCAGGGATTCAGACATGATGCCTCCCATGAGCAGATAGTCAGATGTACAGCCAAACATGTGAAGAGGGCAGGAGAAAGGAGAGAATTTTTTAAATTACAAAAGAGGCGAAAATATAGCAGACAATAAAGGTCAAGACACAAAATGCATCACTTTTTATCCCGCAAAGGAATCTATGCATGCACACACGCGCGCGCACACACACAGTCGTTCAATCACTAGTGTCCTTGTAGAAGACCTTGGTTTAGGCCTTATTAAGAATTACCATGCCTAGTTTTGGTCTCTTCACATGGTGGGTAATTTTGAGGTCTTGGTTCAGAGCAGGTCCCACTCAGTTTAAAAGCCATTAGTTATAATAGGCTGAGAGAGCTGGGTCTTCTTACACTAGAAAATTATAAACCATAATAAGCTTGACTGAGCTATTTAAAATAATGAAGGGACTAGACTGTGTACATGTGACAAAATGATTTGAATTAGGTTAGGTACAATGAGGGAACCTGCGCATAAGTTACGCATGAATAGAACTAGATTAAATATCAAGAGAATTTTTTTTCGTAGTAGGACATTAACTTTTGGAACAATTTGCTGGCTCGTGCAGTGAATGTGGATTCGCTGCAAGCATTCAAAAGGTACTTGGATGAGTTCCTTGCTAATGCTGATATCACTGTGTACAAAGGGTAAGTGGGATGTTTTGAATGTGTCTCATGGTCACTGTGGTATCCTGGAAATAGTTTTCATTGCCTTCAGACATCACAGAGGAATTCTTTTTACCCTGAATTGGCCCATGGTTTTTTTTAAATCCACTGTTCAAGCTGTCTCATGACTGTTGATGGATGGGGAGCAGTAGGTTCATGATGCCTAGTTGCAACATCACTGTTTGGGACAGGCTCAATAGGCTGACTGCTCTTTACCTGTCAGCCAGTTTTGCATGTTCATATTCTACCCACTATAATTGAAGAGATAAAATACTATTATCACCTATTTTATTCATTCGGTACAGCTTAGTATAGATTAGTACTTTTAAAACTAGCATATTTACACAAGTAAACGGAACACTTAGGGTGGTAACATTTCAGGTCGATGACCATCACCAGTTCTGAAAAAAGTTCATCGACCTGAAATGTTAACTGTTTCTCTCACCACAGATGCTGTCTGATCTGCTGAGTATTTGCAGCATTTTCTGTTTTTAATTTCAAGTGTCCAGCATCCACAGTAGTTTGCTTTTGTATACATTTATGGTGCCTAAATCGGCAGCAATTTTCAAGGACCAATGAATTTCACAAACTTAGATGCAGAAATTCTCTTCTGCTTCACACTGTGCATAAAAAATTGCTAAATTTATAACCCAACCATTTGTTTGGCATTTTTATTTACTCAGCATTCTGTTCCTGTATTTTTTTTTTTAAAACTGTAAATGGTTGAAAAACATGCTTCACACATACCCCAGATTTTAAAAGCCACACAATTTATAAAGCTTTCTCCTTGAACAAGGCTGGCTGAGGTCTTACCAGTTCAATGCTTGGAAATTTGAGGATGACAGCCAGTGTCCTGCTGAGTTTTTTCCCCCCCCCCCAGAGGGGAGTAATTATACAGAACACAATTAATAAAAGCTTACAATAAAGACACGTCCCTCCAAATAATGACCACCATCACTGCCGCATTTCCAAGCCAAGGAACTGAAGTGCATCAAGTGTCCAGTATCAAGTCTCAGTACCATCATTTTGCACTGCCCTAAGCATAGATAATTGCTAACAGCCTCGTGCTCACATTTCAACTTTTGTTTGCCAAGTATTAAAAGGAACGACTCCCACAGCGTCACAACAAGGTACTGCTCCTCACATAAATAAAAGCAAAATACTGCGGATGCTGGAAATCTGAAACAAAAACAAGAAATGCTGGATTCACTCAGCAGGTCTGGCAGCATCTGTGGAAAGAGAAGCAGAGTTAACGTTTCGGGTCAGTGACCCTGCTCCTCACATACTATATATAAATCCTATCAACATCCCTGTGCCCTGAAAAGCAGTCCAGTGCTAAACCCAGGAGGACTTTCTTAGTTATATTTTTTTAAATGAGAATTTCAATCCTCAGCAAAAAACAATGACATATTAAATGTTTTACATCATGCTGTAAGCAACAATGCCAAGAATTCTTTAAATACAAGGAAACGGTTTACACAAGCTACAGTCAACTATCTTCTGATCTGCGTTCTGAGGATTTCACTTGTGGGAGACTTAGAAGTACTGCCCTTTCAACATTGACACAGTCTCCTGGTGCTTTGATTTTCGTTCATTTTAAATAACTGAAAGACTATAAAATCAACTGAAGGCACAATGGTGATCATTGCAGTTCATTTCTAAAAGCTTAAATTTAAAAACAAAAGACATGATCCTTTACTTATCATTCAGCAAGATAAACAGCCATGCATCAAATCAATATGAGAGCAGGCCTACATAATAGTGAGAGGGAAGGGAGGAGCGGCGATGGTTATCAGGAAGCAGTTTACAAATCAAACAATCCCACTCTCCCAGCTGGAAAAGGGTGTGCACCAGCAAGCAGCCTGGTGCTGGCAGGGTGGGCGGTATCTTCAGATAATAAAATAGTGGTAATGTAGTCGGATTTAAATAATTGCTGTTGTGACTGTAAGTATCAGAACAGTCAACCGTAAAAATTACATGCATTTCTATAGCATCTTTCCCAACCTCAGGAAGTGCAGTTACTGTTGTAAGAAATGCAGCAGCCAAAAAGTAATTCATTGTGCTAAACAAATATTGCAGTCGCATAATATGGCACTATACAAATACGAGGGCTTTTATATAACAGTAATAGGAGAAAGTAAACAGTTAACACAAGAGATGTTTACACCCAATCCTTAGTCTTTTGTATTGTATCAAGAATTTCAAAAGCAACCTTTTCCCATTGTGCATTCCCCTGGGAAGCTTAATTCAAAAACAGAGAGACCATTTTAGGAAGTAAAAGATTGCCTGCTGTGTGCTTCCTCCTAACACCAAACTACCCTGCATGATGCAGATCAAGCTGCTAGACAGCAAAATAACCTCCATCCTGGGCAACTCAGCCATGGGTTTTATTTTTAAAATAAGTGGTCTAAGTAGAAATTCTTCTGTCGCCGTCAGTATGTGTCCCATCTATATTGCAGGGGGAGAAAGAATGACAAGCTGTTCACATACCTGTGCCTTTGGAACTGAAAGGAACATATCTCCTGATATGGGTTCCAATGCCACCAGAGGCACAGCTCTGCCCAATTTGCTAAGATTTGAATGACTCTGCAATGGGAACAACTGAATTGCAACTTTGGGGAGCAAAAAAAAATCCCTCCATAGACCCCATTCATTTATTAATGGAAATTACAATAGTTCCCACTTTACTGCTTACCAGAGACTCCTGCATGTTACCAACAAAACATTATTATACCAACACTCCCCAAATCTCCCCAGCTGTCCAATCCAAACTCAAACCACGGCCAAACCTGGATTGCGGCAAATTTCAACACAAACTGCACTGCTCAAACAGATAAACAGAAGTATTTTCCTGGATCTTAGCCTAACTAAATAGAAAGACGGACTAAGTGGAAGTGAAGAAAAGCACCTCGAAATAAAGTACTTTGGTCAGTAGCCTATGCGAGAGACCATTCTAATAGAACCAAAATACAACAGGAAACATGGTCAAGCTGAGCAGAGTGGGAAGAAACCAAGCACAGCTTTGATGATAGATTGAGAGGTGAGCTACATTTTAGCGAATCAAGTGGGGTGGGAAGAGAGGAAACAAGAAGAAAAATCAGTTAATGGCAAATTCAATTCACAGACACAACAATACAAAGTTTCAAACAAAGTCTAGACATTTTTACGACATTTGTTTCTATCCAGCTACTTTTCCATGACATCGTACAAAAGCAAAACTTGAAAAAAAAATTCTGGAACTCTTCATAATATAATTTTTTTTCCTATCAGGAGACAGAAAGCAGCTGTGTGCAGACATAAACTTTTTTTAAAAATATATTACTGGTCGTACAACCTTGACAATGACTGCAGCAGTTCAAGAAGGACCACCACATTCTCAGGGCAAGGAATGTAGCCTCACCTTCATCATCCACCCCACACGAAATCATAGAAAATAACCAACAAAAGTTACATTTATGTAGGTCAACATAAAAAATGTCCTAAGGATTTTTCACAGAGAAGAAGTAGCGTGTATGTCAAACATTTACAGGAGACGGGGAGATGTGAAAAAAAAACGCTTGGTCAAAAAGATATGTTTTGGAAACTTTTAAAGGTGTTAGACTGGTTCTGAAAAGTAGCATCACTGAAGGTGGAGCAGCTAAGGTGGGTGGGGATGCAAGAGCCCCAAGTTACAGGACCAAAGATGCAGGAGGCAAGAGAGAGCTGGAGGTGGTTTCTGTTGTTAGGTGTGGTGATGAAGATGAGAATCTTTTGAAGTTCAAATCTCTTTGGTGGTCAGCAAGGATATGGGTGATGGGTAAGCTGGATTTGATGTGGAACAGGCCACAAGCAGCAGCTTTAGACCTTTTGGAGTTTACAGAAGTGAGGTTTGGAAAGAAGGCTTTGGAGTACCAAAGCAAAATACTGTAGATGCTGAAATCTGAAATAAAAACAAAAAATGCTGGAAATACTCAGCAGGTCTGGCAACATCTGTTGAGACAGAAACAGAGTTAACATTTCAGGTCATGACCATTCATCAGAAAGGATTGCTGAATTGTGCCCAGAGGTGACAAAGGTGTGGACAGGGGTTTTGGCAGCAGTTGGGGGCAGTGCAGCCAAACAATGATTCAGAGATGAAAATAAGCAGTCCTTGTAGGGAATAGATTAAGAGTTTTAAGCTCAACTTTGGAACAAACAAAATACAAAGGCTGTGTACAGTCTCGTTCAGCCCGAGTGAACAGCCAGGGAAGGGAATGCAATCAATGGTACACGTGCTGCATTTTTGGTGGGGAATGAAAACTGCAGCTTCAGTTTATCTAATGATTAGCTGTAGAAAATGCCAGCTCATCACAACTTGATGTCACACAGGTGGTCTGACAACACAGTGGTCATCAGTGGAGTCAGATAAAGTGACAGACAGGTTAAACTGGGTGTCCTCAACACACACGTGCAAGTGGACTCACTGCCTACAGATAATTTTACAAAAGAACAGTATGCAAATAAGGATGGGGAGGAGGATCCAACAATGCATCCTTGGTGACTATATGGGAGCTAGAAGAAAAGCCATCGCTGGAGATACTCTGATGCATTGGAATTAGCAAGAGTTGAACCTCCCTTAGGTGATTTCACAAAGGGCAGGCAGTGGAGGAGAACCTCATGATTCATCATGTTGAACGCTGCAAAGAGGTCATGAAGAACATAAGGATAAAGCATCACTGTCACAGTTGGAGAAGACACGATCATAGACAAGGTGTGTGGGCAGGCCAGAAACCAGACTTGAAGGATTTAAATCATGAACATTCAGCTAGGAGGTAATGACCTTGGACAGTAAAGAAGTTAAGAGATTAGGTGGTATTTGGAGTAAATTAACATGTCAAGGATGGGTTTTTTGATGAAAGGGGCAATGGTAGTGGCTTTTGAAGGAAGAGGGAATTGTTAGCAATGTTGTCAAGCATTGGAGACCGGAAAGTTAGTTGAATGGTTGAGAGTTGGTATGATAAATTCTCATCCAGAAAAGATGGAGCCTGGGCTGGTGACGGGAAAAAAGTTCAGCTGGAGAATATGTTCAGCTAAAAAGGGCATACTAAAAGAAGATGACTGGTGTTAAAGAAGTAAAGTGGGTTAAAATCAGGGTGAGGTTGCAGGGGAAGAGCTATGGGTAGGCCGATTCAAGTGGGCTCAGGTCCTAATAGCAGTCAACATGCTCACGCAGGAGAAATCTTAAATTATATAAACAACAGGCATTGTCATCATTGGCTGTCCCTTGATTCGAGGATGACGTTTATTCAGGATCGCGAGTTTCTGCTGTGGGTCTTCATGTGACTGAACAGGCCAATTCTTGACCCGCATACCTTTGGGCACATGGGGCAGGACGTCCCACGAGGTAGTGGGATCCAGAATGCAGGATTTGCTTCCTTTTCTTTCCTTCTCTGCTACCTCTCTGCCTCATCATTAAGGCGTTTGGACTTGAAACATGATGCAGCTTGATGGACAAGTTGTCACCATTTTGAACGATTGGTAGCAAGTTCCTCCCAGTCACCAATGTCAATGCTGCGGCACTTCAAAGAGAGCTTCAGATAGCCTTTGAAGCGCTTTCTTTGTCCTCCTCTGGAATGCTGGTCATTTGAGAGTTAAGAAAACAGGACCTGGCAGGGGGGGACAATTTTTGGCCATCTGGACACAGTATCCAGTCCATCAAAATTGATTTCGCAGGAGTTTTGCCTGAATGCTTGTGGAGTTGGCTTCAAGAAGGAAACTAGCGTTTGTTCAACAGTCCTCCCATTGAATCCGGAGGACACCGCAGAGGCATTGCTGATTGAATTTCTCTAGTGCTCTTATGTGTTGCTGATACACAGTCCAGGTTTCACTGCAGTACAGGAGTGTGGTGACAACAACAGCTCTGTACACTAGGACTTTTGTTAACTTGCAGTGATCTTTGTTGTCAAACACTCACTGCCGTAGTTTGTAGAAGGCTGAGCTGGCGCAGCTGATCTGGTGTTGGATCTCCTCATCAATGGTGGCCTTTTGAAAGAGGTGGCTACCAAGATATGGGAAGTGCTCAACATATTCCAGAGTCCCACCTTCAACATATATGGCAGGTGAAAAATTTGGCCAACCCAGGTGTGGGTTGATATATGAGTTTTGTTTTGGCAAGGACAAGCCGAGTCTCGTGTACGCAGAATTGAAGAGATCGATAACGGCTTGCAAATCTGGTGCCGAGTGGGCAACGACACTGCAGTCATCCACAAACTGTAGATCATGTATGTCTATGGTGGTCAATTTAGTTTTGGCACGAAGGCAACTCAGGTTAGAGAGTTTCCCATCTAGGCAGTATTTGATACTCACACCAGGGGGCAGCGGATCTTTGATGAGATGAATAGCCACTGTCAGGTCATTTGTAAATAGTATGGGGGCCATCACACAGCCTTGCTTGACCGCAGTCCAGATTTGAAGGCGTCTGTTTCAGATCTCCCACTCAAGACAGTTGCAACAATAGGCTGGAGTGTGTAGAGAAGGGGCTTTTGAATGAAGGTAATCGAGGGCAGTGAGGTGGAGAGTCTAAGAGGAGGACAAAGTAGTGCAGGGAATACAACAGATGTCAGAGTGGTTCAGAGTCTAAAAGACGGATGGAGATGTTTATAGTCAGCAAAGAGACTGAAATAATTCAGTCTATAAGGATGGTCACAGCAATCTGGGATCTTCAAGGAAGACCAGAAAAGTTTATGGTCCTTTGGTGGTAGGCACTAACGAAGCAGAGTCTTAGCAATACATGAACTTCAGACAGTCCAACAAAGCTGACCAGAAAATGAGGTAGTAGCATAATCCCAGCATTTTTGGTGATGTAAAAAGTAAACAAATTAATCAGTACTTCATGGTATTTGACACCATTTATATACATCGATCCCAGTTACAGTGGTGCCAGTCAACCTCAAAATCAATTACTTTTTCACGGCCACTAGCTAGGATAAACTTTGAGACAGGACAACACCAGGCACTTCAGTTCTCCATGCCATAGATGAGATGACTTGGAAAACATGCATCCAACAATCCTCAGCTCTTGATGAGTTCGACAACATAACATATCATGTGGATACTGGTGGTTATAATTTGGCGAAAAAAGGTCTGGTTCGTGAACAGCTCCAGAACACTGAATTGGCCACCAGTGCAGGTAAAAGATCAGTTTCCATCCATTGATAGAAAATGATGCCTGTGTTGAAGAATAAAGTGTCAACACGTAGATGGGCCATTACCATAGTCAACAATCCAGTTTTGGCACCTCATATGTATTTTATGAGAATGACACTGGTGATGTACCTCTTTTTTTTTTGTAAGATGAAGGCAGAAGTACCTGCTGTAATTTGTATTTATTGCTTTTCCCGTAGTTTGGCTGGCTGTGTTTACAATTTGGTAAAATTTCAGCTCAAAAGATTCAAAGCTCATCTCCACAGACATAGTTGAAAGCTAGACAACACTCATGGAAGTGAGAAAGACTTTAGTTCATGTCTACAGTAATGTCGCCATAGTGGATGCTGCTATCAGGGTAAATGAACTTTATCTGTGGTGTTATTTCCAATTTAACAGATGACAAAAGCTATTGATAGGAACACATTGCTTTCATCCTAGGCCAGCTGATTCCCACTTCGTAGATGCCAGTTTCTTTGAAAAGACGGCAGACAGTCTCTGAGCTCAGTCTTATCAAAATAATACAGTATCAGTCAATGAGTAAAAGTGTCACAGTGTAAATTACAGCTATTGGCCCAGCTCTGGTTGTGTCATAATTCTGCCCATAGCTGCCCTGAAGAATTTTGGGGTTTGAACACATCCTTGACAAAGACCTGGCTTCGTGCAAAATGCAGCCATTAGTTGTTTTCCAATGCAAATACAATTAGTGGTACTACTGAGCAAAATCTGAACTATTCCAATCATTTATTCACACAGTCAAATCAATCGGTAGCAGCTAAAAGGCCTCACAGTTGACAGAAGCAAAGGCCTTTTCTATATCAACAAAGGCTGTGTCAAATTTTGTCTGGTTACATTCCTGTGAAGTGCCTTGGGATGATTTCACTACGTTAAAAGGTGCTATTTAAATGTAAGTTGTTGTCATTAAAGTGGTCCGTTAAGATTCCCACTTTGTTTTCTGTTTTGCCTGTCTTCTGATTATAAAAATCTGGCTGACAGTGGTGTGATCTGACATGAAGCTGAAATGTCAGCACCATCGTGACCAGACATAACGTGTGTCCCTGTCAATCAGTGCTGCTGTGAAGACTTTGCCAAGAAATGATGGCAGCAACATTCTTACGATTTTTAGAGCAACGGCAGCACTCACCTACTTCCCAAATTAAGTAACTATCCCTTGCTGTCAATCAAGCAGCATTTGCTCCACGCATAGCACTGCATTTAACAAACAGTGTAGCAATACTACAGCAAATTCTTCACACCTTCAATCAGCAAATCACTTAGATAACTTCAGACAAAGTGATATTATCTAGTATTTGATTATGCATTTACAAAACTCCCTAGTGCGGTCATGCAATCTAAAAGAAAGCCACCAATTTAAAATTGAGCAAAATGCTCCACCCAACACTACGGTAGTCTTCTTAACTGGTCAGAAAGTATGTAGCATTATTCCCACAACAGTAATTAAAAACAAAATAAAAATTATGTTAAATAAGTAGAAATTAAAGCCATTTTTAGTATGCCACAAATGGTCTGACAAAATCTATTTGTATGAATGCTGAGATGCATAAATATAGCAAAATTCCAAATTTATGTTATTTTCTTTTGTGTACAGCTGTGGCTGAAGTTGTTGAAACAAAGAGCGGAATACTCACAACTGTTACCTTTTGGGGAAGCTGGTTGTACAATTAAGCCAGGAACAGGAACTGGCTTCTCAGTCTCCACATGAATAAAGGAAAATACTTCATAGGCCATATGATTAGCTGGTACCAATGAGAAGCCACAAGGTGGAAAGGAGGATACATTTTTAATATATACATGTTATAGAGTTATTAAATACATTAATAGATGATGCAATTGTTAAGCATTAGGTAAAATCCTGAGGAGATAACCCACTTCAGTATAGGAAAAAAGTACCATACAAAGAGATGATCACTTGTACCAAAGAGGTGAGATATAAATGGATGACAGAGAGAATAGTGGCATCCAGTACGAAAGGCAGGAATTCTTTCATCATCAGACAATATCTAAATAATAGCCACACCAAACTAACGTCCAGCCATGACAAACAGCTGAATGACTGATGAAAAAGTGATTAAAGATCAAGCCTCAACAATTTTCCAGTCTGGAATCTATACATTATGTCTGCATGGAGTCCCTTTATTAAAACTTTAAAATGCAAGTATTTTAAACAACAGCTCTGATAAAAGTGAACCCATTCCAAATTCACATGTGCATCTTTTACTGTTAGTCTATTTATGTTAAATTTTAAGTGTCTTTACTTAAATTGTGAAGGTTGATTGATATGGAGAGATCTTGTCTGCTGCACTCACTGAACCCCACAATGTGAAGGAGCTGAATTAATATCGATCATTAATTCAAGTGCTTTTGCTTCGACTGTGCATGTGATGCTGATCTATACTGTTAACATCACACGATGCAAAGCCACGTAACTCATAAGCACCGTTTTCTACCACTTGTGAGCCCTTCGAGTTTCTTCACAGTAGCAATGTGTGGACACCAGAACCTGCGCACGTGTTAGCGGCAAGTTTTGAAGAAAAGTAGTAAGTATGTGTTGTTTCATCCAGCCACACAGATGGGCACGCAGGCCTGCATTTTTGATGGGCCTGACAGGAAATGTAACAGTGCTACTGATTCGCCCTTGTGTTGAATGACTAATTTTGTGCTGGAAATCAGTGTAAATTCACTGATTGGAACTGAAAAAAATCATAAATTCAGCTCGCTTGCACAATCAAGGTCATCTACTCCTACCAAGCCAGTTCTTTATCCTCCCCTGCTACAAATATCCAACAAAAGTGATCAAATAAAATCAAGTATCTTAACATGTATGCTGATGACACCCATCTCTCTCTACCTCAGCACCACGGTCTCTGAATTGTCACACTGCTTATTCGACTTCCAGAACTGGATGAGCAGAAATCTCCTCCAATTTAATATGGTGAAGTCTGAAGCCATTATCTTTGGTCTCCGCCACAAACTCCACTCCCTCGTCACTAATACCACTCCCGCTCCTTGGCAACTGTCTAAAGCTGAACCAGACTACGCTCAACCTTAGTGTCATATTTGACCTCAAAATAAGCTTTCAACCACATATCTGCGCTGTCACTAAGACCGCCTACTGCCTCCTCCGTAACGTTACCCAACTCCACACTTCAGCTGCTGAAACCCTCAACCATGCCTTTGTTACATCCAGACTTGACTATTCTAATGTATTCAATGCCAACCTCCCACATTCTACCCAACACAAACTTGAGGTTATCCAAAGGCAATTCTCAAGGGCAGTTAGGGATGGGCAATCAATGCTGGCCTGGCCAGCGACGCCACATCCCATGAATGAATAAAAAAAAACTCTGCTGTCTGTGTCCTAATTTGCACCAAATGCTGTTCACCTTTCACCCCTGTTCTCGCTGGTCTATACAGCCTTCCAGTTAAACAAAGCCTCATCTTTGTTGTCAAATCCTGCCGTGGCCTGGCCCCTCCCTACCCCGTAAACTCCTCCAGCCCTACAAGTCTCCGAGATAAATGTGCTCCTCTAATTCCAGCCTCCTCACCATCCTTGATTTTAAACTCTCCGCCTTCAGCTGCCTTGCCTTTGGGTCTTGCCTTCAGCTGTCTAGACCCTAAGCTCTGGAATTCCCTCCAGAAACCTCACCGCCTCTACCTCACTTTCGTCCTTTAAGACATTCCCTAAAACCTACCTCTTCAACCAAGCTTTTGGTCATCTGACCTAATGGGCGGAATTTTACACCTCCCAAACAAGCGGGCTGGTGGTGGTTGGGGGCGGGGGGGGGGGAAGAGGGGGATAAAATTGAGTGGGAGGCGGGAAGGGGGGGCCGTTACCGACCCCACCCCCCGTTGCAATTTACGTGGGGCAGCGGCGGTGAGAAACAGCCTGCCCGAGGCCAATCAAGGCGCTTAAGTGGCCAATTAACTGGCACTTAATGGCCTCCGCCCGTCGCCATGGGTATTTCGTCCTTGGCTGGCGGGCAGCTAAGGCCTCAAGAAGCCCGCCTAGTGAAACCGTGCGGCCTTCTTGCAGGCTGGGGGGTGGTTGCCTGATGAGGCAACCTACGCCCCATGCAAGGCCACCCCCTAAGTCCCAACCACCCCCAACGCACAACACTCCCCCCGCCCCCTAACCAACCCCCCCCCCGCTTGCCTTGCCGGGGCCCAACCGATTGTCCCTGGCGAGGCTCTAAAAACTTAACTTAATTCCGGGTCGTCCATCTGGTCCTCTGATGGCTGGGTGTAGTCCCAGCAGTGCCCACCGCTACCAGTAGCGCTGTTGGGACGAAGAGCTGCCGGCCTGCTCCATTAGGCGGTACTTCCTGCCTCAAGGAGATGGAAGTCCCGCACAAGACCAATTAAAGGCCTGGAGAGCATAAAATCCCAGTCTGGCTCCCCAGAGGCCACTGACTTTTCGGCCTGTGGACGGGCCCTCCCGCCGAATGAAAAATTCTGGCTTATATCTCATGTGATTCAGTGTCATATTTTGTTTTATAATGCCCCTGTGAAGTGCCCTGGGACGGTTTATTATGTTAAAGGCGCTATATAAACACAAGCTGTTCTTGTTAAAGTCTTAATTATCCCCATCTCTTCTGATGCCACCTTGCTGGTGCATGATTCTGAGGGGCCAGGTGCAGAGGGGGGACAAGTTCCCATTATTCACGAGAGTCTTGACAACCAGTATCTGTAAGGTAAGCAACCTTGCGGGTCCTCACACTCAAACCTCCGATCAAGTATTTCTCTGTGCACAGTGATACACACACACACTTTTCCAAAAAAAAAAGGGTTGCAAGGTAATGACCAGAAGTGGGAATCCTGGCTGATTTTTCTTGTCTCTTGTTCTGAGCACTGAGGCCATTTCGAATGACCTGACAACTGGTCATACTGAGATCAGCTATCAAAACACAGACTGAGTATTACATTTGGGGCCTTCTTTATTTGTTTAGCTCAGCAACTCACTGGACAAGCTCAGTGACCCGTCGTCAGAGGTTTGCTTTTAAAACAAACACTGGACTGTGTAAACAACCACCCACACCCACCTTGGAGCACTATAGTGAAGGTAAACTTGATCCACCAAATCATACAATACACTGTGATTATGATATCAAGTTATTCTTGATTAACCTTAACCATCTTAAGGTAAAAACGCAGGATTGCCTGCAAAATACAAACAAATGATAACATAACAGACAACAGCTGACTGTATGCCGAGAATACAGATGCAACATTCCTTATCATCCTGATTACAGTGGACTCCAGATAAGCATGTCTGATCACAGCATAAATTCCAATGGAGCTGAATCATTTCCCATTCGCTCCTATCATCATGGAATTCTTGATCCAGACAAACACTTTAATGAACAAATTTGATCCAAAAAGCTGGCGTTGCAGTCCACACATCTCTTCACTGATCTGTGCTGGGCAGGCTGTAAGCAGTCATGTTTTGCTCACTACAAATATCATGACATGCTTTTCCTGTCTGGTAGTAACCAGAAAAGCTCGTGCTGCTAATATCAGTGAGATTTTCCAGCTGCTAGTCACAGTCAAAATGCAATGACCAGTGGCACTGTATAAATCTTCCCTTCTGCTGAAAACAAGAAAGGATAGGAGTGAACAGTGACACTCCTGAAAGTTAAGCTGGGCCCCCCACAGCCTCTTGTCGGCAAATTCAATTGGTTCTGTTGCTACTGACAAGAATAACAGCAATTCAAAACTGGTCTTATTACTGCTATTTTCAACATTGGCTAGAGTTATACTTGATGCACATGAAAGCAGTTGCAAACATTTGGAGGAGGGCAGTCACCACAGCCCCAGAACATAACCGCAGGAGTTCCTCAGGCCAGTGTCCTTGGCACAACTGTTTTCAGCTGCTTCATTAATAACTTTCCTTCCAATCGTAAGGGCTGGAGTAGGACTCAGGATTGCACAGTGTTCAGCTCCGTCCACACCTCCTCCAATAATGGTACAGCCCATGCCAGCCAGTCTTATAGATAGATTTTTGAAATATCGGGGAGTTGAGGGCTATGAGGAGCTGGGACGAAAGAGGAGTTGAGGTCTGGGGCAAATCAGCCATTATCTTATTGAATGGCGGGGCAGGCTTGAGGGGCCGAATGGCCTACTCCTGCTCCTATTTCTTATGTTCTTATGTCCTTTAACAACAGCAACTGGATAGCATCCAGGCCTTGGGTTGACCAAGTGGCAGGTAACATTCACACCATTCATAGAAAATAGGAAAACATAGAAAATAGGAGCAGCAGTAGGCCATTTGGCCCTTCAAGCCTGCTGAAGGAGGAATGACCAAAAGCCACGGTCGGATACAAACCCTAATCCCCAAAGCATTGCTAGTCCAGTGACAATACCACTACACCACCGCCTCAGTCAAATATTGTGTGTACAATATTCAAGTGCCAAGTAATGATCATCTCAACCAACAGAAAATCCCCACATCTCCTCAACTTTCAACAGCAGCACCATTGCTGAGTCTCCCACAATCAATACACTTGGGGTTGCCAATGACCAGAAGCTGAACTGGACTCGCCATATCAACAATGTGGCTACAAGAGCAGGAAAAGCTGGGTACTCTACAAGTGGCTCATCTTTACGAGTCATTCATCCCCTAACTTCTCAAAGCATCTCCACCATCTTCAACGCTCAAGTCGGGAGAGTGGTAGAATATTTGCCACTTGTGTGGACACCCACAGCAACATTCAAGAATCTCAACACCATCCAGGACACAGCAGTGCACATGATCTTTTTCCCTGCCACTGCAGTCAATGCATCGCCATCAGCACACTTTGCTGATTTATGATCTACAGAATGTAATGGAGCAATTCATTTAGGTTCCTTTCCTTTCCTTAAACCTCTACCACTGAGAAGGAGAAGAACAGCATTGCCTTTGGGACACTATCACTTCCTAGTTCGCCTCCAAGTCATACACAATCCTGACTTAGACATCACTGTCAGCTGTGACTTAGTTGGTTGCACTCTTGCCTGCGTCAGAAGGTTTTATGTTTAACTCTCTCTCCAGGGCTTGAGCACAAAAATAAAGGCCGACACTCCATTGCAGTACTGAGGGAGCAGTGCACTGTCGGAGGTGACACCTTTCAGGTGAGACATTAAACCGAGGTTCCATCTGCTTACTTGCGTGGATGTAAAAGATCCAATGGCACTATTTCGAAGAACAGCAAGGGAGTTATCCCCAGTGATGAAGCTAGTATTTATCCCTCAATCAACATTGCAAAAACAGACTGTCCGGCCATTTTGCTGTGCACATACTGTCTTTTTTTTAATTTGTTTGTGGGATGTGGGTGTCGCTGGCTAGGACAGCATTTATTGCCCATCCCTAATTGCCCTTGAGAAGGTGGTGGTGAGCTGCCTTCTTGAACCACTGCAATCCATGTTTAGTTTAGTTTAGAGATACAGCACTGAAACAGGCCCTTCGGCCCACCGAGTCTGTGCCGACCATCAACCACCCATTTATACTAATCCTACACTAATTCCATACCCCTACCACATCCCCACCTGTCCCTATATTTCCCTACCACCTACCTATACTAGGGGCAATTTATAATGGCCAATTAACCTATCAACCTGCAAGTCTTTGGCATGTGGGAGGAAACCGGAGCACCCGGAGGAAACCCACGCAGACACAGGGAGAACTTGCAAACTCCACACAGGCAGTACCCAGAATTGAACCCGGGTCACTGGAGCTGTGAGGCTGCGGTGCTAACCACTGCACCGCCACCTAGAGTGCTGTAAGGGAGGGAGTTCCAAGATATTGACACAGCAACAGTGAAGGAATGGCGATATAGTTCCTTGTCAGGATGCTGTGCGGCTTGGAGAGGAACGTGCAGGTGGTGGTATTGCTAGGTGGTAGAAGTCGCAGGTTTGGAAGGTGCTGTCTAAGGAGCCTTGGTGCGTTGCTGCAGTGCATCTTGTAGATGGTACACACTACTGCCACTGTACGTCAGTGGTGGAGGGAGTGAATGTTTGTGGATGGGGTGCCAACCAAGTGGGTTGCTTCGTCCTGTATGGTGTTGAGCATCTGGAGTGCTGTTGGAGCTGCAACCATGCAGGCAAGTGGAGAGTACTCCATCACACGCCTGACTTTGCTTTGTAGATGGAGGACAGGCTTTGGGGAGTCAATAGGTGAGTTACTCATCACAGGATTTCTAGCCTCTGACTTGCTGTTGTAGCCATGGTATTTATATGGCTACTCCAGTTCAGTTTCTAGTCAATGGTAACTCCTAGGATGTTGATTGTGGGGGATCCAGCCATCGTAATGCCATTGAATGTCATGGGGAAATGGTTAGATTCTCTCTTGTTTGAGACAGCCATTGCCTGTACTTGTGTGGCACAGATGTTACTTGCCACTTATCAGCCCAAGCCTGGATATGGTCCAGGTCCTGCTGCATTTCGATACGAACTGCTTCAGTATCTGAGGAGTTGCAAATGGTGAACATTGTGCAATCATCAGCGACAACCCACTTCTGACTTTATGACTGAAGGAAGGTCATTGATGAAGCAGCTGAAGATGGTTGGGCCTAGAACACTACCCTGAGGAACTCCTGCAGTGATGTCCTGGAGCTGAGATGCTTGACCTCCAACAACCACAAACATCTTCCTTTGCACTAGGTATGACTCCAACCAGCAAAGAGATCCCCCCCACCCCCGATTCCCATTGACCTCAGTTTTGCTAGGGGTCCTTGATGCCATACTCGGTCAAATACTGCCTTGATGTCAAGGGCAGTCACTCTCACCTCACCTCTTGAGTTCAGCTCTTTTGTCCATGTCTGAACTAAGGCTGTAATGAGGTCAGGAGCTGAGCGGCCCTGGCGGAACCCAAACTAAGCGTCACTGAGCAGGTTATTGCTAAGCAAGTGCCACTTGATGGCACTGTTGATGACACCTTCCATCACTTTACTGATGATTGAGAGTAGACAGATGGGGCAGTAATTGGGCAGGTTGGACTTGTCCTGCTTTTTGTGTACAGGACATACCTGGGCAATTTTCCACATTGCCGGGTAGATGCGCTGGAACAGCTTGGCTAGGGGCGCAACAATTTCTGGAGCACAGGTCTTCACGACCATTGCCAGAATGTTGTCAGGGCCCATAGACTTTACAGTATTCAGTGCCTTCAGTCGTTTCTTGATATCATGTGGAGTGAATTGGATTGGCTGATGACTGGCATCTGTGATGCTGGAGACTTCAGGAGGAGGCCACATTTCCTGCATTATAACAGTGACTACATTTCAAATAAGTACTTCATTGGCTGTCAAGTGCTATGAGACATCTGGTGATCGTGAAAGACACTATATAAATGCAAGTCTTTCTTTTTTTTTTCTGGGTCACGATCTTGCAATTTCCTGCCTAAAACCATTGTAGGAAGACAAGCAGCTCCAGTGGGTCCATCACTACTTTGTAACTAGTTTTGGACAACAAAAAATGCAACCTAGCCAATGTCAACCACGTTCTGAGAACAACTCTTAAAAAAAAACTTGTCGGTGCATTTATATCAGTAAATGACAATGAAATTATAAATGGAATAGGATTTGTGAGCCACTGCAAGGTGCAACTCCAAGTTGTGAAAGACTAAAGACAAACAAGTAAACTTCTTGAAGGGGCAATCTACACACAGGGAGTTTGTCTAACATGGTCACTTCAACAGCTGAAAGGGAACTGGGTAGACATCTACATTTGCTGATCTTCCTAGGTTATTACTAGATTTGGTTGAAGACCAGGAGTCCCAAAATAGCAATCCACATTAAGTTTCACCAAGTGAAACTCCACAGCTGAGTTGTCAGAGAACATGATCCAGCTGAATGGTGGAACAGGCTCAAGGGGCTGAATGTCCTTCTCCCATTCCTATCTTATGTTTACTAGAAGACACACTTTCCCCTGGTACAGTAACCAGGTTAATGATGATTATTAGCTATATTACTGCACATGGAGGAAGCCTGTGTTATCTATCCACTTGGCCCTGTAAACATGCTCTCCTGCGGCTCAACTGTGCAGCAATTTTGGGATGTGGGCATCACTGGCAAGGCCAGCATTTATTGCCCATTCCTAATTGCCCTGGAGAAGGCGGTGGTGAGCTGATGGTGAACTATTCGCGAATAAACATCTACTGTAGTTTTCCTGCAAGTGATCTGGCAGTTATGAATTGTTACAGCTCAAGTCTCAACACCTGCATATTGCAAAACACAAAACGGCACAGGTGCATTCCTAAATTCTTAGTCAATGGATCTACATTATAAAAAGGATATTGAGGTTTTAAAAAGGGTACAATGCAGATTCACAAGGTTGCCGGAAATAGTAAATACAAATATTTAAAAAACTTGAAAAATTGGGTCTTTTTACATTAGAACAACAAAGAGTTCAGGGTAATATGATAGAAAAATTTAAAACTGTGAAAGGATGGGACAGGGTGGATAGAATGAGACTGTTTCTAATAATTGAGAGGTCTAAAATGAGGAGCCATAGATACAAGATTAAAAGTATGAGAAGTAGAACCTAGATCAGCAGAAATTTCTGTACATTGAACACTGAGGAGCTGCAGAATTCACTTCATTGGCTAGAGGATGAGGCAGAAACTCGCTCAACATTCACAATTAGATTGGATGGGGATGAATGAAAAGTGCAGAGAACAGGTCAGGTAAATGTGATTAGGACTATTTTCTCCCAAGGAAAGTAAATGCTATTACTGTGTGATTGAGCTGAATAGCCCCTTTCTCGAAGTTGTAACTTCTACCTATTTCTACAATTTACTTCTCGGCCTCTGCCAATGTCATTCTGCAGCCTGCCACTGCAAGTGCGATATAAGCTCGGAGTGACAGAAAACCCACATGCCAATTGCAAAAATATGAATTTCGGCATATGAAACTTTGTCCAAGACCTTTTACTGGATATTATTACAAATAATTTATAAAAAGAACGGAACAGCTAAAGATGGCCGCACACAATTTGCATACGAGAAGCCAAAGGCCGGCTGGGAGACAGAGGTCTAGCCAGAACGACGGGAGTGCTCCCTGATTCAATTAACTAGAATGGTTTTGTCAACGTTAGTCGCCAAAAGCCATCGACACCCATTGACATTGAAAGAGCCAAAACCACACCCCTCCCCCCTCCCCCACCGTCAAGTATGTTTGCACAGCTTGAAAGAACTTTGAATTTCAAAAAACCTTCCAGAAACTTCTGTTTCAAACAAAGAGGTGGTCACATGACATGATTGCCTGTGTGACTCTGAGAGTTTGCGAACTGTGCCTTAGAGAAAGGCAGTAACTGAACTCCAAGGAAGGAACATCTCTCTCTTCTGTCTCCCTCTCCAACAAAATCCCAGGGGAGCCTTGGCTGCAGCTAAACCTAAATTCTACAGACCCTCACAGTCAGCAAGATAGGACTGATAAAACCTCTTTTTAGCCTTCCCAAACCAAAGAAGCAAGCCCGAATTGTGCTCGTGACCCAGTGAGGACTTCATGACTTCAATTTCAACCAAGGACAGTGAGACTACACTTCCATATTTAAATTCCATTTTTATTCGGGACTCTACTCCAAACCTCCCAACTCTGCTTTCCCCCTCTGCATCTATTTGTGTATGTGTGTGCCTCTCATATGAATGCGAGCATGGATGCCTTGCGTATTTTAGTAATTTTAACCGGTTTAGAGTGATAGGTTTAATAAACTTACATCTTTCTTGTTTAAACTCAAGAAAATCTGTCTGATTGGTTCACTTGTAATTATATTCGAGGAACAGTAAGCAAGTGTTCACTCAGGTGGTAAGCTAAATCACTGTGTTAAAAGAATAAACCCTTGTTGCGGTCAAACCAGAGAAGGGGCAAAAGGGAAGCCTGAGACCCCTTCATCACCTGGTCATTACACTTGGGACTCATCCTCTGACTGTCTCTTCCATATGTAGCAATTTTCTGAACGTGGGCTTGCTATCAAGGGGAGCTGGCAAGTGGAGGTCAGATACTGTATAAAGGAAACATCTGAGCTACACTTGTCATCTCTCCTTAACAGCAAGCCAAAATTCAGGGATCACTATATAACACTTGCATTTATGTAGAGCCTTTAACCTAGTAAAACATCCCAATAGTGAAAGAAGTATGGGGCAATAGAACACTGAACAGCTTTTCGAGCCTAACATGCCTAATGAGCCTCAGTCCCAGCCTATCTCCACTTGTGAATCCTATTACCTCAAGAACCCACAGAAACACCAAAAAAATACTGCAGATGCTGGAAATCTGAAATAAAAACAAAGTGCTGAAAGTACTCAGCAGGTCTTGCAGCATTTGTGGAGACAGAAACAGAGTTAACATTTCAGGTCTGTGACCTTTCAATCAGAACAGAAACAAGCAGTTTGGCTTTCATGTCAGTAGTTGTCTACTTAACGCTATGTGTGGAGAATTCAGGAGCCTGGGGTTGGGGGTTTCCATCACATATATGTAGAGAGAGAGAAAAGTTACACATGGCTTACAGTCAATAAACATTAAATATAATGCAACCTATATTTAAGTGAGCTGTACTTGTTCAAAAGTTCTTAACTATTGATGGCAGTTTTGATTACTCAGCTATAAAAAGCAAAAACGCATTGCATGTTCATTAATGAGCTGCAGCTTCACTTTATAAAGCATCAAATTAAATCTTTATCTCCCCATGAGAAAACATTGCTGTCACATATCCCACAGTTTATTAACATTCCTTCCTATTCAGCATGACAATTACAGACATAACAGCAATCACTGTACATCAATGAAACTGAGATCATGGCATTCTAGAGCATTGCTTCCCAGTAAAGATAAAAGGTGACAAACAAACCCCAACATGAAAACATGAAGCCCCGCTGCAAATTGTTTAAATTTTGATTTCTTTTCATGAGGTTACTGAAGTGAGTCGAACGATGACGCAGGTCTCTGACAAGAGTAGGCTGATAAAAATAAAAATTGCTGCCAGTTCCCCTAATGGTTTTATGGATAAATTAACTGCCTGATGTGGTGCTGAACCATACAGAACAGGACAGTTTACTCATTCAAGTCACTTCTTATACTTGGTGTTGCTTTAGTTGAGGCTGTGGGAAACTGAAGTCTTTGCACAGGCATCCCCCAGATGCATTACTAAGACCACCTCCATTATCCGAATTTTACATTCACTGTTCCACATGTTTATGATTCTGCTATCAGCATAAGTGAGCCAGTTCTAATAGTGGAATGCCATCACATAGACATTGGTCTCTGAGAAGCTGAACTACTCAGACATTATTAAAGTGTTTTGGTCTCACAGTTACCCAAGCAGTAACTGGGCACTACAATTGGCTTTAAATGCTTCTGGGTTAGGAAGAAATCAGTGGAATTCCCTTTCCATGACCCCTTCTGGAAAGTAAACAGGTGAGAATGTGAACCAAGAGTGTGACCGTGCTCAACTATGATATCTCTATGATTGAATATCCTGGCATCACACACAGTCTAGGCTTGCAGATGAAGAACAGCATTAAGGAAAGACGTTTGACAACTGATGAGATCTCACCCCAACAAGAATCAACGCCTTTGCCAGACGTAGTTCAGTGATAGCACACTCACCTCTAAATCAAAAGGTTGTGAGTTCAAGTTCTACTCCAGAACACAACCTCTAGGCTGACACTCCAGTGCAGTACCGAGGGAGTGCTGCACTGTCAGATGAGAAGTTACACCAAGGCCTCGTCTACCGTCTCAGGTGGACGTCAAAGATTCCATGGCACTATTTCGAACATGAGCAGCTGAGTCCTTCCTTTGCCCGGCCTCAAAATCACAAAAAAAAAAATTACCTGATCACTTTCTCATTGCTGTGTGGGACTGTGCTGTCTGCAAATGGGTTGCCACGTTTCCTATATTAACAAAGAGCTTATTTGGCTGTGAAGTATTTTGACACATCCTGGAATTGTTAAAGGCGCTATATAAATTTATTTTTGTTGAAACAGAAGAAGGGACAGAAAGAATTACTGCTGTGCTTATTTTATAGGTAGAAAGTAGTTCAAGGACTGTCTGAACATTGCTGAAGAATACCCTGGAATTCAAATGGAAGCTGTATTACAGTCATTCCTGGCAGGAACATACATCATGGTAGCCAAGGAAAATCAAATTGCCAATTACACAATTCTCTGAACCACAGGAAACTGTAGAGAGAACATCCACAGAGGAAAAGTGAAGGAGGAGTGAATATAGAGTGAACTGACCTCACTACTTCCGTTTATTCATTTTAAATATAACAGCAAATTAGTAAAGTATTAAACTGAAATAATAAACTTAGTGTAAACTAGTCTCTACGGATTATTCCCCCATCTCAGTTTAAACATAATAATTCACCATTTAACACAGTCCTATTATTAGAAATTATGTAAACTATAAATCCAAACAAGTCTAGACGTTAGAGTTTCCTTCACAAATATTTTTAGCCAAATTTCTTGCCCCCATGTTTTTTCTCCTGAAAGTGGTGAATCAAATTGGGTTACAGTTCCACACTCACTGACTGCCCTCTGCTAACACATCTTTCTGGCTGCTCTGAGTCAACGGGCTAATTGACTAAAAGATGGCGTCATGGATGAACTCGAATCTGTCCTCATCCTCTGACCACACATTCTTTCCATGCCTGAAAATTCCCAATTGGAGTGACAACCACAGTCTAATTTCACCCACTCACACCCAGCCACTAGATGCTGGGATAGATTGGGCTATCCTACCTCAGTTCAGATGAGAGATCAAACCTAGACCTTTCTGATGAACAACACTTGGTACCACACAGGGGAGGGAGTGCTTTCACCAAAAAAGCCAGCAATGGGGAGGAGGTGGAATCAACTCAAAAATATTTTTACATTTTGAGAAATTCTCAGCATTAAACCTTGCTGGTTCTTCATTTGGATTCTATTTAATACAACAGCTGAGACAGACTTTTTTTTTTAGCTTTACGAGAACAGTCAAACGGTTACAGAACACACATACCCAAGCATCTAAAGGAAATGGAAAAACCTGCGTCCAAACATTTTCATTGGATGGCAAACTTAAAACGGTCACCATCTTCAGAAGTGTTTAGCAAATTTTCTCTTTGGAGGGAGGGAAGAGGAGGAGCCAGATAAGCAGTCTGAGGACATCTGAACACTGCCATATGTGATGCTGGTGGGACGGACAACAGTTCAGCATTAAATGGCAATGCACAAATGGTCTACCATCCATCGATGTACAAAGGAAAACAAAATGGAAGACTGGGAAATACTCTGTACAGAATCTCCTGGCCAACATTTATTCTTCAACCAACATCCAAAATAGATGATCTGCTCATTTATTTCATTGCTATTTGTGGAACCTAGCTGTGTGCAAGCAGAATTAGACTTGTAATCCTGCAGTGAAGACATCACGCAGTGTAACAATTCTTTTTAATAGTCATCTTTTCCTATAGCATTGAGGTGTTTCCATCTCTGGAAAACTATAAACCGATGTGTAAAATTCAGTGAAAGCCTAGTAGCTAACCGTAGCACTCAGGTATGGCTGCTAAACTGCTCTTGTTTGTGCACCTTATGACACGATATGATCTCTTCCTAGGAGTTACAGTTACACAACTTATTCTTGATTAGCCATTATTTCTTTCCAAGCCTGAAAATTCCCAAAGTTATGAAACCTACACCTAATCTCTGAAAACAAAATCAAGGTAGGTGGCACCATTAAAGATGACTCATAGAGATCCAGATATCTCGGTTTGAGTATTGGGGATCCACATGCCTATCCCATGTATCTACCCCAACCACAAGGTGCATTTTAAATTACAAATTATATTTTGATCCTCTGAACTCTAGACACACATTGCCAAATGATGCTGATATTAACATAGCCAAATACAAAGCACTAGAAATGTGTGGAATTTGGATCTTCATAGATGCAAAATAACCAAATGTACATGACTGTGGTAACTGACTTATAGTTTGATAAACACTGCAGAGCTGGCAGCTGCCAAACCCACCTCTAAATTCCTCCTCAACCCTGCCTTCAACTTCAAACAGTGTCCTAAGTTGCCCTACAAAGGTGTATGGAAGAAATGGGAAAGCAAGGCCAGCAAAAGCTTGATCAGAGGTGGGTTTTAATGAGTGTTTTAAAAGGAAGAGAGGCAGGTACAGAGTTTAGAGAGGGACTTCCAGAGCACGAAGCCAAGGCAGATTAAGTCACAGCCACCAATGGTGAAGCTGGAGTAACAGGAAAAGACAGTAAGAAAGTAGAGGGAACACAAGACTAGGAATTTTAGATTTAAGTCTTCGGGGGACAAGGAACCAATGCAGTTCACCAAGAATAGGAGCAAACAGGCAAGATGGATGCGGTACTGGATTAGATACTGACAGATGACTTTTGGATAAGCTGAAGTTTACAGTGGATGGATGGGAGACTGGCCAAGAGAGTACTGGAGTAATCAGTTCTGGAGGTTAAAAAGGCACAAGAAAATGAAAGTTTCAATGGCCCATGAGCTGAGGTTGGTGCAAGAGGTGGGAATCTTTATGGAGATGAAGTAAATGATCTTTGTCATGAGAACATAGTGATGGATGTGCAGCTCAGGGTCAAATAAGCAGGTGAGATGGCAACAGATGGTTGCCTGAGATGGTTCAGCCTGAGGTATGGCGAGAGAGTGGGTTGGAGTCAGTCGCAAAGATCAGTAATTTGCAGTGAAGCTTATGATAACTTAGGTCTTCCCAATAATTAGCTGGAAGACATTGCAGGTCATCCAAAATGGGATGCCGAACAAGTAGTCCAATACCACAAAGGCAGTGGAAGGATCAGGAGAGGAGGTGACAAGGTAGAGGTTAAAGGTTAGTGTTTCAATAGAAGCAGTCCCCATGTCTACAGGTGATGACGATGCCAAGGAGGTAAAGGCAGCTGGGGGAGTAGGGGGTAGGGGGATTGTCAAGGATATATCCTTCTGGCACTCCAGAGGTAAATGTGCTGGGGTATGAAGAAAAGCCATTACTAGATATGCTCCAGCTATTGTCATACTAAAAGATGGAACTAACCCTACAGGAGCTTGTCCTCGGAGTGATAATTACCTGAGCCTAGCCAACAAGTATCAGTAGGATATCACCAATACACATTTTCCAGCATGGATCATTGGACAGTGATTGAGAGCAAGGCTCATTTTTGTTCTCTTTAATTACCTACTAACAGCCACTGTACTTCAAAAAGTAAATCATGGGCTATAAATCTTATTGGAATTTCCTGAAGGCATGATAACATAAAAATAAATGCAAGTTCTTGCATTTCTTTTTAGCCGCATGACACCCAAGGCCATCTGCAAAGAAAACTGCCCAAATTGAAACGATATTTATATATTATACATATAAATTAATTTATAGTTTGTCATCCAATGTATTCTTCTTCCTGCCTTTTCTCATCATCTTCATGACAGGAATACCTGATCTAAAATAAACTACATTGGCAATGTGCCTCACATTAATCGTGATAATTGAAAGCAAATTCCTCAAGAAAAGGATGTATTAGCACAAAATCCGAAGGAGGTTTTATTCACAGTGGGAGTAAACATCGGTAGACAGGTTGAAAACCTATTCAACTCCTTACACTTGTGTTTGAGTCACAGCAGCACTCTATGAGATTGGTTCGTGGAGGAGGAACCTAAGTAGTGTAGGAGGAATACCATTTGAGTACACACACATTGCAGGAGCATGCTACAGATAATGAACTGTTCCAGATAATGAACTACTGTTTCTTAAAAACCTGTAGAAGTGGACTGCTACTAAATTACTTTTGTATTGAATCCATTCTGATAATTTCAAATCCGTACTTGCTACTGTTTGTACAGATTACAAAAAGGCCACTTTCTTAGTACACCATCTAATTACATCAGGCACATAACATTAAAGTCCTATATATACGTAAATTAGTTGCTAATTCTTGCTTTTTTGACACATTTTATGAACAGAACGCAGGGGATTTTGAGCATCAGTCAGCAGTTTTATTTTAGACCAAGCAACAATGGAGGACAATCGTTGTTTACATTGGCAGTCAATATTAATATAGAATTGTCACTAGAATTTTGATAATCCATAATAGCAATGCATCACTACTCAAGTGGGAAGCAATACTTAACAAGTAAACTATTTCTCTTCTTTTCCTTTTATTTTCCTGATTTTTTAAAGCCTGGTTTCATTTTCTTTATGTCTCCCTGCTGGAGAGGTTCAGTTTTGTACGTGTGGAGGCAAACACACACTTTAAAGAAATTATATAATGCTTACGGAGTTGATTCCACCACCATTAGAAAACAACATTTATACTAATGGAGATTAGTTCTACCATTTCATGGAAGCGACTTACCCTTAAATAACTTTTTTAAAACTCAAACTTCTTTATTTCCAGTTTAAAAAATTTTTTTGCACATGAAAATGTCAATCACAGTGACACCCACTAAATTGTGTTCCTCATTTAATGTAAAGAAGTAATTGGATGTTCCATGAATAGGATGGGTAAATGAAGTACTTTAAAATACATCATCATGATTGAAAAGAGTAAAAGACTGAATAAACCAATTAGCAGTGAGAGGTGAAAATCAAAAGACACCATCTCCTTGTCCAGGCTCTTGCTCAGATAACAAGATCACAGCATCAATGAAAGTGGGGTTAATTCGTTCAGAAATGTCCTCAAATGCAGACAAGCATCAATTGAAGAGTGGACCAGGATGGTCAAGAGCAGTTAGTTAATTGCAAGTGTTATACTGTAGCATTAATACAAGGAAACAACAACAACCAGCAGTTATGGCTCATAGCAAATGTTCTCAATAATGATCAGATAGTTCCAAACTTTTTTTTATTGCTCTGCTCTATATCATTTGTTTGATCAGCAAGAAGCTGCTGTTGTCTCACAACAGAATGGTTTCAATGATCTATAGCCCTATGGTTTTGCAAGGAAGAGAATAATGTGGATTTTTTGGGGGGCAAAAATGGGGAAGAAAAACTGGGGTAGACAATTTGCACTGGGAGCAAACACTTGCTGACTGCAGATTACAAGGCTGTAACATACGTCAGGGTATTGGATAAAGTTTTTAAACCGAGTAGGAAAAGAGAAACTGCAATTGCCTCAGTGACCTCCATTTGAGGGAAAATAACTCTGTTCCTGTCCCAGATCCCAGTCCACCAACCCCTGCTGGAAATGCAATAATGGCACAAAATTACCTCAGCTACAATGCCCTTTTCCATCCCTTTCCTCACTATGGTCATATAGCTGCTGATACTGACCCTCAAGGCGCTTACATAAATAACAGCTCAAAATTTTCCTGCAATTCATATTCTTCTCTCGTCTTAAGAGCCATAGAGTTATACAGCACAAAAACAGGCCCTTCGGCCCACCTTGTCCACGCCGGCCATCAAGCCTGTCTATTCTAATCCCATTTTCCAGCATTTAGCCAGTAGCCTTCTATGCTATGGAATTTCAAGTGCTCATCTAAATACTTAACTGTTGTGAGGGTTCCTGCCTCTACCACCCCCTCAAGTAGTGTTTTCCAGATTCCAACCACCCTCTTGGTGAAAACATTTTTCCTCAAATCCCTTCTAAACCTCCTGCCCCTTACCTTAAACCTACGCCCCCTGGTTATTGACACCTCCGCTAAGGGAAAAAGTTTCTTCCTATCTACTCTATCTATGCCCCTCATAATTTTGTATACCTCAATTAGGTTCCCCCTCAGCCTTCTCTGCTCTAAGGAAAACAACCCTAGCCTTTTCAGTTTCTCTTCATAGCCGAAATGCTGCAGCCCAGGCAACATCTTGGCGAATCCCCTCTGCACCCTCTTCAGTGCAATCACATTCTTCCTATAGTGTGGCAACCAGAAGTGTACACAGTATTCCAGCTGTGGCCTAACTAGTGTTTTATACAGCTCCATCATAACCTCCCTGCTCTTATATTCTATGCCTCAGCCAATAAAGGCAAGTATACCACATGCCTTCCTAACCACCTTATCTACCTGTGCTGCTGCCTTCAGTGATCTATGGACAAGTACACCAAGGTCCCTCTGTACTTCCTAGGGTCCTACCATCCATTGTATATTCCCTTGCCTAGTTAGTCCTCCCAAAATGCATCACTTCACACTTCGGAGGATTAATCTGCCCATTTTACCAACCCAACTATACTGTCCTGTAATCTAAGGCTATCCTCCTCATTATTTATGACACCATCAATTTTCGTGTCATTCTGACCTTCTCCCTGATTTCCATATTGTGATGCTAGGGTAGGATAATAATGGATTCAACCAGCCAGAGGAGAACATTCTACTGAGAAATGGGCTGAAGTTTTCCAGGCACATAACCCTCTTACATCGATTATGTGGTAGCTGCTGCATCATACCTTATTAATATAGCTTGAACCTGTAAATATAAAATAATCTTCAGAGCTGTAATTTCATGGGGGTTACCAGATACATGCAAATGGTTAACCAGTCCCAATTTTGCTCTTTAACTGTGAAGTAATGGTTGAGTTATGTGCCAGTCTTGCTATCTTTAGTCTTTTTGTTCACCTCGATCTATTACATACACAGTAACTGGATTCCACTATCTTTGTAACCTGGTCCAGTACGCAATTTTAGCTCGAGCCAATTCCAGTTCTCCATTTCAGCTTCTCCTATGTTCTTTGCAAGGCTATCCATAATATATTAAAAATCCCAGGTCTGCTTGCAATTCCTGTCAACATTTTTCATTATAAATTCCTATGTCTACAGTTAGAATGGAAACTACCATGTAAACTTGTAATGCTGTAATTGTACTCGACCTCCAGTGCCATCAGAGGCAGAAGGGACATAGGCATCATAACTGTGGATACAGGTGTATATAATAGATATATAAAATAAGTACAGGATGCATGATTTTAAAATAGGGGATTCTGTTTGAATGCACTTATCCAATGTCACACCCTGGAGCCATCCCTCAGCTGAAGATTGCATTTCGACAAGATTCTACATAAAAGGCTGTTAACAAAAATGAGAGCACATGGAATTGGAGACAACCTATTGGCTTGGATAGGGAATTGGTTAAGAGATAGGAGACAGAGAGTAGGGATAGTGGAGATATACTCACATTGGCAGAATGTGATGGGTGGCGTCCCTCTGGAATCAGTACTGCGGCCGCAGCTTTTCACTAGTTATAAATGACTCGATGAAGGTTTGAAGAGACATATATCTAAGTTTGCTGATGAGTGACTTAGGTGGAACAGTAAATAGCATCAATAGGAACAGAAAGTTGCACAGAGACATTGAAAGATTAAGTGAATGAGCAAAACTGTAGCTGGAGTTCAATGTTGGAAAGTATGAGGGCCTCCAATTTAGACTCAAGAAATACCTCTAAATGGCGAGAAACTAGGAACTGTGGATGAGCAGAGAGATTTAGGGGTCCAAGAATACACATCATTAAAAAGTAGTGAACAGGTGCAAAATGTAATTTGGAAGGCTAATAGAATGTTGGCCTTTATCTCAAGGGGGCTACAATACAAAGAGATGGAAGTTATGTTACAGCTGTACCAAGCTGTGGTTCGACCTTCATTCAGTTCTGGGCACTGCACCTCAGGAAGGATACATTGGCCTTGGAGGGTGTGCGGTACAGCTTCAACAGAATGACACTGGGGCTAAAAGAGGTAAATTATGAGGACAGGTTACTGAGACTAGGCTTGTATTTCCTTGAACACAGAAGATTAAGAGGATATCTAACTGAGGGGTTTAAAATGATTAAAGGAATTGATTAAAGGTAGATAGAAACTATTTCTTCTGGTGGGGGACTCCAGTACAAGGGGGCATAAACTTAAAATTACAACTCAGTCATTCAGTGGTGATCTCAGAAAGCACTTCTTTACTCAAAGGTTAGACGAAATCTGGAACACTCGCCCCCATAAAAGAACTGTTGACGCTAGGTCAAGTGGATGTTTCAAAATTGAAATTGCTAGAATTTTGTTAGGCAAGGGTACAAGGGTTACAGAAACAATGAGGGTAAATGAAGTTAAGATATAACTCACCCTTGATCTAATCAAGAGGTGTGAGGGGCTGAATGACCTTCTCCTGTTTTTACGCTCCTATGTACATCTGGCAAGATGGAAACAGAACTGGCTCGGTCATAGAAGACAGAGGGTAGCAGTGGAAGGGTGCTTTTCTGAATGGAGGGATGTGACTACTGGTGTTCCGCAGGGATCAGTGCTGGGACCTTTGCTGTTTGTAGTATATATAAATGATTTTCAGGAAAATGTAGCTGGTCTGATTAGTAAGTTTGCGGACGACACAAAGGTTGGTGGAGTTGCGGATAGTGATGAGGATTGTCAGAGGAGACAGCAGGATATAGATCGGTTGGAGACTTGGGCAGAGAAATGGCAGATGGAGTTTAATTCGGACAAATGAGAGGTAATGCATTTTGGAAGGTCTAATGCAGGTGGGAAGTATACAGTAAATGGCAGAACCCTTAGGAGTATTGACAGGCAGAGAGATCTGGGCGTAGAGGTCCACAGGTCACAAAGTGGCAACGCAGGTGGATAAGGTAGTCAAGAAGGCATACGGCATGCTTGCCTTCATCGGTCGGGACATAAAGTATAAAAATAGGCAAGTCATGCTGCAGCTGTACAGAACTTTAGTTAGGCCACACTTAGAATATTGAGTGCAATTCTGGTCACCACACTACCAGAAGGACATGGAGGCTTTGGAGAGGGTACAGAAGAGGTTTACCAGGATGTTGCCTGGTCTGGAGGGCATTAGCTATGAGGAGAGGTTGGATAAACTCGGATTGTTTTCACTGGAACGACGGAGGTGGAGGGGCGACATGACAAAGTTTACAAAGTTATAAGTAGCATGGACGGAGTGGATAGTCAAAAGCTTTTTCCCAGGGTGTAAGAGTCAGTTACTAGGGGACATAGGTTTAAGGTGCGAGGGGCAAAGTTTAGAGGGGATGTGCGAGGCAAGTTCTTTACACAGAGGGTGGCGAGTGCCTGGAACTTGTTGCCGGGGGAGGTGGTGGAAGCAGGTACGTTAGAGACGTTTAAGAGGCATCTTGACAAATACATGAATAGGATGGGAATAGAGGGATATGGACCCTGGAAGTGCAGAAGGTTTTAGTTTAGGCAGGCATCAAGATCGGCGCAGGCTTGGAGGGCTGAATGGCCTGTTCCTGTGCTGTACTGTTCTTTGTTCTTGGCTCCCTGTTGTCAATGCCAAGGGGTATTGATTAACATCGGAAAAAATTTCAGTCTCTGAACTGACTGCTTTCCTGCTCTTTGAAAACAATGAATCTTTGCACTGCCAGATGCAAGCACTGAATGTCCAAGGGATGAACAGAAAATCTACAAATTAATATTTTATACACAATTCAGATATATAGGGCTGAATTTTACCACTCCCCTGACGTCGGGGGTTGTGATGGGGAGGTCCAGCAAGGGCCTCGACGCTGGGAAGGCCCCGTCCCATTTTACTGCTGGCAGCAAGTCCTCTCCGTTCAGAGATCTGAAGGCCGCAGCGAGAGGGGTGCTGGTGGGAGTGGGAAAAACATTGCGATTGTTGGAGGGGTTGTTGAGTAGGGATTGAAGGTTAAAGTGAAGAAAATTCAGGGGGGGGGGGGGGTTGGGAAGAAAGTCAGGGTCACGAGTTTACTTTTTTTGGGGGGAGGGCAATTAATTAAGTGTGCAGTCATTGGGGAAGGATGGGAGAGGGGATTGAAACTTTTAATAAACTTTTCCTTTTGATTTTTCAGGTCAGGTAACTTTAAATATTTAAATTTAAATGAAGGGCTGGAAGCCCTTTAAAAATGGCACCGGCCACCATTGGCGGAGACAGACCGCCCGCCCCCTCTACATTCGCAGGGGCAGGCGGCCCAGCCCAGACATGCAAATGAGCCGCCACGCTAAATATCATGGCGGCTCTGCAGGGCAAATCCCGCGCATGCTCCCTGCCGATTTTGAAGCTCACTGCCGGCCATAGTTTTGCTCCTCCTCCCTGAAGGCTTTGAATCTTTTCTGAGGTAAACTTCCACAGGGTTAGTAACCCTCTGGTAGCCCATCCAAGGGTCCACTATTCATGTACAAGTCCCGACATTAAATATCAGCAAGCTATTTTGGCACAGGGTGCATCACAGCTGAGCTCAATTCTTTCCTCACACAAGCAGACTTCCACAGCAAGTATCAGTATACTTGTGATTGTGATCAGCAGTAGGAATCCTGGCAAGTTATCCCTTTTCTAACTTAGTCACTGAGACCAACAGTAGCATTGCTATCACTGCCATCAGCTAACTCGACACAGATCAAAGATCAAAACTGTGATCTTCTTGTCTGTTGGGCTCAGCTACTCACTGGATAAACCTTTTAAGACACCAGCAAAGCAACCAGTTTAGATATTTTAATATTACATATAAATAACTGCTAAAAAATTGTTACATTTATACATTTCAATTCTTAATTGTTTTTCTTTGTCCATAATACTTTTTATCTATTGCAATAATAGAGACCAGCCATCTATATCTCTTCAGCTAGACATATGGTATATTCTTCAAGTTTGGCAATTAATGTATTTTCTGCTTCTGCTCTGCTTCACACACACTAATGTCCTCCTCTAGTGCTGGTCCCCAAGTTTATTATTCTGGTCTTTCACTCTGTTTGGCATTATTGCTTTGCTATGGTCCTACAGTCTCAAAGTTTGTTCTGCTCACATTCTTTTACTCTTCTCACATACAATAGTCATAGATATACGGTTTCCTCTCAAATTGTTCTATCTGAACTGTAGTTGTTAGCTCATCCTTTGTTTTTTTCCCCCCACATTTAGTCAGATGTTCCCCAGAGCTTTCTCCTCTCTCTCATTATTCTTCCTTCATCGCAATGTTCTTCTCCATGATAACCCAACCCTATCCATTCTTCTGCTAACAATTCCACTCTTTACGCTCTTCAGATTGCAAACCCTCTGTGCTTAATAACTCTGATCTTCTGGCAAGTGCAGCAGGTGAATAAACATCCGTACACCATGTCATTCAACAGCACAGAAAAACACAAATTTATTTTAATTATTCAAAGATGTTTCTTCATTTCTTATATGGGTCTAACCAACAGCAATTATTTCTTTCCTTGGATGGTTCAGTCTACTGACATTCTTCGGCCCTAATTTAACTAAAGGCTTTGTAGAACAAAATAAAAGGATACCAAAAGTTTCTGTATCTTATTTGGCATAATGTAAAAATAAGCACTGCCATGAATCATAAATAAAGACAAATTAGTTCTAAATGGAAAAGGCAACCGACGGACATGGTGTTTTGCAGCTCAAGATTTGATGTCCAAACCAATTCTTTTTTATAGCAATCGCAGAATTTTTTTCATTGGACAGGCAAGGAATTGCTTTCCACTTCTGAATTCTCGTTCAAGTACAACTCATCCTTTTGGCAGTTAAAAATACATTGTTCCTTGTATAAATCATATCAGATAAATTCACCCTCACTCCCAAATATAGAGAACCCACATCTGGACCTTGTTAGTGAATTATCCACAAGGTTAAAAGCTGTAAGTAGAAAATTAGTCATGGAGATACCTTGATCAAGTTATGAGTAATCTATTGATTTGAAAGGCAGTGAATCATAAAAAAGCCACTTGAATATGCAAGAAAATACTAAAATTACAAAATACATTAAAATCTACAACAATTCACATTAGTAACTTAAGCCCATTCTGGAAATCCATTTCTATACATAACCTTATCCCAGTTGGACTCAACTATTTAATTATACTGATTTTTTAAGTGATACTCTAGAGATCTGATCTACCATCTGTTATTCTTTAAATTACAGCTTGGCTTTTCCAACTATCGAAAGCTGTATTTACACCTTAAGTTTAGCATCCGGACAAAGTGATTTTTACTTCACATGGATGCTAAATTAATAGTGTAAATCCATAGTCAATGCCCTCGGTGACTCTGGAGTGCAAGTAGCACAAGAATCCCTTCAGGGAATAGTCACGCTTTGCTTCAATTTGACA
The DNA here is from genome assembly GCF_036365525.1 of Heterodontus francisci. Taxonomy (NCBI): domain Eukaryota; kingdom Metazoa; phylum Chordata; class Chondrichthyes; order Heterodontiformes; family Heterodontidae; genus Heterodontus; species Heterodontus francisci. Next base: position 184,952,186 of record NC_090372.1, on the reverse strand, counting down.
CCACATAAAATGAAAATCCAATGTGGTCTCAAGCCTGCTTCACAAGTTGTCCAGGGTGATTCATTACAACTCCTCAGCACTTTTTAAATCTACCTTTCTACAATTTAAATGGTTAAAGAAGATTCCTCCACTATCTAAACATTGAAAATTCTAACTTTTGGGAGACAACTTTCCTTAACATAGGAATTACATAGGATTTGCAGCACAGAAACAGATCATTCGGTCCAACAGGTCTATGCCTGTGTTCAGCCTCCAAATGAGCCTCCTCCCACTCTTCTTCATCTTTCCATTCCTTCCTCCTTTATGTATTCATCTAACTTTCCCTTAAATGGATCCATGCCATTGGCCTCAACCACTCCCCATGGGCACAAGCTCTACATTCCAATCACTTCCCAGGCAAAGAAGTCTCTCTTGAATTCCCCATTGGATCCACCGGTGACCATCCCATATTTATAGCCCTTAGCTTTGGACTCCCCGACAGGTGGAAACATCTATTGGCAATGACCAAGTCAAGTCTGTTTCTTGTTCTAGATGGGCCGAAGGGCCTGTTTCTGTGCTGTATAACTCTATGACTCTATGAGAAGGTGGCATTTTCCTACATTATTTCTACTGTATCTGCCTTACCACTTTTTCCCTGATCAGTTGCACACTGGATTTCAAGCAGTGAAATAATATAGAAATAAACCCAGTTTATTATAGTAATAAAACAGGACAGTTAAAGCCCAGCTAGGCAGAAACCAAGCACTGCAGAGTTTTATACTAGTAGCTGCACTATGAATGGACCCTGAATCACTCTATGCACCATCACCATAGGTTACTGTAAGTATGATTGTTTATAGGGAATCAAGGAGATCAGAAAGATCTCCCGGTAATATCACCATTGGGAGAACATGCTATGTAGATTAACAGTTTTCTGTACTCATGATTCAGAGGTTTCCAAAGGGACAGAGGAATCGTTACGATTATCTTTGCACAGGCACATATCCTCCTCCATTTGGGGGTAATACACTCTGTACAATTACTGTCAATACCACTTCAAGACCAGGTGAGAGGAAGAAAAAGATACAAATTGCATTTATATATTGCCATTTGTGACTGCAATGAAGTACTTTTGTAATGCAGGAAAAATGGCAGCTAATTAGCACACAGCAAGCTCCCACAAATAGCAATGTGATAATGACTCAATCATCTGATTTAGTGATATCGATTGAGGGATAAATATTGGCCAGGACACCAGAGATAACTCTCCTAATTATCTTCAAAATAGGGCCAAGGGATGTTTACATCCACTGAGTGGGCAGACGAAGCCTTGGTTTAACGTCTCATCTGAAAGAGGCCACCTCTGACAGTGCACCACTCCCTTAGGACTGAACTGGAGTGTCACCCTAGATTTTTGTGTTCAAATATCTGGAGTAGGGTTTGAAATCTCAACTTTCTAACTCACAGGTGAGAGTGCTAACAAGTGGCTGGTACGAAATTCGATTCAATTCAATTAAGACAAATTAAAACAACCTTAAATTTTCAGTTCCTTGTGACAGGTTTTTAAGTCAGACCATTCTAGGAACCGATTATACCCAAAGGATGAAGGTGACAAAAGACACTACTTTATGAGTCAAGTAAATAAAAACTAGACTACAGCCTTATGGAGACACCAAGGAAAATTGCAGCTGCTATTAAATAAAGGCGAGGAGAAACAAACAAACCTTTCAAAGTAAATCCACTGTTAGTCATGGATAAATAGATATTGATTAAAGAAAATATATATAAAACACTTCAGAGCACAGCTGGTGTTGCCAGCACTAGATGTCTTGCATGCTCAGTGATAGATAGGTCAGGAGATTTGAAGCTCACCGATAACAGGTCACTGAGGTTGCCTATCAGTTGGTGTGGAGCTGAACAAGATGATTTTCTGTCTTACTGACATTCGGTTGCAGAAATGTCCAAGACCTGATGTTGGGCAAGCAGTTGGACAGTACAATGGTAGTCACTCAGCCCTGGTTGGTGATGGAAACTCAAGAAACAGACCCTATGCCCATGCTTATGCATGGCATTGTTGACAAGAAGCAGATGCACAAGGAATAGGAGAAGACTGAGAATGGAACCTTGTGGCACTTCCAATGTGACCATAAAGGGATGGGAGATGACACCACGGGCTGACCCATACATCCCACACCAAAAATGTTGACTCTTAACTGCCTGCTGAAGAGACAGAGCAAGCCAATCACCGTCAAGGGAACTAAGAATGGGCAATCAATGTTTCACCCTTATCCTGAGAATGCATAATAAGAACAGAAGTCATTTTGTGCCAGCAACTTACAAAGACAACACTGAGATAAAAGGTAAGTTTTAATGTAATTTTGTCAGTAATGGTTAAAAGATGAAATAATGGCCAGTGCATAAGGAGAAATTGTTGACCTTCTTTGAACCAGGCCAAAGAATCTTTTAACATCCACCAGAACAGGTTTAATGCATACCTGTAGAGATTTGACATCAATAGATGTCAAAACTGTAGCACCTCACAACAAAAATTCCCAAATAAAAGCCATGAGATGCATGTTTTGCTGCAATCACCAGGTCCACAAAGTACCACCTCCTCTCCCTCCTCTGTAATGTGCTTCTACAGCAAGCTTGTATTTTCTAACTGGAGAATGATGGTGCTTTAAAAAAAATATATATTTTTCAGTAGTACAGAACTTGAGTTTTGCTGAGAAAAAGAAATGCTTTCAAAGCTTTTAGTCTTGCACTAATCAGGACAGACACAAGAATGCCAAATTTCAAAGGGGAGCAACAATTTATACTGCATGAGAAAAGGGTGCTGATTGGTTGGCAAGTTGGCTCTGATTGGTTGAGGTGTTAACATGGAGAATGCACCTGGGAACTATTGCCCCACACGCTTTAATTCAAAAAAGGTGCAATGCCTGAGAAGTTCATTTTGCCTGCAGAGGACAGGTCCCTGCATATGAATATATGCAGCTTCCAGCAAGTGTAAGTGAGCCACATTGAGAGCCCGACTGATAATCTTAAATTAGTTGTTTGTGAACAATCCTGAGTGTGATAAGAATTGCACTAAGTGCTGTCCCATCCTGGAATCACATCTAACGTTCGACAATGTGCTCAGAGTATTGCAAGCACGGGCTAGTTGATGAGTGCAAGACGTAAAGTTTATACAGCATGTCCCTTTTTTCAGCAGTATATGTTTTCCATTAAGAATGTATTTTACCACCTCAGCGTACTGTCAAACAGCTCACAATCGTCCACTTATAGTTTGACAGATGCCACAGAGCAGTCAGTATTCCACCCTATTATTGTAGAGGGGGTGGCGGGGGAAGAAACATTTTCATGACCACATAATAAATGTTCATCCCCACTACTCTCAAAATACGCACAGCCTATGTGACACAGGTTGGCGTAGACATCTTTTTGATTCGTAGCACTGTACAGATGGAGAAAGAGGATGGGGATGGAGAAAGGGGACACTTCCTAAAGCCGAAGACAACAAAACACATGTTCAAGGTGCTAAAACCTATTCAATTCTTTTTAAATTGTAGAAAGATGGTGGATAGAAAGATGGTGTAAGGAAAATGTGATTTTGGGCAGGTTGCCAAAACAGGACAAGAACTTTCCAAATGCACATTCTTTTCAGATTGTTATTGCGAGAGCACTGCAGCTTTAAGCCCCAGGCTTCAGCTCAGGAAGAAAGCAGCAGCCTGTTAAGTAATACAGTTCTCTCTTTGTGTTGGGCCAATGTCCATTTAAAGGCTTGCGCTCACTCACTGCTGGTATTTGACAATGATTTATAGATTTGAACCATATTTCAAGGAACAATACAGATCTTGAAAACCCAGCATTTAGAATAAACTCTACATGTGACCCATGTTAAAAGACCCCAGGTTAAATACATGCGATGAGTGTACACTCTTCAAAATGTAGCCCTGAAAACAAAGACGAGGTGATGGCATCCAAAGGTCAGTGTGAGGAAAATAACAGCATCAGATCAGCACCCATCACTTGCATAACCAACACATTTCATACCTTAGAAGGTAATGTCTGTAACAAGCTTACTTAGGGATCTTCCCAGACTCTTGCGTGTTACTAGAATATTACGTGGAATTGCAGCACAAAAACAGGCCATTCAGCCCAACCCGTCTGTGTTGACATTTATCCTCAGCACCAGCAGAATTCCAAATCCTATGTGTCCACCTTGTTCCCATATCCCTTCATCCCAGTTTCCTACAACCATCTCGCTAGCCTTTTGTTGAATGTTGGCATGGCTGCTGCTTCAATCACTAACTCTGGTAATGCAGTCCACAGCCTCACAACCCTCTGTATACAATAGTTGCTTCTGCTGTCTGCCCTAAATCTTTTGCATTTAATCTTCTATACCTCCTTAACAACTAGAAACAGTATTGCTTCTCTTCATTCTGTCTCATCGATCCCTTCATAACTTCAAACACCTCTTTCAAATCATCCATTAATCTCCTCTGTTCCAATGGAAGCAGCCCCAATTTTCTTAAGTTGTTCTTCATATTTGTAATCCTTAAACCTGGCGACATCCTAGTGTATCTGTGATATTGCTTCCTTTCTGTAAGAGTAGAGCACAAAATTGCACACACTACTCCATGGTGTCTTGAAAAGTTGTATAAAGATCCAGCATTACAACTTGGCTTGTATATTCCATGCCTTTTGCCATAAAAAACAGTATTTATTTGCTTTATTCATGGTCTTACCCACTTGAGGTGCTCCTTTTAACGTCTTGTGGGGTTTGGCGTTCAGGTTCGCAGCACTTGTACTTCACCTATTTTTCCCCATGAATTTTAGTTTTTTTTTAAAACCCAAAAATGTACCACCTCAGTTACTGAGATTGAATTTCATCTGCCACCTATATACTGGAATGTGAAAATGCAAGATCTACTTGTCCACATAAGACGCAGAGTCAGTGATACACGTGTCTGATGAAAATCGGTATAGATTGGGCTCCTTCCACCTCAACACTGCTCCTGTTCTCTTACCCAATGTTGTTGTTGTTGTGAACAATGCCCAACATTGTGAATGGGAATTCTCTTGAGATCACTCACGCTGTCTTACTCCAACATCCATCCTCCGCCCTCCCAACGTGTTGTTCTATGCACTGCGTGCTTTGGAGGAAAATGATGATTTTGGACCAATGGTTCCCAAAGTTCACCACCACTAGGGTTTTCCTCATGTCATTTCTGGGTCCATTGTAGACTGACTGATGTAGGTTGATTGTTATGACTTTCGTCAGCAATGGGTTTCATTGCATCATGCGACTAGCAGGATGGTAGGTGAATGAGAAGGACAGTGGTCTTTTTTCACTTACCAATTTGCATGTTCCTCCTGTTAATACTGTCACTCTACTTTGTGATAACAGAAGGCAAGGCAGTGTTAGTGGGAGGTGGGGAATGCAGAAAGAGAACTGAAAGCGAAAGCACACCACCAACTTGAGTTAGGTGGTCATCGAAAGTTACCACACTGAACTGAAGTGGGTGGGTGGGAGGAGAAGGAAAAAGAACAGGAAGCAAAGTGACAGCAGTCAGTAGAGGCAGGGGATGTGGAAAAAGAGTGACAGCTTAAAGTCGTGGCAGGGGCAGAAGGATACCATTATGAAACAGCTAAGGATTTACAGAGGGAATTTGTAGTTGTAGGGCAATTTGCTTTACTATTGAGATAACTATCATATTTCTTGCTAAAATTATAAAACATTTCCAACAGTTATAGAGCAAAGCAGCAAATTTCACAGTTGATGAACAGATTTAAACTGAACACTACTCAACACACCCTTTGACTGTATATCCAGTTAGTATCACACAAAGAGTAGGAATAAAAGGGTCATTTTTCAGGTCAGCCGGCTATAACTAGCAAAGCACTGCAAGGACCAGTGCTTGGGCCTCAGCTACTTACAAACTATATCAATGAGCTCATAAGAAATAGAAGGAGGAGTAGGCCATTTGGTCCCATGAGCCTGCTCCACCATTCAATAATCATAGCTAATTTGATTGTGGTCTCAACTGCACTCTCCCGCCTGCCCCCCCACAACTCTTGACTCCCTTGTAGATCAAAAATCTGTCTAACTCAGCCTTGAATATATTCAATGACCCAGATTCCACTGCTCTCTGGGGAAGAGAAGTTCAAAGATTAACAATCCTCTGAGTGCAAAAATTCCTCCTCATCTCTGTCTTAAAAGGGAGACCCCTTATTTTGAAATTGTGTACCCGAGTTGTAGATTAGTTGAGAGGAACGAGTGCCATGTATCCAACTTTGCTAACAATGTAAAGTTAGGTGGGAAAGTAAGCCATGAGGAGGATGAAAAGAGACTGCAAAGGGATATAGGCAGGTTATGTGAGTGGGCAAGAACATGGCAGATGGAATATAATGTGAAAAGGTGTGAAATTATCCACTTTGGCAGGAAAAGTAGAAAAGCAGAATATTTTTAAATGGGGAGAGACTGGAAAATCTTGATATCCAGAGGGACCTGGATGCCCTTGTACATGCATCACAGAAAGTTAACAATGCAGGTCCAGCAAGCAATTACGAAAGCAAATAGCATGTTAATCTTCATTACAAATGGATTGGATTATGAGAGTAAAGAAGTCCCACCACAATTCTAATGGTGGTTTGGGGGGGAGGGGGGGGGGGGGCGCTGTGGGGGTTTGCTTATGTTGCGCATGAGCCCATAGCTGGTGGTGCACCTGGAGAGACCAGGGATGTGATATTTCCATAAATGTCATCAGAGTTCCGGCCTAACCCAACCAGATGCAGTACCTGGCCAGAGAACAGGAACAGTAGATCACAGGCAGGAGTTCACAGCTGGGAACCCGTGGCATCGGATTGGTCCCCGCCATTCAGGGAAGGGTGGGGTAAGAGGTTTCCGGTAAGGAGGCCGAAGGCTTCCTTCTGGGCTCTGGAGGAGCACTCCTGCTCCTCCTGGCCTGCAACAAAACCCAAAACAAAAACGAAAAACTCATGTGCCACAATTCCCCTCCCAGCAGGTTTAGCCCAACAGGGAAGTCACCGCTGGTTCCCTCACTCTGATCTTGGACTAATATAGGAGATCAGGACTGATTGATGTCACCAGGTCCCAATCTTCAGGTTTAAACAGGGCCCTGCCAGCCTGGGATAAGTGTGCTGCTTGCCCACTCAATAAAGCAGGTTAACATCGTGGCTGGAAGGCAGCGGGATCGGAGGGCATGTCATTCTCCTCATAACTGTCCCCTGCTAGATGGGGGTTAAAATTTTGGCCAATATATTTACCACAAAGTGCGAAAATACATCACACTACAAACTGCTGCAACACAAAAAAAATTGACTTTGTAAAACAAATTCATTAACAGTTCAAGGGAGGATGCACAGCCTGCAACCAATGATGGGGAATAGGGTGATTGGAAGAAGTTCATGGAAGGGAGACTGCTTTTTTGATTCAGTTTTAATATTTAATCCCAAATAATAGATTTCACAACTTTGACAATTCGACAAACTTTATTCAACCCCAAGGATGGCTAAAATTACCAGCAAGATCTTCTAGTGTATAATGCAACAAACATTTGAGAATTGTTGAAAATAGAGACATGTTGCAGAAGCTTTTCGTCTTGCACTTATCAGGACGATTTGGCAAATGTTGTCCAATCGCAGAATCAAATCTAATGTTGGACACCGTGTTTTGAGTTTTGCAAGCACGGGCTGGTTGGGTATGGCCTGTACCTTGCCGGTTACAAACAGCGGAAGGCACATGTTGTTCGATACGATCTGCCAGTCTTTGGGACGCATGGCCGATATACCTAGCATCACATTGGTATTGAAATTTGCTAAATAATCCGCAGTGTGCTAAGAATTATGCTGACAACCAATTTAAGACTGTCAGTAGGGCTCGCAGTGTGGCGCATTTGTGCGTACTGGAAGCTACATATTATACACAGAGCCCTGTTCTTTGCAGACAAAAAGAACATGTACACACATTGCACCTGTTTCAACTGAACAATATAAGTGACAGCCATTCTCTGGTTCATTCCTCAGGGCACTGCCATGACCAGAGTCAAACCGCCTGGTTTAAATTTCAAACAAAGCTTGGCAGTTAACTGTCAGTCACTGTAAACTGGTGCATTCTCCATGGCAACGCCTCTACCAATCAGAGTTCACTTGCCAACCAATCAGCACTCTCTTCTCATGTAGTACAAGTTGTTGCTTTCCCTTACATTGGTTATTCTTGCATATAGTCCTGATGAGTGCAAGACAAAAAGCTTCGACAACATGTCTCTATTTTCAGCAATTCACAACAAACATTATTGCTTGTGATTATTCCACATCAGAGCTCATTGTTGACTTCAAAAAGTAAATATACATTACACTTAACCCAACAGTACAACCCTGACTTTTAAAGTATCCAATCATTTTTTTTTTTATCACAACAACCAGAGTCCTAAGGATTGAGCTGGCAAATGTCCATTATGGCACTGAGTCAGTTGCATAGGAGGATTCCAGTGTCAATTCCTGCTCCATGCTGTTAGCTGGTCTCAGCCGAAAGCAGTGGTGAACAATACAAGTGACCTCAGCAATCCTTGGCTGGAGAAGGCAATGTCAGCTAAAGTTCACATTCCCAATTGCTGACCAGTGATCCCCTGCTGAAAAGGTAAATGCTTGGACATCAGATAAGGCCAGAATTGGACTTGATTCTATAGTTCAGCAGGCTGTTAACGAGCACAGTTGATGCTTACAAATAGAAAAATGCTCAGGGGCTACCTACACTTGCAAAATTGCATTCCAGCATGTGTCACTGTCTTCAGTACAGGACGGGAGAAAACTGGACAATAAACAAAAAGACAAAGAGGTAAAATTTTCATTAACCATGCTCATGTTAATGACAATGTGCACATGCACAACACAGAGCAAGAGAAGTTAAGCATATCTGGTTGGACTTTGATATAGATTGAACTTAAAATTCACAACCCGACCTAACCCACTATTCTGATTTACAGGCTTACCTCATCTCTAAACACCAAAGGCATTTGGAATAAAATTATCCCAATGCATTCCAATCATAATGCAAGTGTCAGTCACCGCCTTCTCACAAGAATGTAGAATTACTTAAATGATGCATTTCACCCACAGTAAAAGGAAATGATAGGTAAACCAGAAACAATAAAATACTGAAAAGAAGGTGTGAATCGTTTTATTTAAACAAGGTCAAAGATTTGAGCCATCAGCAAATTCTAATGGATCAGTCTCGAGAGGTGGTCAGTGGTTTGTGGAGCAGCGCCTGGAGTGGCTATAAAGGCCAATTCTAGAGTGACAGACTCTTCCACAGGCGCTGCAGATAAAACTGGTTGTCAGGGCTGTGACACAGTTGGCTCTCTCCTTGCACTTCTGACTTTTTTTCCTGCCAACTGCTAAGTCTTTTCAACTCGCCACTCTTTAGCCCCGCCTTTATGGCTGTCCACCAGCTCTGGCGATCGCTGGCAACTGACTCCCACGACTTGTGGTCAATGTCACAGGACTTCATGTCGCGTTTGCAGATGTCTTTAAAGCGGAGACATGGACGGCCAGTGGGTCTGATACCAGTGACGAGCTTGCTGTACAATGCGTCCTTGGGGATCCTGCCATCTTCCATGTGGCTCACATGGCCAAGCCATCTCAAGCGCCGCTGGCTCAGTAGGGTGTATATGCTGGGGATGTTGGCCGCCTCGAAGACTTCTGAGTTCGAGATACGGTCCTGCCACCTGATGCCAAGGATTCTCCGGAGGCAGCGAAGATGGAATGAGTTGAGACGTCGCTCTTGGCTGACATACGTTGTCCGGGCCTCGCTGCCATAGAGCAAGGTACTGAGGACACAGGCTTGAAACACTCAGACTTTTGTGTTCTGTGTCAGTGCGCCATTTTCCCACACTCTCTTGGCCAGTCTGGACATAGCAGCGGACGCCTTTCCCATGCACTTGTTGATTTCTGCATCTAGAGACAGGTTACTGGTGATGGTTGAGCCTAGGTAAGTGAACTCTTGAACCACTTCCAGAGCATGGTCGCCAATATTGATGGATGGAGCATTTCTGATGTCCTATCCCATGATGTTCGTTTTCTTGAGGCTGATGGTTAGGCCAAATTCGTTGCAGGCAGCCGCAAACCTGTCGATGAGTCTCTGCAGGCACTCTTCAGTGTGGGATGTTAATGCAGCATCGTCAGCAAACAGGAGTGCCCTGATGAGGACCTTCCGTACTTTGGTCTTTGCTCGAAGACGGGCAAGGTTGAACAACCTGCCATCTGATCTTGTGTGGTGGAAAATTCCTTCTTCTGAAGACTTGGAACGCATGTGAGAGCAGCAGTGAGAAGATGATCCCAAACAGGGTAGGTGCGAGAACACAGCCCTGTTTCACGCCACTGAGGATAGGAAAGGGGTCTGATGAGGCACTGCTATGCTGAATTGTGCCTTTCATATGGTCATGGAATAAGCTGATGTCCAAATCACATGCACCTTCCACAGTGAGGACTGCGACACCGACCACTCCCTGATGTGCAGCAAAGTTAGACTCAAACCAAAGAAGCTACATCACGCCAAGCAGAAGGGCCGCCCGCGCATCAACACTAACAGAATTTCTTATCCACAGCTGTTACATAAGTTTCTATACTCACTTGAAAAAGCCCTTCAAAACACTCCTGCAGGGGATGCTGAGTCGAAGTGGGCCCACATCAGTGACACCATCTATATGACTCAGCAATTGCAAACGTGAGAAGCAGAATGCAGACTGATTTCAATCTCACTTTGAAGAGCTGGAACCTGTCATAGCCGCTGAGCGCATTGCACTGTTGAACTACAAGAAAGCCCCCAGCGAGTTTACATCCGTAGCACTTAAAGTAGCCAGAAGCGCTGCACAAAGAACAGCCAGGCACTCTGCAAATGACTACTGACAACACCTATGCAGTCGTATTCAGCTGGCCTCCAACACCGGAAACATCAGAGGAATGTATGATGGCATTAAGAGAGCTTTTGGGCCAACCATCAAGAAGATCGCCCCCCTCAAAACTAAATCAGGGGAAACGATCACTGACCAACGCAAGCAAATGGATCACTGGGTTGAGCACTACCTAGAACTGTAATCCAGAGAAAATGTTGTCACTGATACTGCCCTCAATGCAGCCCAGTCTCTGTCAGTCATGGATGAGCTGGACAAACAGCCAACAAAATCGGAACTCAGTGATGCCATTGATTCTCTAGCCAGCGGAAAAGCCCCTGGAAAGGATGGCATTACCCCTAAAATAATCAAGAGTGCCAAGCCTGCTATAGTCTCAGCACTCCATGAACTGCTTTGCCTACGCTGGGATGAGGGAGCAGTACCACAGGACATGCGCGATGCCAATATCATCACCCTCTATAAGACTAAGGGTGACCGTGGTGACTGCAACAACTAACATGGAATCTCCCTGCTCAGCATAGTGGGGAAAGTCTTCGCTCGAGTCGTTTTAAACAGACTCCGGAAGCTGGCTGAGCGTGTCTACCCTGAGGCACAATGCGGCTTTCGAGCAGAGAGATCCACCATTGACATGCTGTTCTCCCTTCGCCAGCTACAGGAGAAATGCCGTGAACAACAGATGCCCCTCTACGTTGCTTTCATAGATTTCACCAAAGCCTTTGACCTCATCAGCAGACGTGGTCTCTTCAGATTACTAGCAAAGATCGGATGTCCACCAAAGCTACTAAGTATCATCATCTCATTCCATGACAATATGAAAGGCACAATTCAGTGACTTAGATTATGAAATAACCCTCTTTCCTAAATCCATTCTAAATATTCAAGACTTTATGGTTTCAGTAAGAAAACATAATTTGAAAAAGGCATCATTTCTAATATAGCTCTTATAAATTAGCTAACATGTTTTAAAGGGACAAAAGCAAAATACTGCAGATGCTGGAAATCTGTTTCAAAGGGAACTAGTTCACTGTTATCTTCAAGATGCCCCGTGTACTGCTGTTTCTGTCAAACCAGTTTGCTTATATTTGGAGAGAAACAGATGGTATGGGTTTGTCTGAAAGTCCTTATGTAGCTGAAAATTCTTTTACTTAATCCAATACATTTTTCCATTTCCAACTTTCATACAAAGAGAGATACAGTTAAGACTGTAGCATGATCTTCAAATGAAGATAAATGGTTATAATTTATCAAATGATATAATGAAAGCAAAGGTGCTTTTATAATTTAGTACTCTAAAGTACCCCTCAGAACTCTATAATTGTGACCTCGTGGGTAAGTCAGAGTTCAGTAAGCTACATAGACCTTCTCTCTGCTGAATCTCGATCTTACATTTCCCTGCATTAAATTTCATCTGCCATGTCTCCACTCAATGATCGAGGTTGTCAAGATCCTTTCGAATTTGCGCACACTGATATTAGCTCTCAGCCATGGCTCAGTGGGTAGTATTCTCACCTCTGAATCAGAAGGTTTCAGGTTCAAGTGTCATTCCAGAGGCTTGAGCACAAAAATGAAAGCTGACACTCCAGTGCAGTACTGAGGGAGTGCTGCACTGTTGGAGGCGCTGTCTTTCGAATGTGACGTTAAACTGAGGCCCTGCCTACCCTCTCAGGCGAACATAAAATATCCCAAGTCACTATTTTGAAGTAGTGCAGGGGAGTTATCCACAGTATCATGGCCAATATTTATCCCTCAATCAATATCACTAAAAGAAACAGATGATCTGGTCATCATCACATTGCTGTTTGTGAGAGCTTCCTGTGTGCAAATTGGCAGCTGCATTTCTTACATTAAAACAGTGACTACACTTTAAAAGTAATTCATTGGCTGTCAAGTGCTTTGGGATGTACTTGTGGTCATGAAAGGTGCCAAATAATTGCAAGTCTTTTTTTTTATTCCTCATTTGCCACTGCTGGAAAAACCAGACAAGGACAGAATCAAACTTGACCATACTTCCCACACTGATCAAATAGTCTGCCAACACTCATTGCCCATTTTTATTGGACAGGGCAAGACAATCATAGCCTGTGATACAATATCCCAATTAACAGTGTCAGGGGAGAGGAAGAAACAAAAGAAATAAGAACTACTTGATGGTTACAGCACAGATCAGACATCATGTAGGAAGTTCCAGAGGGCTCTCATAAGTGAAACAAAAAATGGCAAATTGTTGCTTTCCTGCCACTCCCACTATTCTGTTTAATGTACGCTTGTCAACTATTACAAATGCTGATGAATTATACTGGAAGTAATACAGCAGTTCAACTCAGGAAGTTAACAACTGGTTTGCCTCTCAACCAGTGACTGATTCATATAGGTTAGAATCCTGTCTGAGAGCATGGGGAGAACTGGCTTTTGCTCAGAAAGCCTCAATAACTAAAGTACATGCGGCACCTCTGAACATTGCAACCTGCAACTCAAGAAATCTCAAAATATCACATCAACATCACTATCAAAATACTTCAAAACACCCAACCAACAACTAGAAATGTTTTCTTATCTAAATAAGTTTCCTAAACAGCAAAAGTCGGGATATGATGGAATGGTCTCCACTTGCCTGGATGAGTGTGGCTCCAACAACACTCAGGAAGCTCGACGCTATCCAAGACAAAGCAGCCCGCTTGAATGGCACCCCATCCACCACCTTCAACATTCACTCCCTCCACCACTGACACACAGTGGCAGCAGTGTGTACCGTATACAAGATGTACTGCAGCAACTCATCAAGGCTCCTTAGACAGCACCTTCCAAACCAGTGGCCTCTTCCACCTAGATGAACAAGGGCAGCAGATGTGTGCGAGAAGCATCATCTGCAAATTCCTCTCCAAGTCACACACCATCCTGACTTGGAAATATAATCGCCATACCTTGACTGTCACTGGGTCAAAATCTTGGAACTCCCTCCCTTACAGCACTGTGGGTGTACCCGCACCAGATGAACTGCAGCAGTTCAAGAAGGCAGCTCACCACCACCTTCTGAAGGACAGTTATGGATGGGCAACAAAAATTGGCCTTGCCAGCGACGCCTACATCCCATGAAACAAATAAAAAAAACCTGTGCAAAGCTTTTTAACTCTCATTTTTCACAAAGAAGGAAAAGCATTATCTCATCCTTCAGAAACATATCAGACCACTTAAGACAATGAACTGCTCTGAACTGCCATAACTGTTTGGCTGGTCTCTATAATATACAGACATTTGTGCAATTGCAGAATCTCCATTTGATTCAGAGTAATATACCAATCAGTACTTTCCCACTTCCCACAAGTGACACAAAACTCACAATTGCACCTCCTGCAGAATTTCTGCACTATGGCTGCATCATTGTATCAAGAAACACGTCTGCCATTATGGATCACAATTAAAGCTGATAAAATGCATGAACCCCAGTTGCAAAAATTCATAGGATATCTGATGCAGCACAGCTTTGTTTCATTAGACGACGTGATGCACTGTATGAGAATTTTTCAGGGCAGGATGTTCCTGTAAAAGACTCCAGTTTGTAAAGATTCTCCACTTACTATATTTTGTCTAGACTTTTATAATGGTAGACAGTGTATAGCAATACTGCACCTTTGACGACACTAAAATAGCCTCTCATCACATCTCAAATCACATCACTGAATGAATTACTTCATGGAATGCAACAAATATATCGTCATAGAATAGGCACAAGTGTGGAGTGTGATGGATCACTCTCCACTTGCAGCTCCAACAACACTCAAGAAGCTCAACACCATCCAGGATAAAACAGCCTGCTAGATGGGGCACCCCATTCACCGCCTTAAACATTCACTCCCACCACCACCAATGCACAGTGGTAGCAGTGTGTACCATGTATAAGATGCACTGCAGCAACTCACTAAGGCTCTATTGACAGCGCCTTCCAAAATCCTGGCCTCTACCACCTAGAAGAACAAGGGCAGCAGAGGCATAGGAACACCATCACCTGCAAGTTCCCCTCCAAATCCTCACCATCCTGACTTGGAATTATATCGCTGTTTCTTCACTGTCGCTGGGTCAAAATCATGGAACTCCCTCCCAAATAGCACTGTGGATGTACCCAACACCAGATGGACTGCAGCAGCTCATTACCACTTTTTCAAGGGCAATTAGGGATCAGCCAGCACATACATCCCATGAATATTTTAAAAATTGGATAACTCAAAGAGCCAGTGCAAACACAATGGGCCGAATGGCCTCCTTCTGTGGTGTATCTAGGACATGAAGCTGCCATTTTTGGAACAGCATGGTTCATCAAATCGAAACAGGCTTAAGCTTTTGATAGTATTCATTGAGGGAGGAAAGATGTCCAAGATACCAGGAAAACTATCCTTTACAAACAGCACCATGACCAACATGAATCAGTCGAACAGGCACTTATAAGAACATCAGAAATAGGAGTAGGAGTAGGCCATTCAGCCCCTCAAGCCTGCCCCGCCATTCAATAAGATCATGGCTGATCTGTCCCAGTCCTCGACTTCTCTTTCGGGCCTGCTCTGTCTAACCCTCGACTCCGAGATTTCAAAAATCTACCTCCTCCTTAAATACTTTTAGTGACCTAGCCTCCACAATTCTCTGAGGCAGAGAATTCCAGAGATTCACCACCCTCAGAGAAGAAATTCCTTCGCATCTCAATTTTAAATGTGTGCCCCCTTATTCTGTAATTATGTCCCCTAGTTCGAGATTCCCCCACCAGTGGAAACATCTTCTCAACATCTATCCTGTCAAACCCCCTTAGAATCTTATATGTTTCTATAAGATCACCTCTCATTCTTCTAAACTCCAATGAATAAAGGCCTAACCTGTTTAGCCGTTCTTGATAAGACAGCCCCTTCATCCCAGGAATCAGCCTTGTGAACTTTTTCTGAACTGCCTCCAATGCTAGTATATCCTTCCTTAAATACGGGGACCAAAACTGTACGCAGTACTCCAGGTGTGGCCTCACCAACACCCTGTACAGTTATAACAAAACTTCCCTATTTTAAAACTCTAACCCTAGCAATAAAGGCCAAAATTCCATTTGCCTTCCTAATTACTTGCTGCCCCTGCATGCTGACCTTTTGTGTTTATGCACAAGAACACCCACTCTGTACTGCAGTATTTTGTAGTCTTTCTCCATCTAAATAATAATCTGCCTTTTTATTCTTCCTACCAAAGTGGATTACCTCACACTTTCCCACATTGAACACCATCTGCCAAATTTTTGCCCACTCACTGAACCTATCTATATCCCTTTGCAGATTCTTTGTGTCCTCATCACAACATGCTTTCCCACCTATTTTTGTATCGTCAGCAAATTTGAATACACTACACTCTGTCCCTTCCTCCAAGTCATTAAAATAGATAGTAAATAGTTGAGGCCCTAGGATCGATCCTTGTGGCATCCCATTAGCTACGGCTTTCTAACCTGAAAAAGACCCATTGATCCCGACTCTCTGCCTTCTGTGTGTTACCCAATCCTCAATCCATGCCAACACATTACCCCAATACCCTGAGTTCCTATTTTATGCAATAACCTTTTGTATGGCACCTTATCAAACGCCTTCTGAAAATCCAAATACACAACTCTACTGGTTCCCCTTTATCCACTCTGCTTGTTATATTCTCAAAGAACTCTAACAAATTTGTCAAACATAATTTCCCTTTCATAAAACCATGTTGACTCTGTTTGATTGCATCATGCTTTTTTAAATGTCCTGCTATTTCTTCCTTAATAATGGACTCCAGCATTTTCCCAATGACAGATGTTAAGCTAACTGGTCTTTAATTTCCTGCTTTCTGTCTCCCTCCTTTCTTGAATAGGGGTGTCACATTAGCGGTTTTCCAATCTGCTGGTACCCTATCGGAATCCAGTGAGTTTTGGTATGTTATGACCAATGTCTCCACGAGCTCTGTAGCCACTTCTTTTAAAACCCTTGGGTGCAGGCCATCAGGTCCTGGTGACTTGTCTGTCTTTAGTCCCATCAGTTTGTCCAGCACCTTTTCCCTCGTGATAGAGATTGTTTCAAGTTCCTCCCTCCCATTTACACCTTGTTCATCTATGATTGTTTATAGTGTCCTCCACCGTGAAGACTGATGCAAAATATTGGTTTAAATTATCTGCCATTTCCCTGTTCCCTGTTATTAATTCCCCATTCTCATCCTCTAAGGGTCCCACACTTAGTTTAGCTACTCTCTTCCTTTTTATATACCCATAGAAGCTCTTACTGTTTGTTTCTATATTTCTTGCCAATTTACTCTCAATCAATTTTCTCCCTCTTTACTAGTTTTTTAGTCATCCGCTGCTGGTTTCTAAAAACTTCCCAATCCTCTGGCCTACCACTCGTTTTTGCCACATTGTACACCTTTGCTTTTGATTTGATACTCTCCTTAACATCCTACGTTATCCACGGGTGGTTCATCGTTCTTTTCGAGTCCTTCCTTCTGACTGGAATAAATGTTTGCTGAGTGTTACGAATATCTGCTTAAAAGTCTGCCACTGCTCATCTACTGACTTCCCCTGTAGTCTATCTTCTCAGCCCACTTTCGACAACTCTTTTTTCATGCCTCTGTAATTGCTCTTGTTTAAGTTGGGGTGGCACAGTGGCGCAGTGGTTAGCACTGCAGCCTCACAGCTCCAGCAACCCGAGTTCAGTTCTGGGTACTCACTGTGACCGCATGGGCTTCCTCCAGGTGCTCCGGTTTCCTCCTCCCACATGCCAAAGACTTGCGGGTTGATAGGTAGATTGGCCATTGTAAAAATTGCCCCTAGTGTAGGTAAGTGGTAGGAGAATTGAGGGAAGGTGAGGATGTGAGAGGGAAAATGGGATGAATGTAGGATTGGGATAAATGGGTGGTTGATGGTCGGCGCGGTCTCGGTGGGCCAAAGGGCCTGTTTCGGTGCTGTATCTCTCTATGACTCTATGAAGACAGTGGTTGAGACCAGAGTTGCTCACCCTTAAACTGAATTTGAAATTCTACCGTGTTATGATCACTTCCCCCTAAAGGATCCTTAACTATGAGATCTCTGATTAATCCTACATCATTACACATTACCAAATCTAAAATAGCCTGTTCCCTGGTAGGTTCTGAAACATATTGCTCTAAGTAACAATCCTGAGGCACTCTACAAATTCGTCTTCCATGCTACCCTTGCCAATTTGATTTGTCCAGTCTATATGCAGATTAAAATCACCCATGATAATTGCAGTGCCCTTCTTACACGCCTCCATTATTTCCTGATTAATATCTTTTCCTACAGAGAGGCAACTCTTCAGATTGAAGTCTCATCTAAATGGGACAGTTTGTAGGCACAAACCACCATTCTTAGAACACAGTTGAAAGTCTGAATGTCCTACTACACACTGTGCATTTGGAACTTTCTTCTCTTAGGTTGCACAGTTAGACTTTGCTTTAGCCAGTTGTATCCCCTTTTCAGCAATCTCTTGGTAGGGGGATTTGTTCACTGTATTGTTATTACAAAAGTCTGCGCCCATTCTAGTTGAAGGTCATTACAGATGATCTATAATACCATTACAAATGTTAAGGCACCAACATTTGGTCCATTGCATTAGTTTCATCTAAAATGGAGATGAATCTTCAGCCTGCTGACCCAGAAGTAGAATTTTATCAACCTGAGGCAAGCGGACACAAAACACTGTGCTGAGAGTGTAAGTAAAAATAAACATTTTTATTGTGCCTTATCATATCGCCTAAACATCTTAAAATGTTCTGAATGCAACTTTTGCAATGGACCAAATGTTGGTGCCTTAACATTTGTAATGGTATTATAGATCATCTGTAATGACCTTCAACTAGAATGGGCGCAGACCTTTGTAATGACAATACAGTGAACAAATCCCCCTACCAAGAGATGGCTAAAAAGGGGATACAACTGGCTAAAGCAAAGTCTAACTGTGCAACCTAAGATAAGAAAGTTCCAAATGCATAGTATGCAGTAGGACTTTCAAACTTTCAACTGTGTTCCAAGAATGGTGGTTTGTGCCTACAAACTGTCCCAATTGCAGCATTATTATTAATGAGCGACAAGCCATTAGATTGGGAGGACGATGTTCTAGTTTTAAATGCTTAATTGCATTGAATTTTATTTTGAAAGTAATGTTGCTTTCATGGGTCAAATGTCAACTGGAGCACACATATTCCTTTATTTACAATGGAAATTAGAAAGTAAATCAGAAGTACAAAAATATACAACTCCTGAATGAGAATGAGCACAGATATCCATTATTGTTGCAGTGTCATTTCTCAACACAATTCTAATCATTCAAGTAAATGGTCACATTGAAACCAGTACTTACAATAACAACTTGTAGTTATAGAGCACCTTTAACATAATAAAAATCCCAAGGCACTTCACAGCAGTCTTAGGACACCGAGCCACATATGCTGATATTAGGGCAAATGACCAAAAGCTTGGTCAAAAAGGTAGGTTTTAAGGAGCATCTTAAAGGAAGGAAGTGAGGTACAGAGACAGAAATTTAGGGAGGGAATTCTGGAGCTTTGGGCCCAAAAAGTTCAGAAGTTTGTTTTCAATAATTACACAGATTATTTAGACAGTAGAGTATTCAAGGGTTTTGTAGTACAATACTCTAATTTTCTGAAAAACCTGGAATGGGAATTTGGGAATCGAGTGAGTAAAACAGGAATGCATCTTTAGGTTAACTTGAAAAGAAACTCTAACTTTAATGACTGTACTTCCAAATATAGAGTTCTTTGTCAGTGATATTACAGGTTGGATGATTAAGTATAAAACTTCCTGCACAATACAGATGGCACAGGGCTGCTGCCTACTTCAAGTGTTTATGCGGTGACAGCAGACGTGGTAACAGGCATTTCTCTGGAGAGACCTTCAGTAAAATAAACATTCAGGTAAAAGTCCTTTAAGACTTTACTTTCAGTCATCCATATACAGCACTTAGAAACCTGCATTTGGATTATTTTTCATGAGGGCAGGGACCAATAAAATGATTCCAGATGACTGATCTTATCCTTAGGGTTTTATGAACTAACTAATGCATCAACTCAACTGTAATAAAAACAGCAGGAGTAGCAACATCATTACGACTACTAATAAAAAGCTCTAATTATTTACGCAACATATTCATAAAAAAAACCCTCATGAATATGTTTAATCCATATGTTGACTACAGTAAATTGCGGAACTATTCAACTAGTTAATATACTGAGCCAAAGTTATTTTCCTCTCTCCTCTCCTTACTACGCAACTAATTAGGGTTGGACTTTTGTCCTTGAAATTTCATGGAAAATACGTGAAAAATTAACTCCGCTGAAAAGGCATGCCATCAGTAATATGCCATTCTGCTCGAGATACTTAATTAGATGCTGACCAGCAGATGATATGCTTGTTCCTTCAAAATAGACCACTGTGTTGACAGAAAAATCAAAAATAACTGTTTGTACTAACCAATGAAGACTGGTAAAAAAATATATATATACATCCAGTTAACTTGTGCAATGGTATTACATATCCAATGTTCACTACCCCACTATTGCTTCCGCCAATCCAGGTCACATTTGAATGGCTGATAGCAATGACCTTTGTCACAGTTCTTTCAAACTAACTGAGTCTTATGCCACTCTTGATGATATTTAAAATATTCTTAATCAAAAGCAGAAAATTTCACAGAATCTATCTGCAAGAATAAGCCAGGCCTAATCTGAATACCGCTAATTAATTTATGTGCAGATTCTGAAGGCAAAGATCATAAACACATTCTAAAAACCTTCAGGAAGGTGCTGTGGAACCATTGATCACTGTGCAGCACCAAGGGCTGATCAACTACAGGAGACATGGTTATGCAACAAATTTAGTTACTTTTCCAACTGAAAGAAAACACTCAAAGAAGCCAAGGACTGTAGAACCCATCATAGGTGCTGGGACACTAAAGCAAAAGCCCCTGTAAATTTAATTGGCAAAATCATTTAAAATTCTGATAAACCCTTCTGGATGACTGAACACATCTGGTAAAGCAAAAGAATAGCCTTTTTTCCTGCAATTGTTCTTCAGTTAGAACATACTCATGCATCCTTTTCCTGGTATACTTGGTTTCGTGTGCGTAACACACGCTGCTGCCGAGTGAATCTTATCTGGTGGTTTATTGATGGTCCTGGGACTGGGTCTGTGAATGATGTTAGCATTGTGGTGTTGCTGTCTGATGGGGCTTTGACTGTGCAATGGAAACTTTGTCTGAGATGTGATAAGGTGCTACATTAATGCAATTCTTGCTAAGTAATGGGATTTTCTTTCCAGTATGTACGGTAGTATAGTGTTTATGATACTGGCCTAATAATCCAAACGACAGGATTTAAATTCCCACCATTGAGAATTTGAATTCAGTTTAATAATCTGGAAAGAAAAAGTTACCAGTAAAAGCTATTGGATTGTCGTAAACCCTAACTGCTTCACTAATATCCCTTAAAGGAGGAAACCTGCCGTCCTTATCTGGTCTGGTCTGTATGTGACTCCAGTCCCACACCTACCTGAAGTGGTCTGCCAAGCCACTAAGTTGAAACACTAAGGTGGCCCACCACCATCTTCTCAGAACTAAGGATGGGAAATAAATGCAAACCTTGGCAGAGACCAGCATATCCTAAGAATGAATGGGTGGATACTAAAGTTAGATATCCCCATCTGACTTCCTGTTGATGCCTGCCTAATTAGCAGCTATTACATAAAGAAACTTTTATTACTAATTACTAAATAATTAGGATTCATTATACCGTATTTGAACGCAGCAGCATTCTCTCCAGATCAGATGCAAGAAGGCACTCAAGCATTGCCACGCTTTTTTCTAAAGTAGAATCAATTTCAGCTTAAGCTCATAACCCAACACATAATAGTCAATGAGTTTGAAATTCAACTCATCAGGAAGCTGTTCTAGGATCACAAACATCGAAAATACACACAATTATTTCTATATTCTAATGAATTGTAGGTGCACAAATTAATGAGAAACGGCACATTTTAGACATCATTCCTTGTAACGCCTATGTACCATTTGCACTAAGATGGACACTACCCATTTATTGAATCTAATTTATTGTCCTATAATTGGAAGGAGGGGTTAAAATAATGATTGAATAACATTTCAAACAATTTAACGGGTGAAATTTTTCCATAATCTCCAAAAGGAAATGAAATACATACGAACTTATGAATTAGAAGCAGCAGTAGACCACTCGGCCCTTCGAGCCTGCTCTGCCATTCAATAAGTTCATGGCTGAACTGATTACTCGACATTTCCACCTACCCCCGATAACCTTCCACCCCCTTGCTTATCAAGAATCTATCTACATCTGCCTTAAAAATATTCAAAGACTCTGCTTCCACTGCCTTTTGAGGAAGAGAATTCCAAACACTCATGACCCTCAAAGAAAAAATTTCTCCTTAAAATTTCGGTCTTAAATGGGCAACCCCTTATTTTTAAACAGTGACCCTTAGTTTGAGATTCTCCCACAAAGGGAAACATCCTTTCCACATCCATCCTGTCAAGACCCCTCAGGATCTTATATGCTTCAATCAAGTCGCCTCTTACTCTTCTAAATTCCAGCGGATACAAGCCTAGCCTGTCCAATCTTTCCTCGTAAGACAGCCCGCCTATTCCAGGTATTAGTCCAGTAAACCTTCTCTGTATTGCCTCCAACGCATTCACATCCTACCTTAAATAAGGAGACCAGTACTGTACACAGTACTCCAGATGTGATCCCACCAATGCCCTGGATAGCTGAAGCATAACCTCCCTACTTTTGTATTCAATTTCCCTCGGGATAAACGACAACATTCTATTAGCTTTCCTAATTACGTCCTGTACTTGCATACTAACCTTTTGCAATTTATGCACTAAGCCACCCAGATCTCTCTGCATCTCAGAGCTCTGCAATCTTTCACCATTTAGATAATATGCTTCTTTTTTATTCTTCCTGCCAAAGTGGACAATTTCACTCTTTCCCACATTATACTTCATTTGCCAGGTCTTTGCCCACTTACTTAACCTATCTATATCCCTTTGTAGCCCCCTTATGTCCTCTTCACAAGTTACTTTCCTACCTATGCGTCATCAGCAAATTTAGCAACCATATCTTCGGTCCCTTCATCTAAGTCATTTATATAAATTGTAAAAAGTTGAGGCCCCAGCACAGATAGAAATCCTTAACAAATACATTACTGGCCCAAATCTTCCTGGAGGATGTATTAATGTGCAAATTGGCTAGCAAACTCAGGAGACTAAGAGATATGCCTTGAGTTGTGAATCTCCAGAACTTACTGGACAATTTACACCGCTCTACTGTTTGCTTTGCACAAATGGCATCTCTCTCTTAGCCTCCTGTTATTTTTAGGAATTTGCTGGATTACATATAATTGCCCATTAAACTCACTGCAGAAAGTTAGGGCTCATAATTAATAGGGCAGGTGCCCTTTAACAATATGATAATCGTTAATACAATGCCAATCAATCTCTCCAGTTCAAAAAGGGAACAATTTAACCTGTTGAGTCTCATTCCTCCATCTAATAAATTAAAAGTTTCACATTATAAATATTTTACTTAATTTCCTGTCTCTTTCTCTCTCTTTATCCAATCTTTCATTCACTCTCTATTTCTCTTTCTATACCTGTTGTGACTCTAATGCTCCACCTTCTCTGTTGTTCCTTTATTTCTTTCTCAACTTCCAAATCTCATTAGTTAAGGAGATACCCTGTTGGTCCCATCATTCACCAAGATCCCAGATGCGCTGTTATAAGCTCACGCTTCCAGAAAATTACTATGTAAAAAAATGGATATGAAGCATGCAGGATAACATCTAACTAATGGGGCATGCCACATGATAATCTTGCTCCAGCAAGTTGATCCATTATCTATACCATTTAACCTTGACCAGTTCCATTCTACAGATGACATCATTTTGCTGTAGCTTGTACTTGTGGCCACCAATATTCAGTAGGCTTGGAATACAATGAAGAAAAGCTCATGCTAGAGTGAAAGTTAGTCATGATAAACTGGTTATTATTATATGAGTCCCACCATATCAGAGAGCAAACACTCACACCCAATGTAACGAAGGAACATCGGCTGCACAAACACACTGAGCAATTGTGCAACAGCATGAGTTATTTCCTCCCAATTTAAAACTGTGCTGACCTCTACCTTATTTCTGGAATTTATGTTCAGTAAATGTCTCTCCTCATGACATAAATGTGTGTTTGCGTAGCTGTAATCTTTTACTGACTTTGAGACTTTTTGTGCTTTTTTAAATTGAAGAATTGTGCATTTATGCATTGAGAGCAGAAAGGAGTGAGGTAGGGCCAGGGACATGCCAGGGCTGCGAACAATATTAAATATCCTAAACTTTGAAGTTTTTTAGAATTCGATGGATGTTCCTTCTCTTGAATATAATTATAAACAACAACAAGAACAACAAGAACTTGTATTTATATAGCACCTTTAACCTAGTAAAACATTGCAAGGTGCTTTACAGGAGTGTTATCAAACAAAATTGCCACAAAAGGAGATGTTAGGACAGGTGACCAAAAGCTTGGTCAAAGAGGTAGGTTTTAAAGGAGCAAAGGAGGAGCCAAAGGTAGAGAGACAGAGAGGTTTCAGGAATGAATTCCAGAGCTTAGGGCCTTCACAGCTAAGGCACAGCCACCAATGATGGAGTAATGAAAATTGGGAATGCGCAAGAGGCCAGAATTGGGGGAGCACAGAGAGAGATCGAGAAGGGTTGTAGGGCTGGAGGAGATTGCAGAGGAGCAATGCCATGGAGATATCTGAAAACAAGGATGAGAATTTTAAAATCAAGGCATTGCCAGACAGGAGCCAACATAGGTCAGTGAGCACAGGGATGATGGGTGAATGGGATAAGGTATGAGTTAGGATAGTGTCATGCTAGGCCCCAACCTGCCAAGAATAAGGCACATTAATTTTGTCATAAGCATTGAGTTTAAACTGTTACTGGAGTGAAGAAAGGACTTGTTAAACAGATCAGCTGTGGCTGGAAAAGATACTTGCATATTAAGAGACGGTGACTGGAAGGACAAAGCACCATTCCCTAACACATTCAACCCACAATGGACCTTGATCGCCAGGTACTATGTGTAAGAGTAGCATTCCAAAGACTGTTGTAATCCAAGACATGGTCAGACCAGTTAGTCACATGACTAACCTGCTTGGCAACCTGTGTTTTTCTGAATTGTACAAACAGTTTGAACTCAGAGTGTTTGTTTGCTCATGGACTGAGAAGATCTCTCCTGTCTGCTCCCATCTCTTTCCCACAAGCCTCTGAATCCACTGAAGACACATGAACCCCAAGAGGGAAAAGTCTCCTACAGCGAACAAGGTTTAAGAAGAATACTGGGCCCCATCAAAAAGCAAGATCTACCTACAATCAAGGACTCTACAGTGAGCTCCAAGAACCGTAACAACAACACTTCAGATATTGCCTCAAACTTTTCCACTTTATTCAGAACCCAGAGGTAACAAACCTAGCATTTTATTTTTTTTAACTAAAAAGATATTCAGATTTATACACAGCTTGGATATGAAATAGATTCCATGAAAATCTAATATTTTAGACAATTTCCCAGAATATCTGGCAATATAAATATCACGCAATTGTTTATAGGTTTATAGCACAGTAAAACATTCATTAACATATGTACTGCAGAAGTCCTGCAGTACTATTTGAAGCAACACGAGATGATGCTTTTCCACGCTATTGTTAAATGCCTGCAAGACTCAAAATCTGAAGTCCCAGCTGCTCATGGACATCCCATATTTGCTATCTGCAGATAATGGAAGTCACTAGAAATAAACATCTGGAGCGATGTATACAGGTTGCTGTTTCAGCATCTCCCACTTTATACCATCACACAAACTCAAAATCTACCTCCTATTGTCTAGGTACACAAGTGAACCAGTGCGAGGTATCAAACAGTTGCAATCACCCTGGGAACCCCCGAGTAAAAATCTGTGACTTCAGGAGAGCATTAGAAAGAAAAAAAGAAATTGGAAGGGAAGAATGAGCGGTAGTCCGAACTTAGTTTGAAGTTGCACAATCCAACAGTAGGTTACCCAAGCGTGGCCACCTCAGTACATTTGTATTAAACGCTGCCTGATTGTGCTGGTTCATGGCAGATTTTGCATTCGGGAATAAGCAAACATGCATCTAGAAATTTCAGTGAGTAGAGTGACAAGCTTTCAAAGAACAAGAAGCCCTTTCCTGTGACTTCCAAATGCTGAGAACTGCTAAGACAAAACAGCATTCTGATTGGTACCTTTCCTGTTTGCTTTTCATTGCTACATTCCTGAGTGATTTATTGCAGTTACAAATATGAAATTTGAACCTATCAACTTTAATTACGACAGAGAAATTTGCAAGTGAAATTACCATGTGCCTGAATTGTGACAGAATCAATATGCGCTGGGCACAAGGTAATTATAATTGGCACATTCTAATATCAGAACAAGCAGATTATTTTCCTCAAACTTGGTATCAATGTAAACTATCACACACTAGCCTCTGAAGTCTACCTCATTAATACCAATTCATCCATTTCTTTGTCTCACCTCCCCCCTTTCCATCAACTCACTAAAAGAATGAGTTGAAAAGATTCTGTCTTGTTCTCACCTTCTTTGTCACTAAACTTTGCACTTGCCAGATCTGTCCCATTCAACATGATCCCTCTACCAATCTTCCCCACTTCCCTAAGCTCAGCAACAACCCCACTATCCTCACTCCCAGTTGCACTTCCTCAAGCATTTTTTCTTCTCAGCTCCAGGCGCCCTTACTAAGTGAGACAGATATGTGCCTATTCTATACACAGAGACTGCCAGATTTTTTTTTTCCAAAATATACTTTATTCATAAAAATCTGTAAAAATTACATTGCCAAACAGTTTCAAACAGCACCAAAAAATACAAACATTGCAAGGGAGATCAGTTTCCTTCAATACTATCATGAGTTTCTTCACAACCCTTCCATTTCACAATTGTCATGCCAATTACAGTTTTACATTTACAGCAAATGAAAATATTAACGATACAGTTCGAGGGGTTTCCCATGGATCCAGCCCCGCAGTCCAGCTTGGTGGGGGGACCTTACACTGTGGTCTTTCCCCATTAAGCCTTTGCTGCGGCTGCCCCAAGCTTTAGTGCGTCCCTCAGCATGTAGTCCTGGACCTTGGAATGTGCCAGTCTGCAACATTCGGTGGTGGACAACTCTCTGCGCTGGAAGACCAGCAAGTTTCGAGCAGACCAAAGGGCGTCTTTCACCGAATTGATAGTCCTCCAGCAGCAGTTGATGTTTGCCAGATAACTCCATTCTGCCTGCAGTCATGATCCTGATTGAATGTGGAGGAGTGATGTCCAAGTTACTTGCCAGTTCAGTACCCTCTTCTACACTCATTCTGACCACCTACTTCATTTCAACCAAACATTACACTAACTTCAGGAACATCTTGCTCTGCAAACCTTTCATTTCAACCACTGTAATCTTCCTCTAAATGCCTTTCACAGGTACCACTTTCCTTTCTTCCATTTTCAAGGTGTTCTACCCACCCTCAACTCTGCCATTGAAAAGTCCATCTCGCATTACCTTTGTATATCATTTAGCACTTTCACCTCTATCCAGTTACTACAAATATACCTTCCCATAATTTTAAAATTATTGGCACTTTTCAATAATATTTAGCATATTTGATTGTTGACTTTTACCTATTGCTGTCCCTCCTGCTCTTTGTTTTAAGCCAGTCCTGTAAAAGGACTGGCTGATAAAGGATATCTGAACACAAGAACAAGGAGCAGGAGTAGGCCACATAGCCCCTCAAGCCTGCTCCGCCTTTCAGTAAGATCAATGCCAGCGTCCCATCCTATCCACTGGCACAATCCAGGTTGTTCCAGATTTTCTAAAAGTCAGTATGAAGAAACTAGTCAGCCGACTCAATGTCAACATTGTACCAAAGCCAACGGTTCTGATAAAGTTCAAGCCAAGAGATATGGATAATGTACACATTGCACCGCTTGTGCAAAAAGATGGAGAACATCAAACAATAAAATTATTGTTCTGCAACAGCTAAGATTCTGGTAAATATTGCTGGTTAGTATTGGCCTAAGATATATTTCTTTATACAGACTAGTTGAAGTGGTAATCCTGGACTTGAAGTAAGCCTTTAGAATGTTTTCATGTTGTTTATAGACTTCAGGAGGGAAATTTTCATTTTACCCATCAATATTTATTTGATTTCATACAAACTTATGTTTGTACTCAGTTCAGTTTCATTATGGATCAACCTAGAAAACTAGCAAAAAGTGGCCAACATGGGTTTTGTAATTTAAGCCTTAGGCATACACAATATTCTTTCACTTACTTTGGAGAAGGAAAAACACAGAATCACAGAATCGTACAGCACAGAAGAGGGCAATTCGGCCCATCGTGCCTGTGCTGGCTCAATGGGCTGGATTTTCCCGACCCTGTGGAGACAGTGTTAAAGGCGGGGTGGGGAAGTGAAAATAGCAGAGAGAAGCATTGGGAAGGCTCCGCAATGCGTCCCCACCTCGGGGGGACTTTCTCAGAGGCAGGCTGGGAACCAGGTCGGCTGCCCACTCCATAGAGGCGGGCAGTCAATTAGTTCAATTAAGGAATAAAAACAAGAAATGCTGGAACCACTCAGCAGTTCTGGCAGCATCTGTGAAAAGAGAAGCAGAGTTAACGTTTCCGGTCAGTGACCCTTCTTCAATTAAGGCCCCACTTAGGGGCCATTTTGAGCCAGCACCGGAGCAGCTGCCCACCACCACCCCCGCTCATCCCCACCTCGGCTGCCGGCTCAATCACACTGGCCTCTCAGTGGCAGGCTCGGGGGCCACTAGCACTGAAAACTCTATTTCCCAATGTAGGGGCCACGGGGATGAAAGGCCACAGTCCTGTCAGTGAATAGGCCTGCAGAGGGGTTTTCCCTCCAATGTGATGCCCCTACAGGCTTCAGGAGTCTTCAGTGTACCCCTTTTATTTCTTTCTTTACAGCTTACAGCCTCCCGTCTCAGCAGAAAGCCACAATTAACTGAACCTCGCTGTCTACTCCACACCTCCAATTAGGCAACAGCGAAACCCACTTCTTTCCTTTTTTTTTGGCGTAAAGCGAGCTTTACTCTATATCTAACCTGTTTTTTCTCTTTTTCTTTCTTTTTTCTTTTTATCTGACCCATTTAGGATTAAGGCACCCTCACAGTCCCCAACCTGCCTCAGCAGCGCTCACCTCTCCCGGTGGGTTTGCAGCGACTCCAGAGCTGTTGGCCCTCTGATTGGGCCTGCAGCATCGACAACACACCTGCCATCCTTAACAGAACGACAAACGCGAAGGAGACCGCCTCCTGCCTCACTGCCAGCAAGTACAGGCTTGGGACCCCATTTGGTCCCAACATCAGCGTCCCGAAACCTGTGGGAAAATCCAGCCCTTCAATCCACTTTAGTCCCAGAAGCAGGGAAGGTTAAGGGGAGATAAAATTATGAGGGATTTTGATAGTGCATAACTCCATAAGTTAGTCCTCTTCGAGTAGATGCTCTATTGCCTTTTGGAAGTTCCTTTGGAATCTGCTTCCAACACCCTTTCAGGTAGTGTGCTCCAATCTAAATGAGGTAAAAAAATTCTCATTTACCCTCTAGAGTCATACAGCACAGAAACAGGCCCTTCAGCCCATCGTGTCTGTGCCGGCCATCAAGCACCTATCTATTCTAATCCCATTTTCCAGCACTTAGCCCATAGCCTTGTATGCTATGGCGTTTCAAGTGCTCATCTAAATACTTCTTAAACGTTGTGAGTGTTCCTGCTTCTACCACCGCTTCAGGTAGTGTGTTCCAGATTCCAACCACCCTCTGGGTGAAAAAATATTTCCTCAATCTCCTCCAAGCTCCTGCCCCTTACCTTAAATCTATGCCCCCTGGTTACTGACACCTCTGCTAAGGGAAAAAGCTTCTTATCTAATCTATCAATGCCCCTAATAATTTTGTATACCTCAATCACGTCCCCCCCTCAGCCTTCTCTGCTAAGGAAAACAACCCTAGCCTTTTCAGTCTCTCTTCATAGCTGAAACACTCCAGCCCAGGAAACATCCTGGTGAATCTCCTCTGCACCCTCTCCAGTGCAATCACATCCTTCCTATAGTGTGGTGCCCAGAACTGTACACAGTACTCCAGCTGTGGCCCAACTTGCATTTTATACAGCTCCATCATAACCTCCCCGCTCTTATATTCTATGCCTCGGCTAATAAAGGCAAGTATCCCAAATGCCTTCCTAACCACCTTATCTACCTGTGCTGCTGCCTTTGGTGATCTATGGACAAGTACACCCAGGTCCCTCTGACCCTCTGTACTTCCTAGGGTCCTACCATCCATTGTATATTCCTTTGCCTTGTTAGTCCACCCAAAATGCATCACTTCACACTTCTCAGGATTAAATTCCATTTGCCACTGCTCTGCCCATGTTACCAGCCCACCTATATAGTCCTGTAATCTAAGGCTTTCCTCCTCACTATTTACGACACCACCAATTTTTGTGTCCTCTACGAACTTACAGATCACACCTCCTATATTCACATCTAAATCGTTAATGTAAACAGCAAGGGTTCCAGCGGTACACCACTGGTCACTGGCTTCCACTCGCAGAAACAACTCTTGACCATCACCCTCTGCCTCCTGCCACTAAGCCAATTTTGGATCCAATTTGCCAAATTGCCCTGGATCCCATGGGCTCTTACCCTCTTAACCAATCTCCCATGGGACCTTATCAAAAGCCTTACTGAAGTCCATGTAGACTACATCAACTGCTTTACCCTCATCTACACATCTAGTCACTGCCTCGAAAAATTCAATCAAGTTAGTTAGACATGATCTCCCCCTGACAAAGCCATGCTGACTATCCCTGATTAATCCCTGCCTCTCCAAGTGGAGATTAATCCTGTGCCTCAGAATTTTTTACAATACTTTCCCAACCACTGATGTTAGACTCACCAGCCTGTAATTACCTGGTTTATCCTTGCTACCCTTCTTGAATAATGGTACCACATTCGCTGTCTTCCAATGAACAGAGGATTTGAAAATTTGTGTCAGAGCTCCTGCTATCTCCTCCCTTGCCTCACATAACAGCCTGGGATACATCTCATCTGGGCCTGGGGATTTATCCACTTTTAAGCCCACTAAAACCACTAATACTTCCTCCCTTTCAATACTAACATGTTCAAGTATATCACAATCCCCTTCCCTGATCTCTACACCTACATAATCCTTCTCCATAGTGAACACAGATGAAAAGTAATCATTTAAAACCTCACCTATATCCTCCGGCTCCACATACAGATTGCCACTTTGGTCCCTAATGGGCAGTACTCTTTCCCTGCTTACCCTCTTGCCCTTAATATACTTATAAAATGACTTAGGATTTTCTTTAATCTTGCCCGCCAGTGTTTTTTCATGTCCCCTCTTCGCTCTCCTAATTATTTTTTTAAGGATCCCCCTACACTTTCTATACTCCTCTCGGGCCTCCGCTGTTTTCAGCACTCGGAATCTGCCATAAGTCTCCTTTTATTTCTTTATCCAATCCTGAATATCCCTTGACATCCAGGGTTTCCCTGGACTTGTTGGTCCTACCCTTCACCTTAACAGGTACATGTTGGCTCTGAACTCTCACTATTTCCTCATTGAATGACTCCCACTGGTCTGATGTAGACTTTCCTACAAGTAGCTGCTCTCAATCCACTTTGGCCAAATCCTGTTTTATCATACTGAAATCGGCCCTCCCCCAATTTTATTTCCTGTCCATCTTTCGCCTTTTCCATAACTACCTTAAATCTTACAGAGTTATGGTCACTATTCCCGAAATGTTCCCCAACTGACACTTCTACCATTTGTCCAGCTTCATTCCCTAGGATTAGGTCCAGTACCGCCCCTTCTCTTGTAGGACTTTCTACATACTGGCTCAAAAAGCTCTCCTGTATGCATTTTAAGAATTCCGCCCCCTTTAAGCCTTCTGCACTAAGACTATCCCAGTTGATATTAGGGAAGTTGAAATCCCCTACTATTATTACCCTATTATTGTTACACCTCTCTACATATCTGCCTACATATCTGCTCCTCTATCTGTCCCTGACTGTTTGGAGGCCTGTAGTGCACTCCCAGCCAAGTAATTGCCCCCTTTTTGTTTTTAAGTTCTACCCATATGGCCTCATTTGATGAACCTTCTAAGATATATTTTATTTTATTTATTTATCTAAATAAATAAAATAAAATAAATAAAATAAATCATCCCTCCTTACTGCAGTAATTGACTCCTTGATCAACAGTGCAATGCCACCTCCTCTTTTATCCCCTCCCCTGTCACGCCTGAAGATTCTATACCCTGGAATATTGAGCTGCCAGTCCTGCCCCTCCCTCAACCGTGTCTCTGTGATAGCAATGTCATAATCCCATGTGCCAATCAATGCCCTCAATTCATCTGCCTTACTAGTAAGACCCTTTGCATTAAAATAGATGCAATCCAACCTTGCATTTTTCACTTGTGCCTTAATAGGTCTATCTTTGCTCTGCCTTCCAGACTGACTCTGTTTCTCTTCTTTATTTGACTGTGCACCACCTCTTACTGTACCTCCACTCTGTATCCCATCCCCTGCCAAATTAGTTTAAACCCCACCTTACCCAACAGCACTAGCAAACCTCCCAGCAAGGATGTTGGTCCCGTTCTGGTTCAGGTGCAACCCGTCCAACTTGTATAGGTCCCATCTTTGCCAGAAACAGTCCCAGTGATCCAGGAAAGTAAAGTTCTCCCTCCTGCACCATCTCCTCAGCAACGTATTCATCTGCTCTATCCTCCTATTCCTATACTCACTGGCACATGGCACCGGGAGTAATCCAGAGATTACAACCTTTGAGGTCCTGCTACCTAGCTCCCTAAATTTTTGTTGCAGGACCTCATCCCTCTTTCTACCTATGTCGTTGGTACCAATGCGTACCACAACCTCTGACTGTTCACCCTCCCCCTTCAGAATGTCCTGCAGCCGCTCCGTGACAACCTTGACCCTAGCACCAGGGAGGCAACATACCATCCTGGAGTCACGTTTGTGACCACAGAAACGCCTATCTGTACCCCTTACGATAGAATCCCCTATCACTATAGCTCTCCCACTCCTGTGCAGCTGAGCCACCCGTGGTGCCACAGACTTGGCTCTTGCTGCATTCCCCTGAGAAGCTATCTCCCCCAACAATATCCAAAGTGGTAACTCTGTTAGAAAGGGAGATGGACCCAGGGGACTCCTGCACTACCTGCCTAGTTCTTCTACTCTGCCTGGCGGTCACCCATTCCCTTTCTGCCTGAGCATCTTTACCTGAGGTGTGACCACCTCCCTGTATGCGCTATCCACGATGATCTCAGACTTGCGGAAGCTCCACAATGTCTCCAGCCACCACTCCAGATCCGAAACGTAGATTTCGAGTAGCTGCAGCTGGAGACACTTCCTGCACGTGTTCGCCCTGGACACTGGAAGTGTCCCTGACTTCCCACATTGCACAGGAGGAGCACTCCACATTGCCAAGCTGCCCTGCCATGACTTATCCCCTTAAATTACCCAACAATTAGATTATTTACATTAGGGGCCTTGATTCCCTAAAAAAAAAGTACTACCTACTATATTTTAAAAAGAACTGTAGACCTTTCCCTTTACTCTAGTTACTTACCCAGCTATTTAGAGTTATTCCCTAACAGCAGTGACTCAGCAACCAAAAGCCTTGCAGCTTTCCTGTGACGTCACTGCTGGCTTTTTTTTTTCCAGAACTCCGGCGCGCTCCAAGAGGTCCAACTGCTCTCCGCTCCTCTAGTTCTTTTGCCAGTTATTTTAAATTGATGACCTCTGGATGCCAATACAGTTGCCAGAGGAAATGATTTCTCCCTACTTGCTCTTTCAAAATCCTTCATATTTTATCTCTCCTTAACCTTCTCTGGTCTAAGAAGAATCCCAGCTTTTCCAATCAGTCCACGTAACTGAAGTTCCTTATCCCTGGTAACCTTCCTCAGTACCCTCTCCAAGGCCTGAACATCCTTGACAACATAATATGATACCTGCAAGAGAAATCCAAAGAATGAAGACTCAAAATTAGTGGTTCTATACCTGCTAAAACATTGAAAATATTTACATTACTACAGCAGGACTCCTTCACTCAGTTGATTCTGACACTGTTTCCCCACATGCCGCAATTCATGGTATTTTTCTTCATCCCTCTCACCCATTAAAACTGTCACTCACCTTCCACACCATCCTTAGTTAATGCTCGCATTCTCATTCCTCCACCACCCCAAAACATTGCTCCCAGCTTCTCCATCATTCCCTCTATTCCCCCGCACCATTTCCTTCCCCTCACATTCACAGCTCTTCATTCCTTCTTTATTCCTTTTCCCCAATCCCTTTCATTCCCTCTTCCAGCTTCCCTTCCGTGCCATATATTCACTTCCATCCATTCCTTCAGCATCACTCCAACCCAAGCCCTGCTGCCAAGTGATTCCAGCTCCTGCATGGTAGGCAAGAGCTCTTGATTGCATTAGAACTTCTGCCTGCAACACACAGCAGCTTGGATCACTTCATTAGAATCAGGGCTCATTAGAAGCAGGACAGAGGGAGAGAAAATCCAGTCTGCATCCATTTGAATCAGCACACATTGATATGTGGACAAAGGCCCCAAAACATTGATGCCAATGTCAGATGCTGATGGCTGGATCACCTGCAGTTTTGCCCCCTCTTATACACTGCTGAGTACCATAAGGATGGTCCAGCACCACTCCCATTGCACAATTCCTCCACTTATTTCCTGTTTACTTCGGCTTTTCTACTCAATTCAGCCTGGTGGCATTCTGAATTATGGATCTTGGCTCCTTTCCCAGGCTTTTCAATAAAAAGTGTTTCCAGTAGGTTAGTCACATGGAGAATTCACAGGGGATTACCTCATCACTGGGAGACATGAATACTTGCAGGGGTTGTTCACTTACAATACCATTGCTGGGACCGAACAGAAACTCCACCATGCAACATTTGGTGTATTACAAACAATACACTATTAATTTCAAAACTGTACCAATCCACTTGCATTGGAAATGTTGCAGAATACAATTTGGCTTTTTAAAAAATTCATGCTTTTTAAAAAGGGAACCCCATATTCATGAAAACTTTTATTTTAATTTACACACACAACACAATGATATAAATTATGACTGCGTGTGTCAATTTATGTACATGAAGATCTAAAGCAGAAATCTGGTTTAACAGACTTTTGCCTCTTTTGCCTGAAGACAGTGGCACTACAATATTTTTTTTTAAACTTTGTTGAAAAGTGTTTGAGATTATCTGGTCATCATCAGATTGCTGTTTGTGGGAGCTTGCTGTGTGCAAATTGACGGCCCTTACATTACAACAGTGATTGCACCTTGAAAGTACTTTGTTGGCTGTAAAGCACATTGGAGTATCCTCAAGTCATGAAAGATGCAAAATAAATGCAAATCTTTCTTTCTTGCTTTCATATCATAAAAAGTCAACTTAGTGCAAAAAATATCACATCACTTTAACGTGAGGCTATCCTATCAAAATGAAACTCATCCAGCCCAGCTGTTTTCTCTCGCTCTCTCCCCCTCCCCAGTGGCCTGGATAGTGCCTCTTATTAAATCAGTCTACAGTGGGGGAAAAAAATGTCACTTTTCATCAAAAATATGTTAAACCTCTTCTTACAATTGAAGTGCATATACATAGAAAAACATGATGCCTCAAATAAACTTCAACCGCTGGTACATCAGTTGCCAAAAGCAGTGGGGCAGTACTCCAGATCTGCAGTTTTATATAATCTTTCCTTTATCATAAAACCTCATGTCTGTTTTGTTTATCAAAACCATTGGGCCATCAAGTCAGTCACCTACATAGTGACTGCCAAACCATTTTCATTTCCCTCACTGGTTAGCTGTTCAAGTCTCTAACTGTTTATTTCATTTTATTAATTACCAGTCATAAAACACAATTTTTCCACCAATCACATTCGGCCAAAGAGGTTCCCCGAATTTTTAAAGAAATTCTTCAAGCCAACTCCATACATTATAAACCCCTAACAAGAAAATGTAATCACAAAAAAAAAACACAAGCTTGGCTATAAAATTGGCTCACACAAGATAGCATTACCCCCCATCCTGCGCAAGCAATTCAACATATTCTGCTGAGTCTCTGAACATCCTGGATTTCAAGTACACTTTTCCTGTAGCTGGTTCCACCTTTCCATAGCAACAAGCTAAACCTCATGAATCTGCTTGTCAACATCCCTTTGAGTGCACCCTTGTTGCAATCTTCAGCAAAGGGATCATTAGGGCACAGTGCAACCACGTACCATTTCTACAAGCACCCACCCCAGCCCCAACCACCCCTTCCAGCCCCAACCACCCCCCCACCCCCAAAGAACTCGTAAGCAATCCCAATGACTTGTGCAGGGCACACCTCCTAAATATTTCTAACAGAGAAAGCCAACATACTGAAATGATCATATATCTTCATGTTCTGTTTCTGTGATGAAGTAAAACTGGCATTAATTTAACTTGCAGTATTAAGGAGTTGAGCATTAAGGCAACTGTCTTATTAAAGCAAAATGAACTGGAATAGCTTTTAAGCTATATTTGCATAACTATATGATTTCTTTTTAAACACATTCTATACACAGTTTCTAATGCTAAATAAAATGAAAACCACGTCTAAATATCCAAATCATTATTTGAACATTAGCTTATTAAAATCATCTTGACAAACAATTTAAACTGAAAAGGTTTCAGATCGAGCATATTTCTATGTACCACCTATCACTGGTGTTTTTGTGCTGTCAGCAGCTACAATCTAACATGGCTCAGGCTGATGTACAGATAATCAAACTCTGTTCTTCAAACAGTACAGGTCACGGAGTGAAAATGGAAAATGCTGGAAAGATACTGCAGGCTCCATCAGCATCAATAAAGGGAAAAGACATTATTAACTTGTCTTATCTCTCCAAGAGACTGACTGGTTTGCTCAGCATTGCCTGTATTTTCTGCTTTGCTTCAGATTTTCAGCTTTTGTGCATTTTTCTTTATTTTAATGATACTGAGTGAACTCTCCACATTCATTCCTCTACAGGATACACTGCCAGGCTTTCATTATTTGGTTTCCTTTCCTGTTTGCCTGAACACGGTTCCTTTTCTGCCTTATATTACTCAACTAAACACTCGGGTTTCCTTTCACACCCAGTTTTTTTTATTTTTGACGAGCATCAATGGCTCCTTCTGAATTTGTGCACTTGTAAGTAAAATTATAAGTCAAATCAGAAGATTGACCATCAAAAAAAAGTAATAGTACAGATGAAATGTGAAGTTACATTAAACACAGCACTTTCTATTCAAATGGCATAATCTCACCAGTCAACTTCCACAGAATGGCACTGGCATACAACTGTTATACATCTGGAGAAGAAACCTGTTATTTTCTGGCAGATTGTTGAAAAGATTTTTCTCACTTTTTCTTTCAGCAGCTCAAACACCAGACCTTTCATTGTGCACTGTGCAACTCTGCTCAAATATTCCTTTGTACTAAGGAAAATTCCTTCCATTGTAAAAAGGAAACAACAGTATTCAACAACTTAAGTGCACTATAAAATAGTGAATCAGAAAGAGAAAGCCCCACCACAATCTGTTTCCAAATGCAGTATTCAGACCTTGAAAGGGGTAACCACGCTACATGAGGTGTTTGGATTTATTTTGTTTGTGAAGGGACGGGTCCAACCAGCCGTGTTTCACTTTCATTACAACGATGGCACGTACAAATGATACGATGATGCATTTCGATGTGGCTTGTGCCACCCCATCATCCAAAGCAGCCTGTGTCACCCTATTGTCCATTGTAAACAACTGAAAAGCACTTCAATTATTTTGAGTGAACTAACAAATTAAAGGGCAGAAAGTGAAGTTTCCCCCCTCAGTTTACTGAAACTTGCTGCTGGAGCCAATGTGAGAGGCAACTGCAGTGTACATATTGCAAATAAACTATAAAAATCCCCGTGCTGTCAAATGTTTCCTTTACTTAGGAAGAATTAACAGTCACACTTTGGAAAAATGTGAGTTCCAACAACAATATTAGTCTTTTTCAATGATGCTCCGCATTCTATTCCAAGTTATCTCATCAGGCACGCGGGCTGCCGAGCACAGGGCTGGCTTCCATGTTGGGGTTTGATCGGTCACACTGATGACATGATCAGGTCAAGCCACAATGTTCGAGCCCATCATTATAATGTTTAGCCAATGAGGAGATAGACAATTCTCAAGAGAATTCTATCTCGTTCCCCACAAGCAGGATGGAGCTGGCAGGAATATTAAAAGTCATGCAAGAATAGGGAAGTCGAGAAGCAGAGAATTCTCTGGAATTGCCAACATTCTGGATATATATAATCAACCAGAATGAATGCCTCAAATTTATTCAGAGTTTATAGTCTGAAGCAGGGTGTTGGTTTATACGCTGTAATTCTCCACACTGTGACTTCCATTGACCATGGTGTTATGGAGAGAGGGCTAGTGGAGATAGGGTACTTCCTCACAGTAAGCTGAGAGGAAGAGGTGGGCAGGAGCTCAGGCCTATTTGTGTTGTCGGTGGCCTGGAAACACAGCATGATGGGGCAAAAACAGCTAGTCAGTGCTCGAAATGAAAGGAAAGTCATTGGTCTGCACGGTACAGCATTATTTTTGGTATGCTTTTCCATTGAAGTTTATCTGTCCTACATTAACTCAATCGAACAAAGAAGGTACTAATTTTGACCTTGGTCTAATGCCCAGTTAACCGATCTCAGCTCGGCAGTGACTGCAGCACTGCAATAGGCCTCATTGTTCCTGGCAAGAAAATGAGAGAGAAAAGAAAGAGTGAAGGAAATATCAGCCTTATACAGAGGATTATATTTTAAATCAGAATTTAATCAATGAGTTATATTCCATTCCAATAATCTAACCTCACAACTAGTTGCATTAGGTATATTTAACATGCTGTTTCTCTGTTTTATAAACGTAAAGATTCAGTTCTCGAGTTCCCAAATAAAACAAATCACTTACTGAAAATTGCATTCGCCGTGCCTTTAGTTTTGAATTCATTTTACTAGTCGAGATAGCCACTTCTCGTGACTGTGTTTACAAGTTGCAGATACAAAAATCTTGCTATGCTGCTTCTTTCACTTCTCAATAATGAGCCAAGGATTGAGGACACCATGAACAGTATATTCAAGTACACTTGAATAAACACTGACCTTGGGTGGGGAACGGTAAACATAAAAGCTGCTTTCTGGACTTATTAGTAAATATCCATTTGCGTTATCAACTGGCAAAAAGAAATGTTATCATTTGTAAGGCAAAACAACTGTTTGCTGGCTGAAACAGTTTTCCCCTAGACTTTAGCCCCATCTGGAAAAAAATCTTAATATTTACAGTCCAAGAGCTGGTTCAGTTTATGCTCCCAGAGCCGGTGCAAAATACAATAGATTAACTGTTAGTTTAGTACCATGTCCTAATATTATAAATAAGCAAAACAACTTCAGCAGTTCCTTCCCAAGCCCTAGCCAAGATCTTGTTCCCATTCAAAAAATATCGAACCACAGAAAATAGAAAAATTATGGCACAGAAGGAGGCCATTCAGCCCATCGTGTCTGCGCCGGCCAAAAAACCTAGCCACCCAGTCTAATCCCACCTTCCAGCACCTGGTCCATAGCCTTACAGATTACAGCACTTCAGGTGCATGTCCAACTACCTTTAAAATGAGTTGAGGGTTTCTGCCTCCACCACCATTACTGGTAGTGACTCATGTCCCCTCTAATCCTTCTACAAATCACCTTAAATCTGGTCCCCTGGTAATAGACCTCTCCATTACGGGAAACAGGACCTTCCTGTCTACTCTATCTAGGCCCCTCATAATTTTGTACACCTCAATTAAATCACCCCTCAGCCTCCTCTGTTATAAGGAAAACAAGAAGAAAATATCAAGCACAAACTTCTCTATCTACCAAGTGCTGACCACAACAGATGACAACAACTTATATTTATAGCACCTTAATAAAACGTCCCAAAGCATTTCACAGGAGCATTATAAAACAAAGTATGACACCGAGCCACAAAAGGAGATATTTGGTGAGATGACCAAAAGCTTGGTCAAGAAGGTAGGTTACAAGCAGCTTCTTAAAGGAGGAAAGCAAAGTGTAGAGGCTGAGAGATGTAGGGAGGGTATTGCAGAGTTTGGGGCCTAGTCAACTGAAGGCCCGGCCACCAATAGTGGAGTGATTAAAATCAGGAATGCACAAGAAGGAAATTATTAGAGAGGATTCTTCGGGACAGGATTTACTCCCATTTGGAAACAAATGGACTTATTAGCAAGAGGCAGCATGGTTTTGTGAAGGGGAGGACGTGTCTCACTAAAAGGGCGGCACAGTGGCACAGTGGTTAGCACCGCAGCCTTACAGCTCCAGCGACCCGGGTTCAATTCTGGGTACTCCCCGTGTCTGCGTGGGTTTTCTCCGGGTGCTCCGGTTTCCTCCCACAAGCCAAAAGACTTGTTGGTAGGTAAATTGGCCATTATAAATTGCCCCTAGTATAGGTAGGTGGTAGGGAAATATAGGGACAGGTGGGGATGTGGTAGGAATATGGGATTAGTGTAGGATTAGTATAAATGGGTGATTGATGGTCGGCACAGACTCGGTGGGCCGAAGGGCCTGTTTCAGTGCTGTATCTCTAAAAAAAAAAGAGGCCAGAATTAGAAGAGGAGAGATATCTTAGAGGGTTGTGGGGCGAGAGGAGATTACAGAGATAGGGAGGAGGAGATCATGGAAAAAATTTAAAACAAGGACGACAATTTCAAAATCAAGATGTTGCTTAACCGGGGCCAATGTAGGCCAGCAAGCACAGGGGTAATAGGCGATCGGGACTTGGTGCAAATTAAGACATAGGCAACAGAATTTTGGTTGACCTCAAGTTTATGGAGACTGGAATGTAGGAGACCAGCCAGGAGTGCAGTGGAATAGTCAAGTTTAGAGGTAAGAAAAGCATGAATGAGGGTTTCAGCAGCAGATGAGCTGAGACAGGGGAAAGGTTGAGCAATGTTATGGAGGTGGAAATAGGCAGTCTTAGTGATGGCACAGATATGATGACAGATTCTCATCTCAGGGTCAAATGTGAGATCAAGGTTGCGAACAGATTGCTTAATCTCAGACTGTTGCCAGGGGGAGGGGCGGAGTTGATAGCTAGGGAACGGAGTTTGGAGCAGGGACCAGAAACAAGCTAAAAGAAAAATTCAAAAGGATGAAGTCAGATCCAAATGATTACCAGTGTCACTTCTTATATAAAAAATTACCCAAATCAGTGATCTCTAAAGAAGTGAACGTT
This sequence comes from Heterodontus francisci, assembly GCF_036365525.1. Lineage (NCBI taxonomy): Eukaryota > Metazoa > Chordata > Chondrichthyes > Heterodontiformes > Heterodontidae > Heterodontus > Heterodontus francisci. The sequence continues at coordinate 184,910,761 of NC_090372.1, read as the reverse complement.
TCTATTATAAAAGAATATACTCTGTCACGGAAACTGTTCAAGACAGAGGTCGATACATTTCTAGATATTAAAGGCATCAAGTGATATGGAGCTAGTGCGGGAAAATGGCATTGAGGTAGAATATCAGCTATGATCTAGTTGAATGGTGGAGCAGCCTCGAGGGGCTGAATGGCCTAATCCTGATCCTATGTTCCTACATAGCAGCACTGGAGTAGGAGCAAAAAAGATTGACAAGATGATACCAGAAGAACTGAGAGGTAATACGTATAAGGAAAGATTGAACAGGCTGGTGCTCTTTTCTCTAGAAAAGGGAAGACTGAGGAGTGGCCTGATAGAGGTCTTTAAGATTATGAAAGCACTACATACGTATATAGGGAATACAGCATAGAAACAGGCCATTCAGCCCAACAAATCCATGCTGGCATTTATGCTCTACTCCAGCCTCATCCCGTCTTTCCTCATCTAACTTTATTAGCATAACCCTCTATTCTCTTCTCCCTCATATGCTTATCAAGCCTCTTCTTAAATGCACCTATACTATTCCCTTCAATCATTCCCTGCTGTAGAGAGTTCGACAACCTCACTACTCTTGGGTATAGAGGTTTCTTCTGTATTCCCTACTAGATTTCTTGGTGACTATCTTTTCTTGATGGCCTTTAGTTTGGCTCTTCCCCACAAGTGGAAAGTGACAGTCTAGTCTATCAAAAATGTTCATAATTTTAAAGACCTCTATTAGGTCATGCAGTCATAATGGCACAAAACGTGGCCATTCAGCCCATCAAGTCCATGCCGGAAGTCACCCCACAGGCCTTCTCTTTTCAAGAGAAAAGAGACACAGCCTGTTCATCCTTGTATTCTCTTAGTATGCAACTTCCTTATATTTTTTGCCAAAATCTGATGCTTGACATTTGTCTATTTTGAAATTAATTTGCCAATTATATGCCCATTCTACAAGTTTGTTTCTCTCTTCTTGTAATTTGCAGTCCTCTTCAGTATTGACCATCACCTCCAAATTTAGGAATTGTGTTTGATTCCAAAGTTAAATCGTTAACATAAATTATGAAAAGTGGTCCCAGCACCAGTCCTTGTGGAACACCAGTCCCACCTTCTACCACCCTGAATAACTATCCTTCACCCCTATTCTCTGCTTTCCGTCTTGAAGCCAGCTACCAATCGATACTGCAACTTGTCACCTAACTCCACATTCTCAGATTTTTTTCATTAGTCTGTTGTATGGCACCTTACAGAAGGCCTTTTGAAAATCTAGAAATCTAGATAAATCTACTGTATTACCCTTGTCTGCTCTGTTACCTCTTCAAAAAATTCAACAAGGTTGGTCAAGCAAGGCTTTCCAATTTGAAATCCATGCTGACTATTAATTATATTTTTACTTTCTAGTTGTTCTATTAGTTCTACTCACCTTTAGTAGTGATTCAATTATTTTTCCTACCACAGATTTAAGCTAAGGATTTGATAGGGTAGTCATAGAAAAGATGTTTCCACTTGTGGATGAAACCAGAAATAGGTGTCATAATTACAAGATTGTCACTAATAAATCCAACAGGGAATTCTTAACTCAAAGAGTGGTTAATGTGGAACTCGCTACCACAAGGAGTAGTTGAGATGACTAGCACAGATGCATATAAGGGGAAGCTATATAAACACAAGGGAGAAAGGTTCGATTCTGGGTACTGCCTGTGTGGAGTTTGCAAGTTCTCCCTGTGTCTGCGTGGGTTTTCTCCGGGTGCTCCGGTTTCCTCCCACAAGCCAAAAGACTAGCAAGTTGGTAGGTAAATTGACCATTATAAATTGTCACTAGTATAGGTAGGTGGTAGAGAAGTATAGGGACAGGTGGGGATGTTTGGTAGGAATATGGGATTAGTGTAGGATTAGTATAAATGGGGGGTTGATGGTCGGCACAGACTCGGTGGGCCGAAGGGCCTGTTTCAGTGCTGTATCTCTAATCTAAAAAAAAATACAAGGATATATTGATGGGGTCAAATAAAGAAGGATGGGAGGAGGCTAGTGCATAAGATAAACACAGAAAGTAATCTGTTGGGTTGAATGCTGTCTTTCTGTGTTCTAACTACCATGTAGATGCAATAGGTACTTTAGAAAGTGGAGCCATCCCTCAACAGGTTGCTGTTATAACATTTACCGAGCTTTTTTGAGAGGCATCATCATCCTGGTAAAAATTTTGATGAACTTCTGCCAAGTCTGTAACCAAAAGATGTGCAATTCCAATAACTTTAATACATCTTACTGGAAACTTCATTGTGTTTGATAAGAAGAATTACATTTATTGGAAGGTTCACTGTGTCCATGCTAAAGAAAACTAAATTTAATAGATTGAAATAAAATGCTAACATTCCCCACAAAATTCACATAGGAACATGATATAGGAGCAGTAGGCCATTCAGCCCTTCGAGCCTACTCCACCATTAAATAAGATCATGGCTGATCTTCTACCTCCACCTTCCCATACAATCCTTTGATTCCCTTATCCAAAAATCTAAGGATCTCTGTCTTGAATATACTCAATGACTGAGCATCTACAGCTCTCTGGGGTAGATAATTCCAAAGATTCACAACCTCTGTGGTGAATAAATTTCCCCTCGTCTCAGTCTTAAATAGCTGATCATCTGAGACTGTGGCCCAGAGTTTCAGATTCCCCCAGCCAGGGGAAACATCCTCCCAGCATCTATCTTGTCAAGTCCTCTCATAATTTTATACGTTTCAAGGAGATAACTTCTCATTCTTCTAAACTCCAGGGAATATGGGCCCAGTTACTCAATCTCTCCTTATAGGACAAGGAATCTAATAAAAAAGACTAGCATTTATATAGTGCCTTTCACAACCACCAGACATCTCAAAGTGTTTTTCAGCCAATGAAGTACTTTTTGAAGTGCAGTCACTGTTGTAATGCAGGAAATGCGTCAGCCGGTATGCGCACAGCAAGCTCCCACAAATAGCAATGTGATAATGACCAGATTATCTGTTTTTGTGATGCTGATTGAGAGATAAATATTGGCCAGGACACCGGGGATAACTCCCTTGCTCTTCTTCGAAATTGTGCCTTGGGATCTGGCCTCAGTTTAATGTCTCATCTGAAAGACTGCACCTCCGACTGTGCAGCACTCCCTCAGTACTGCACAGGAGTGTCAGCCTTGGTTATTGTGCTCAAGCCCTGGAGTGGGACTTGAACCTGGAACATTGTGACTCAGAGGCAAGAGTGCTCCCAACTGAGTCTATCCCAGCTCCCACTCACAAAGCTTTATTATATATCCCAGTAACCAGTCCAGTAAACGTTCACTGCACTCCCTCTAAGGCAAGTATATCTAAGGACACTAAAACTGTTCACAGTTGGTGTGGTCTCACCAAGGCCCTATATATCTTTATTTTATACTGCAATCCCTGTGCATTAAAGGCTAACATATCATTTGCTTTCCAAACAGCTTTCTGTACCTGCATGTTAACTTTGTGATTCGTGTACAAGAACACCCAAAACTCTCTGAATACCAACATTTCCCAGTCTCACCATTTAAAAAATATTCTGCTTTTATATTTTTCTTTCAAAGTGGATAACTTCACACTTCACATTATATTCCACCTGCCAAATTCTTGTCCACTAACTTAACCGGTCTAAATCCCTTTGCAGCCTCCTCACAGTCTACTTTCCCACCTCACTTTGTATCATCAGCAAACCTGGAGACATTACACTCGGTCCCTTCATCTAACTTATTGATATAGATTGTAAATAGCTGAGGCCCAAGCACTGGTCCTTGTGGAACCCCATTAAATACAGCCTGCCAACCTGAAAATGATCAGTTTATTCCTACTCTATCCATTATCCTCAAAAAACTCAGATTTGTCAGACACGACTTCCCTTTCATAAATCCATGTTGATTCTGCCAACCATATTATGATTTTCTAATTACCATGCTAGCACGTCCCCAATAACAGATTCTAACATTTTCCCTATGACTGAATTTCCGTATGACTGATGCCAGGCCTATAGTTGTCCATTTTCTCTCTCCCTCCTTTTTTAACATTATGATCATTTGCATTCAACAAATAAATGCAAACTTTCCTGGTTGTAACAGAGTTTTCAGAGCAGTCTATTGGTGGATCAGAGACCCCCCCAAGAGCACTGAAATAAACCCAGAATAAGGCTGCCTGCCCACCTGCTAGAATTGCACAGCTTTAACATTACTGGCATTAACTTGTAAAGTTCAAGAGAACTCATAAACAATGAAAACAACAGAAAATTCACTTCAGTTGCCTGACATTCAAAGAAACAAAATCTCTGATGTAGAAGGGCTGAAAATAAAGACTGTCTTATTATGTGGGAAAGGTCAAGAGTAGTGATTGTACAACCAAGTCATTACCAAATGTTAGTAACATTTCTGCTATGAATAAATACAGTACCTGCCCAGCTAGAGGTTTCATTCCACTTGCCTTTAGTCTATTAACATTTAGAATTTTAATGAAAATTTGACAAAAAAAAAGTTTAGCTTAAAAAGGGATGATTAAAGGAGTCTTCAGTTGCCACAGCCTGCTATGAAACTTCCACTACCCGTAACACTATAGTAACCACCGCAGCAAGTTCCGGATGCACACAACAATCTATCAGTTGAAACCCATACCTCTTCAAGAGTTTCACATTTCCTGATCTTTAATAAAATCAACAGATTTGCAAGGTTAGCTGCAACGCGGAGATTACTTCCCTGATTACATTAGCGCATCCTTCTTTGTACCATATCTAACACTTAACATACAACACCTTGTGCCAAATGCTTAATCATTGCCACACTGTTCTTAAAAAAAGAATATCTATTATCTGAGAATGATTCAGTGAGGTAACAAACTGTACGTAGCAGTAATGAGATTCCTGGGCCAATACAGCCTTCTTCCAGCAATGTTACTCATTAACTTTTTTTCTCAAAAGCTGCAATCCTGACATCTACTTGAGGTCAACTCTCAGGACTGTCGCAACATGTTACAATATAGAATGATGGAACACAAGTCAGCTCCAAGGGTCAATCATCACATTTCACCTGCTTTGATATTGGCAGCTCAGGTTTTGACAGCAAGCTCACTTCATCACTCTCATACTCCAAACCTGCGCAGACTGGTCACAACATCTCGGCCCAGGCACACACATGTAGTAAGTGATGTAATACCATGGTATTATGATGTCCCTGGTCGCAATAATGGAATGCATGAGTGTAAGATGATGTCACAACATTATGACACTGCAGAATGACATCACCACCAATGTGCAGTGATAAGACGACAAGAAATAGGAGAAGTAGGCCATACGGCCCTTCAAGTCTGTTCTGCCATTCAATAGGATCATGGCAGATCTCTGACCTCAACTCCACTTTCCCAACCTATCCCTATATCCTCTGATTTCCCGAGAGTCCAAAAATCAATCTATCTCAGCCTTAAATATACTGAACAACTCAGCATCCACAGCTTTCTTGGGTAGATAATTCCAAAGATTCACAACCCTTTGGAGTGGAAATGTCTCCCCATCTCAGTCCTAAATGGCCGAACCCTTATCCTGAGACTATGATCCCTAATTAGAGACTATGATCCCTAATTAAAGACTCCCCAGCCAGGGAAAACAGCCTTTCAGCATCTATCCTATCAAACCCTCCATGAATTTTAAATGTTTCAAAACTTTCATTTTTCTAAACTCCAGAGAATATAGGCCCATTCAACTCAATCTCTCCGCATAGGACCACCCTCGCATACAGGTAATCAATCTAGAGTGTCTTCGTTGCATCCCCTCTAAGACAAGTATCCTTCCTTAGGGAAGGAGTCCAAAACTGTACACCAAAGCCCTATATAATTGCAGCAAGACTTCCTTACTCATGTACTCCAACTGTCTTGCAATCAAGTCTAGCATACCATTTGCCATCTTAATTGCTTGCTGTACCTGCATGTTAACTTTCTGTGATTCGTGTACAAGGACACCCAAATCCCTCTGAATATCAACATTTAACAGTATTTTTCAATTTAAAATATATACTACTTTTCCAGTCTTCCTACCAAAATGAATAATTTCAAACTTCCCTCACATTATACTCCATCTCCCAGCTTCTTGCCCAATATCTTAACCGGTCTACATTCCTTTGCACCATCCTCACAACTTAATTTTCCACCTAGCTTTGTATAATCAAGAAACTTGGATATATTACACTCAGTCAAGTCATTGACATAGATTGTAAAAAGCAGAGGTCCAAGCACTCCACTAGTTACACCCTACCATTCCAAAAATCGCCTATTTAATTCTACTCTGTTTTCTGTTCTTTAACCAATCCTCAATCCATGCTAATATGTTAACCCCATTCCGATGCGCCTTAATTTTGCACAACAATCTCTCGTCTGGCAACTTAACGAACGGCTTCTGGAAATCGAATATACTACTTTCCCCTTATCTATGCTGCTAGTTACATACTCAGAAAACTTTTAACAAATCGTGTCAAACATAATTTCCCTTTCATAGGACAGTGTTGACTCTGCCTAATCATCCTGCAATTTTCCAAGTGCCCTGTACTTAATAATAGATTCTAGCATTGTCCTGACTAGGCTAACTGGCCTATTGTTCCTGGCTTTTCCTCCAGCTGCTTTCTTGAACAGCGGGGTTACTTTTGCTGCTTTCCAATCCATAGAGACCGTTCAAGAATCCAGGGAATTCTGGAAGATCATAACCAATGCATTCACTATCTCTGCAACCACTTGCAAAAATCCTAGGGTGTATGCCATGAGGTCCATTAATTCCATGAGGTCCCTTTAGTCAATTAATTTCTCCAGTACGTTTTCTTTGCTAGTATTAATTACTTTAAGTTTCACACTCTCATTCAATCCCTGCTTCCGCACAATTTCCAAAAAAGCCAGTACAGGTTTGTTAAGAACAAATCGTGTTTAACTAACTTGAGTTTTTTGATGAGGTAACAGAGAAGGTTGATGAGGGTAATGTGGTTAATGTGATGTACATGGACTTCCAAAGGGTGTTTGATAAAGTGTAACATAAAAGACTAGTCAGCAAAGTTAAAGCCCATGGAATAAAAGGGACAGTGGCAGCATGGATATAAAATTGGCTGAGTGACAGGAAACACAGAGTAGTGGTGTACAGTTGTTTTTCGGACTGGAGGACAGTATATAGTGGGGTTCCCCAGGGGTTGGTATCAGGATCATTGCTTTTCTTGATCTAAATTAATCACCTGGACATGGGTAGGAAATACTAGCATTGGAGGCAGTTCAGAAAAGGTTCACTAGGCTGATTCCTGGGATGAAGAGGTTGTCTTATCAAGAACGGCTAAACAGGTTAGGCCTTTATTCATTGGAGTTTAGAAGAATGAGAGGTGATCTTATTAAAACATATAAGATTCTAAGGGGGCTTAACAGGGTAGATGTTGAGAATATGTTTCCACTGGTAGGGGAATCTCGATCGAGAGAAAATAGTTACAGAATGAGGGGGCACACATTTAAAACTCAGATGCAAAGGAATTTCTTCTCTCAGAGGGTGGTGAATCTCTGGAATTCTCTACCTCAGAGAGTTGTGGAAGCTAGGTCACTAAATATACTTAAGGAGGAGGTAGATTGATTTTTGAAATCTCGGGAAGTCAAGGGTTATGCGGAGCAGGCCCAAAAGAGGAGTTGAGGCCTGGGACAGATCAGCCATGATCTTATTGAATGGCGGGACAGGCTTGAAGGGCTGAATGGCCTACTCCTACTCCTATTTCTTATGTCCATATGTTCTTATGACACAAAACTTTGAAGTATTGTAAACTGTGAGGAGGATAGTGATAGACTTCAAGAGAACATAGACAGGCTGGTGGAATGGGTAAACAACATAACAGATGAAATTTAGTGCAGAGAAGTGTTAAGTGATTCATTTTGGTAGGACGAATGAGGAAAGGGAATATAAAACAAAAGGTACGATTCTAAGCGGGGTGCAGGAGCAGAAGAACCTGGGGTATATGTGCACAAATCATTGAAAGTGGCAGGGCAGGTTGAGGAAGCAGTAAATAAGTCATATAGGATCCTGCCCTTTATAGATAGAGGCATGGAGTACAAAAGCAAGGAATTTATGGTGAACCTTTATAAAATACTGGTTCAGCCACAACTGAAGCAGTGTGTCCAATTCTGAGCACTACACTTTAGGAAGGATGTGAAGGCATTGCAGAGGGTGCAGAAAAGATTTACGAGAATGGTTTCGGGATGACAGACTTCAGTTACATGGATAGATTGGCAAAACTGGGACTGTTCTCCTTAAAGAGAAAGTTGAGAAGAGATTTGATAGAGGTATTCAAAATCATGAGGGGTCTGGACAAAACAGATAGGGAGATACTGTTCCCATTGGGGGAAGGGTCAGGAACCAGAGGACATCTATTTAAAGCGATTGGCAAAAGAACCAGAGGTGACATGAGGAAAAACGTTTTTTTACACAGCGAGTGGTTAGGTTCTGGAATGCACTGCCTGAGAGGTGGTAAAGGCAGATTGAATCATGGCTTTCAAAAGGGAACTGGATAATTATATGGAGAGAAAAGATTTGCAGGACCACAGGGGAAAGGCAGGGGTGTAGGAATAGCTGAGCTGCTCTCGCAGAGAGCCGGCACAGACACGACAGGCCAAATGGCCTCCTTCTGTGCTGTAACCATTCTAAGTTTTTATGTCCTTTGTGTCTTGTACTGTGAAGACAGACACAATATTTGTTTAATATCTCTGCCCTTTCCTAATTCGCCATTATAATTTCCCTGTTCCGGTTTCTAAGAGACCCATGTTAAGTTTTGCTAATCTCTTTTACAATTGTTTTTATATTTCTTGCCAGTTTACTTTCATATTCTATTTTTTCCTTCTTTATCAATTTCTTGGTCATCCTTTGCTGACTTTTAATCCCCTCCCAATAGTTCGGTTTAATACTCTTTTTGGCAACATTGTAAAGCTTTTCTTTTAATCTAATACTCTCCTTCTTCTCTAGTTAGCCACGACTGTACCAATTCTCCAGTGGAATTTTTATTCCGCAAGGAAATGCATATACATTGACATTTACGAATTATTTCTTTAAAAGTTTGCCATTGCTTATCTACCATCATATCTTTTAATCTTATTTCCCAATCTACCTCAGCCAACTCACCCCTCATACCCCTGTAATTGTCTTCATTTAAATTTAAGGCCATAGTTTTGGACTTAACCACATCACTCTCAAACATATATGAAATCCTATCATATTATCATCAGACTTCCCCAAAGGATCCTTTACCATAAGGTTACTAATTAACCCTGTCTCATTACACAATACTAGATCTAAAATAGCCTGTTCCTGAGTTGGTCCCTCAACATATTGTTCGAGAAAACTGTCATGAATGCATTCCATGATCTCGTCCTCCAAGCTTCTTTGCCAAATTTGGTTTGCCCAGTCTATGTGAAGATTAAAGTTCACCATGATTATTGCATTACCCTTATTACCTGCTGTCCTAATTTCCTGATTTATACTCAGTCCAACACTATGATTACTCTTTGGTGGCCTATAAACTACTCCCACCACTACTTTCTGCCCTTTGTTATTTCTTAGCTCCACCCTTACTGATTCAACATCCTAATTTTCTGGGACAAGATTCTATCTCCCTACTGCCTTTATCTCATCCTTTATTATCAGAGTTACCTCATTTCCTTTACCATTTTGCCTGTCTTTTCTAGAAGTCAAGTACCCTGGAATATTTTGCTCCAAACCTTGATTACCTTGCAACCATGTCTCAGGAATGACTGCCGGATCAAACCCATTCAAACCCAAACAAATCTCGATTTGTGCCATTAATTCATCTATCTTGTTACAAATACTTTGTGCATTCAGATGCAGCACCATTAGTTTTAACTTCTTACTATTTTCCCCTGATGTGGCCTTAGTCACTAATACCCCATTGCTGTTCTTAAACTCTTTGTCCCTTGCTGACACAATTTGCATGATTTTACTGAAATCGCTACTCTGCCTACAGCCTTGACTTTTCCCTTCAGCCTTATAAGTTTACCCTCCCTTTCCCTTTATTAGTTTAAGGTCCTATCTACCACCCGAGTTATTTGATTTGCCAGGATACTAGTCCCAGTCCAGTTTAAGTGAAGTGATCCCAACAGAACCTCTCCCTCGTTCCCCAGTTCTGGTGCCAGTGCCCCATGAATTGAAACCCCTGCCTCCCACACCACTCTTTCAGCCACGCACTTAAAACTTTTAATCTGTTGGTCCCTATGCAAATTAGCACGTAGTTTAGGGAGCAATCCAGAGATTATTACCTTTGAGGTTATACTTATTAACTTGTAACCGAGCTCCTCAAATTCCCTCAGCAAAACCTAATTTCTTCTAAGTCGTTGCTTTCTGCATGTACCACAACAACAGGATCCTCTCCCTCCTCCTCAAAGTTCTTCTCCAGCCACTTGGAGAGGGCCTTCAGGGCTCCCAGTCGCAGCCGCAGCGAACAGTATCCATCTCCTGACTACATCACTTCCCCCCATCCACCACTTGAACAGCCTCCTGTACCATAGGGCCATGGTCAATTTGCCCATCCTCCCTGCAGTCTTTGTTCTCATTCACACCAGTAGCAAATACCTCATACCTATTGGATAACGGCAAATGCCGAGGTTCCTCCACCACTGTCTCCTTAATTGCCTTTTGCCCTGGAGCAGCACCTATTTGTGCCCAAAGTCAAGATGGCCCAGCATAAAATAAGCCTTCCTACCAGCAGTTTAACATTCCTCCAGCTGTTGTTGCAAAAGACCTGGGCTATAGAAGCTGGTGGCCAAATATCAATATAAAAATAGATTATCAGCAATTGCCTGGTGAACACAGGAAGTGGAACAACAGACGTGATGGGCAGTTCTATTTTAATACGGCATTTCCATTTCCTAATGGAAACTGAAATAATGCTGCATTTGATAACTTTCTTTTGGTGGAAAGCATGAAAAGCAGCAGAAACCTTACCAAATCCTTGTCTGGTCAACTTTCCACAGCCAATATTGCTATTTTTGGAGACAGAAGCAGCAAGTTTACCAAGTGCCACAGGTGAAGTGGGGGCTGGGGGGTGGGGCCATTATGTTTGCCACTGTTCGAATGCAGAAATCTAATTCTAAACTTCTTTCACTAAAAGGTGAACTCATTGCACAGACCCAAAGAAAGCTTGTTCGATAACAAAGACAACATCTTCCTGAGCCACTCAACTCAGTCTCAGAGGCAGAAAAAACAAAGAAACAGAACTTCAAAGGAGCGACCACGATTGCAACAGTGCTTCTCAAAAGTAAATGCCCAATACAAGGCTTCCAATCTCAACTAAAATATCAGCCATTTGTACAGATGATTTTTGAGCCCCACTGGTAATTGCCTGGAAAGGACTGCAAAGAACACCGTTTGTCTCGTAACCACATTGCAACACATCCACTCGGGCCACATCACAAATATCTGTAAACAAAACTACAGATACATTTAACAATTAGCTAATCGTCATCTTGTTTTGGGTGAGCAACATAAAAAAGAAAATATCCACTTAACATAGTGAACAATTCCATGCATACCAAATCGCCCTATATTAATACTGTCTATGTCCAGATATTGGATCAGTCCAATCCATCCACGAATGGTGACTACTGTGATGCTAGAAATTTCAGATTGAATGTTAGATTTGCCATCTTAACCACACGTTATCTTTTAGGCAAGATTTCCATTAAATTGAAACTGAAAATACAAACACCTTCTACCAATATGTTTGTAGCCATTTGGTGACTGAACACTTTGTTATTAGTGCCTGACTGTTTTAACCAGATAACACAGTTTACTATATGGTGAGCTCAAATTACACGCCTCCTGTAACATATGAAGCAGAACTACCTTTTGACAGATTGTGGAACACTTAGCTGACAAGCAAAAACACGGAAGGGGGTTCAGAGGAAAGTAAACGCCTGGTATAGATGTCATCAGCATACCCCAAAGTACTTACTTTGGCACTGTAGTAACTGTGCAAGCGTATTGCAAATTATAACTTCTAAGAAGCTGCAGCTCCTATCATCAGAAGGGTCAGTAAAGGCATAAGTGGCTGCACGTGGTGGGAGGTGAAGGAGAAAGAACACTCTGGCTGAATTCAATGATAGGTCCAGAATGCCAGAAACAATTAAGCACCACAGGTGGAATACATCAAAAGATACTGAAGTCATGTTGAAAGTGAATCTGGTCTTTTACTCCACTTGCAAAATCTACCACACTGCAGTAAATCGGAAGTACTATGATACCATTAAACACTTTGGAAGTAAATATTCTTAGTAAAGACAGAAATGATTGAAGGTGTGCATCCAAAATGTCAATCTATTTTTCCCCTTTCTGTTACTGGCTGATCTGCTATGCATGTCCTTGTTCTGCTTTCATTTCCAACTCCGGCATTCAGCCTTAGTTTTTAAATCACTGTGGAACTAATAATATTTTCACTATGACTCCTGCATGAATAAAAGTATTGAGGTGCATGGATTGCTCACACTTAAAAGGGCACGTCTTAAAGAAAAATATTTTTAAAACTTTCTTTACAAAAACAATGACGTAAACTACATCAAACACATGATTTTAGACCTGCGCATGACAAAATGATTAAAATATCATGCAACTCTTTGGGATCTTCTCCTTCCACAAGTATAAAAAAGGTCAGCCAAATGCTTTTTCTCCCCTACCGCCTCCAGTGAAAAGTGCCCCTTTAACAGTAAGTAACTGCTAATTTTCTAAATCAAATTAACTGTTCATGAAGCCCTTTCAAGTTCTAAAATTATTGGGAAAAAAAATACAATTTGCTGGCTTATCTGCTGCAGATCCCCTTGCTGCCAGATTTCTACTTAATCCAGCAGGGGAAAATTCTGTACATTTATGATCTTAATACGGACATTCAAAGTGGGCTGTGTTATGTGCAAGTACACCGCCATCATAGAATCATAGAAAGTTTAAGGCACAGAAAGAGGCCACTTGGCCCATCGTGTCGTACCGGCCTAAAAACAATCCACCTATTCTAATCCCACTTTCCAGCATTTGGTAGCCCTGCAGATTACAGCACTTGAGGTGCCTATCCAGACTCCCTTTGAATGAGTTAAGGGTCTCTGCCTCAACTACCCTTTCAGGCAGTGAGTTCCAGACCCCCACCACCCTCTGGGTGAAAAAGTTTTTCTTCATCTCCCCTCTAATTTTTCTACCAATCACTTTAAATCTATGCCCCCTCAGCTAAGGTGAATAGACCCTTCACCTCCACTCTATCCAGGCCCCTCAAAATTTTGTACATTTCAATCAGATCTCCCCTCAGCCTTCTCTGTTCCAAGGAGAACAACCCAAGCCTATCCAATCTTTCCTCAAAGCTGCATTTTTCCAGTCCTGGCAACATCCTCGTAAATCTCCTCTGTACCCTCTCTAATGCGATTACATCTTTTCTGTAATGAGGTGACCAGAACTGCACACAGTACTCAAGTTATGGCCTAACCAGTGAGTTATACAGTTCCAGCATAACCTTCTTGCTTTTATATTCTATACCTCGGCTAATAAAGGAAATGATTCCATATGCCTTCTTAACCACCTTATCGACCTGTCTTGCTACATTCAGGGATCTGTGGACATTCACTCCAAGATCCCCCACTTCCTCTACACTTCTCAGTATTTTCCCATTAATCATATATTCCTTTGCCTTGTTTGGCCTCCCCAAATGCATCAGCTCACACTTCTCCAGGTTGAATTCCATTCGTCACTTTTCTGCTCATCTGACCAGACCAGCAATATCTTCCTGCAGCCTACAGCTGTCCCCCTCGCTATCTACCACACGGCCAATCTTTGTGTCATCTGCAAACTTCTTGATCATGCCCCCTACAAATCGTTAATATATACCACAAAAAGTAGGGGACTCAGTACTGAGCCCTGCGGAATGCCACTGGAAACAGCCCTCCAGTCACTTTGTTTCCCGCCACTGAGCCAATTTTGTATCCACCTTGCTGCATTTCCCTGAATCCCATGGGATTTTATTTTTTAACCAGTCTGCCATGTGAGACTTTGTCAAAAGCCTCGCTGAAATCCATGAAGATCGCATCAACTGCACTACCCTCATCTACTGTCCTTGTTACTTCTTCAAAAAATTCCATCAAGTTGGTCAAACAAGATCTTCCCTTAACAAATCCATGCTGACTATCCTTGATTAACTTGTGCCTTTCTAAGTGACAGTTTATCCTGTCTCAGAATAGATTCTAATAATTTGCCCACTACTGAGGTTAGGCTGACTGGCCTGTAATCATTTGGTCTATCCTTCACTCCCTTTTTAAACACAGGTACAACATTAGCAGTTCTCGAATTCTCCGGCACCACACCTGTATCCAGTAAGGACTGGAAAATGATGGTCAGACCTTCTGCTATTTCCTCTCTTGCTTCTTTTAACAGCCTAGGTACATTTCATCTGGCCCTGGTGATTTATCAACTTTCAAGGATGCTAATTAATACTTCCCATTAATACTTCCTCTCTCCCTATGTTTATCGCATCCAATACTTCACGCTCCTCCTCCTTAACTACAATATCTGCATCGTCCTTCTCTTTTGTTGCTGTTGGTATTCACAAGGAAATGGGTAGTACATCTTCCTTCTCTCCTCCCTTTCTCAGCAATCACGACGTCAATATATTTTGTGTTGCACAAAGTGTAAATATTTACAATTTATGGAATTCTTACTGGACTATATTAGCTTCTCAGATTGATGTTATCAGTTTAATTTTCCTAAGTAGGGAAAAGTGATTATCACTTTCATTTTAACAAACATACCTAAGCATCTTTAATAAAGTCTATCTACCATTTTTTTTTTTTAAATTATGCTACAAATTGATTCATTAACAACTAGTATTATATCAAGCCTTTAATGTAGAAAAACTTGCCAAAGCACTTCACAGACACCCAAGGTAAAAAGAAAATGAATAGCAATCCGAAGAATGAATGAGTCATAGAGTCGTACAGCATAGAAACAGGCCCTTCGGCCCACCGCATCCATGCCGACCATAATGCCTATCTATACTAATCCCACCTGCCTGCATTAATTCCATATCCTCTATGCCTTTCTCATTCAAGTACCTGTCCAGATGCCTCTTAAATGTTGCTACTGTTCCTGCCTCCACCACCTCCTCTGGCAGTTCATTTCAGATACCCACTATTCTTTGTGTGAAAAATTTACCCCTTTGATCCCCTTTAAACCTCCTCCCTCTCACCTTAAATCTATGCCCTCTAGTTTTAGTCACCCCTACCATGGGAAACAGACTCTGGCTATCTACCCTATCTTTGCCTCTCATAATTTTATATACCTCGATCATGTCCCCTCTCAGCCTCTTTTGCTCCAGGGTAAACAGACCCAGCCTATCCAATCTCTCTTTATAACTCAAGCCCTCCAAACCAGGCAACATCCTTGTGAATCTTTTCTGCACCCTCTCTAGCTTAATCACATCTTTCCTGTAGTGCGGTGACCAGAACTGTACACAGTACTCCAAATGCGGCCTAACCAACGTTATGTACAACTGTAACATGACGTCCCAACTCTTGTACTCAATGCCTCGGCCGATGAAGGCAAGCATGCCATATGCCTTCTTCACCACCCTGTCTACCTGTGTTGCCACTTTCAGGGAACTATGTACTTGCACCCCAAGGTCTCTCTGCTCAAGAACACTCTCCAGGGCCCTGTCATTCACTGTAAATGTCCTGCCCTGGTTTAACTTCCCAAAATGCATCACTTTGCACTTGTCTGCATTAAATTCCATTTGCCAATCCCTTGCCCACTTTCCCAGTTTATCTATGTCATGTTGTAACCTTAGACAACCTTCTTCACTGTCCACTATACCACCAATTTTGTTGTCATCTGCAAACTTACTAATCATGCCCCCTACATTCACATCCAAGTCATTAATATATATGACAAATAGAGGGCCCAGCATCCCTGCGGCACACCACTGGTCACCGGCCTCCAATCTGAAAAACAACCCTCCACTATCACCCTCTGCCTCCTGTCACCAAGCCAATTTTGTATCCAATTGGCTAGCTCACCCTGGATCCCATGTGTTCGAACCTTCTGGACCAGCCTACCATGAAGGACCTTGTCAAAGGTCTTGCTAAAGTCCATGTAGACAACATCCATCGCCCTGCCCTCGTCAATCCTCGGTCACCTCCTCGAAAAACTCAATCAAATTCGTGAGACATGATTTCCCACGTACAAAGCCATGCTGACTATCCCTAATCAGACCTTGCCTTTCCAAATGCATATAAATCCTGCCTCTCAGAATCCCTTCCAATAACTTTCCCACCACTGATGTAAGGCTCACCAGCCTGTAGTTCTCTGGCTTATCCCTGCTGCCCTTCTTAAATAAAGGCACAACATTAGCTATCCTCCAGTCTTCCAGTACCTCACCCATGGCTAACGATGATACAAAAATCTCTGCCTGGGCCCCAGAAAACTTGTTCCTTGCTTCCCATAGCATCCTAGGATACACCTGGTCAGGCGCTGGGGATTTATCCACCTTAATGCGCTTCAAAACCTCCAACACCTGACACTGTTCCCTCCCTTTAACTCACTAGCTTCCATGACCTTCTCCACGATAAATACAGATGAGAAGTATTCATTTAAGATCTCGCCCATTTCCCGTGGCTCCACACATAGATTACCACACTGATCCTTAAGGGGACCTGCTCTCTCCCTAGCTACCCTGTTACTCTTAATGACTAGGAAGAGTGTCTAAAAGCTTGGTCAAAGAGTGGATTTATGAAGAGTCTTAAAGGAGGAGAGGCAGCCAGAGAATGGATGGGTTCAGGAAAGCAATTCCAGAGCATGGAGCCTAGGCAGCTGAAGGCACAGCTGCCAAAGAGTGAGTGAAGGAAGCAGGGCAGGTACAAGAAACCAAAGTGATGACAAACAAAGTCAAAGCAATGGGATGTGGTTTCCCTTGAGAAGGTTACAGAAATAGGGAAGGCAAGGCCATGGAAGGAGTAAAACACAAGGGTACCAATGTAGGGCACATAGCATGATGTAAAAGCGGGACTTGGTACAGAATAGGATACGGACAGCAAATTTTTGGATGAGTTGACTTTTATGGAGGGAGCATGATGGGAAGTTGGCAGGAGAGCATTGGAATAGTCGGGTCTGCAGGTGACAAAGATATGGATGAAGGTTTCAGCAGCAGATTCGTGCATAGGTGAAGTTACAGGAATTAGGCAGTCTTCATGATGGGACAATTGAAGGTTGGAAACTCAGTTTGGGAAGGAATAGGACACCAATGTTCTGAACAGCCTGGTTCAGCCTGATAAAGGATCATGGAGGGAGGTAGATGGAGTCATTGGTGAAGTTTATTGTGGCACAAAACACAATGGCATTGTTATTTCCAATATTGAGCTAAAGGGAATGGCAGTTCACATGATATTGGACAGTAGACAAGCAGTCTGACAACATTGAGGCAGTGGAGGGGTCAACAGAGATAGACTGGTATGTCATCAGTTTAATTTTGGAAGCTAATCACCTGTCTGCAGATGTTGTTACCAAGTGGCAGCATGTCGATGAGGAGTAGGAGGAGGCCAATGATGGACCTTAAGGGTCTCTATAGGTGAGGGTTCATTGTTGAGAAGAAAAACTATTGGTAAAGATGCTGTAGCTACGAATGGATGGGTAAGAGTGGCAGTTTCACCAAGCTGGACAACAGTGGAGAGGTGTTGAAGAAGGATGGTGCAGCTGTCAACCAAAAGCAGCACAGAGGTCATGGAGGATAAAACATGTCATTCATCACTTTAGTTTGTGTGTTTTAATTGGAATTGGGAAGGGTTGAAACCTGATTGGAGGGATTCAAATAGGTAGTTGTATAAACAATGGGCACATAGATGGGATGAAACAATATATTCAAGGAATATAAATAGAAAATAAATGGAAATACCCATCAGGTCCAGCAGCATGTATGGAGAGAGAAACAGAATTAACATTTCAGATTGGTGGCCCTTCGTCAGAATGGGAGGAATACAGGGCCTGAGGAAAGGGAACCATTTCACGGTCAGCTAGTATGGGAGCCAGGAAGAGAAGTTGGGTGGTCAGCAATTTAGTGGAAATGGAATCAAAGGCACACAGGGTGGATCTCATGGACCAGATGAGCTTGAATAAGGCATATAAGGGAGATAGGAGAAAAATTAGAGAGTGCACGACAGGGGATCAGGGCCAGAGCAGGGAGGCCATTGGGCAAGCTTGGCTAATTGGGAAAGAAGGGTGAAATAACAGAGGTGGCTGAACAGGCGGTCTCTTGGTGACAAAAAAAAAATCTGCGATTTCCTTCCATTCGTTGTTTTGGGGGTGCGTGGGTGACAGGGGCATGTAAGGAGGGAGTCAGGAGTGGAAAAGGCTGTGGGGTATCTTTGTTCTCCACAATAATCCTGGTGGTTTTAGCAGGAAAATGAGGCCAGATAGAGCTTGATGTGACGATTCACAGCCAAGCTAGTTGTACGCTGGATACAGTCATGTCTGCATGCCTTGGAATTGAGGCAGAGAAAATGAGGACTGTACTGCAGCAGCTTTTTCTATGAAGAACGAGGCTGCAAAAAAAATCTATTTATTCTGACTGCCAGTCAGTAAATCAAATCACCCCTTTCATTTGAAATCTTCATCTCCACTTCAAGTTTTGCAAGGGAACTATAGCATGACAAGCATCTCCACGCCACATTCTAAGGTTTCTGTTCATGTGACCAGGAAAGAAACTTGAAAAACACCACAGCAAAAAATTCAGGATTTTTTTTTCCCCTGGCTTATGCTAATTCAAAAGCAGAGCTGACCTATTTAAGAACTGCCTTTGAAGTATTTGCTAAACACTTTTTTCCTTACTGTGAACAAGCAGCATATGGTAGATTTCCTTCTTTTCACTGCAGCCCAAATCTGTTCATGTTATGTAAAGGTTATGTAAACTACCCTGCCCTTTGAAATTCTCAAACTGAACCATTCCACATGATACATCCCTTCACTTTAAAAGCTTCCTTTAACCAGTTTCAGTCACTACACCCGAAATCTTCCCTTCAGCGTTCACCCCTCCTGCGAATTACCTTGACAATAATTTGCATTTATATAGCATCTTATAAAACAACCCAAGGCACTTCACAGGAGTGGATATTTGACAAAATTTAACACCTAGCCTCTTACAGATCTATCAGGATAGGTGATCAACAGCTTGGTCAAAGAGGTAGGTTTTAAGGAGCAATTTAAAGGTGGGGGGGGGGGGGGGCGGTGGTGGAGAGAGGCAGAGAGGTTTAGAGAGGAAATTCCAGAACCTGGATAAAGGGCTTCAACAAGTGGGCTGAGGTAGGGGAAGAGGCAGTGTTAATGAGGTTAGAACCTCAGTTTGGGTCGAGTAGGATGCTGAGGTTGTGAAAAGTCAGCTTCAAAGTGAGACCAGTAGCTGGGAGGGGGATGGAATCAGGGGACAGGATTCAGAGTTTGTGGTGGAGGCTGAAGATAATGCCTTGGGTCTTCCCAATGTTCAACATGAGGAGACTGTGGCTCATCCAGGACCAGATGTCAAACAACAACTTGCATTTATAGAACACCTTTAATGTAGTAAACATTCCAATGTGTTTCACAGGAGCCACATATGGTGATATTAGGACAAGTGATCAAAAGCTTGGTCAAAGAAGTAGGTTTTAAGGAGCATCTTCAAGGATGAGAGAAGTAGAGGGGGCAGAGAGGTTTAGGGAGGGAATTCCAGAGCTTAGGGCCTAGGAAGCTGAAAGCACAACGACCAACAATGGAGCAATTAAAATCAGGAACGCACAAGAAGCCAGGTTTGCAGAAATGCAGAGATTCTGGTGGTTTGTATGGCTAGAGGAGGTTACAGAAACAGGGAGGGGAGAGGCCATGAAGGGATTTGAAAACAAGGACGAGAATTTTAAAACTGAGACATTGCTGGACTGGGAGCCAATGTAGGTCACGAGCACAGGAGTGATAGATGAATGATTCTTGGTACAAGTTAGGATACGGGCAGCCAAATTTTCATGGAGAGGAAAATGGGAAGTGAGCCAGCAGAGCACTAGAATAAGCATTGGAATAGTCAGGTCTAGGGGTTACAAAGGCGTGGATGGGTGTTTCAGCAGCAAACGAGCTGAGGCAGGGGCGGAGTCAGGCAATGTTACAAAGGTGGAGGTAGGTAGTCAGCGATGGAGCAGGTATGTCGTTGAAAGCTCATTTTGGGGACAAATACGACACCAAGGTTGCACGCACTCTGGTTCAGCTTCAGTTGCCAGAGAGAGGGACTGAGCTGGTAGCTAGGGAACATAGTTTGTGGTGGGGACCAAAGACAATTGCTTTGTTCTTCCCAGTATGTAGTTGGAGGAAATTTCTGCTCATGCAGTACTGGATGTCGAACACACAGTGTAACAAGTTAGAGACAGTAGAGGAGTCAAGAAAGGTGACAGTGGGGTAGAGCTGGGTGTCATCAGTATACATGTGGAACCGATGTGTTTTCAAATGATGTCATTGAGAGGCTGCATGTAGATGAGAAATAACAGAAAGCCAAGGATAGTTCCTTGGGAGACTCCAGAAGTAACAGTGCAAGCGCGAAAAGAAGCCATTGCAAGTGATTCTCTGGACAGATAAAAAAGGAACCAGGCTAGTGCAGTCCCACCCAGTTGGATGACAGAGGAAAGGTAGGCACAATGTGAGTTTTCACATGTACGCTGACGACACCCAACTCTACCTCACCAGCACCTCTCGATTCTTGCACTGTTACCAAATTATCAGACTGCTTATCCAACATCCAGTACTGGATGAGCAGAAATTTCCTCCAATTAAATATTGGGAAGACTGAAACCATTGTTTTTGGTCCACGATCCAAATTCCATTCCCTAGCCATCGACTCCATCCCTCTCCCTGACAACAGTCTGAAATTGAACTAGTCTTTGCAACCTTGCTGTCACATTTGACCGAGATGAGCATTTGACCTCATATTTGCTCCATCACTAAGACCACCTATTTCCACATCAGTAACAGTGCCTGTCTTCACTCCTGTTTCAGCTGATCTTCTGCTGAAATCCTCATTCATGCCTTTGTTGCCTCTGGACTTGACTATTCAAATGGACTTCTAGCTGGTCTCCCACATTTGTCCCTCTGTAAACATGAGGTCATCCAAAACTCTGCTGCCCGTGTCTTTACTCGCACAAAGTTCCATTCCCCTATCATCCCTGTGTTTGCTGACCCATAGTGGTTCCCAAACAAGCAATGATTTTAAAATTCTCATCCTTGTTTTGAAATCCCTCCATGGCCTCACCCCTCCCCATCTCCCTGATCTCCTCCAGCCCCACAACTCTCTGAGATAACTGTATTCCTCTAATTCTGGCCTCTTGAGCATCCCCGATTTTAATCACCATCACTGGTGGCCAGGCCTTCAGTTGCCTAGACCCCAAGCTCTGGAATATCTACCCTACAACTCTCCACCTCTCTACCTCTCTTTCCTTCTTTAAGATACTCCTTAAAACCTACCTTTTTGACCAAGCTTTTGGTCATCTGACCTAATGTCTCTGTGTGGTTCAGTGTCATATTTTGTTTTACAATGCTCCTGTAAAGCGCACTGGTACATTTTATTATAAGTTGTTGTTGTAGTATGGTCAACCATGTCAAAGGCTGCAGACAGGTCAAAGAATGAGGAGGGACAGTTTACCACAGTCAGTCACATAGGATGTCATGTGACAGTTATAAAGGTCCATTTTGGTGTGGCAGGGTGAAAACCTGATTGGAGGGATACAAACATGGAATTTTGGGAAAGATGGGCCCAGATGAAGGAAACAACAACATATTCAATATCTCTGGAAAGGAATGGGAGATTGGAGCTGGGGTGGTTGTTTGCATGGACAGAGGGGTCAAGTGTGTTTTTTTTGAGGAGGCAGGTGATGATAGTCTGACAATACAGAGGCATTGAAGGGGTTGAGCTGGGTGTCGTCAGCAGACATGTGTAAACTCAATGTCTTCAGGTGATGCTTCCAAAAGGCAGCAAGTAGATGAGAATTACAGTTACAGATGAGAAAGGCCACTAGTTGGTTTAAGGAGGATTGTTGGCTTGGACATAGGATCATTCCCTCCCCTTTACATGGTTTACATCTTTAAACAATGCCATGTGATCTTTTACATCCAACCAGACAGCAGGAGGGACCTTGATCTAACATTTCATCTGCAAAATGGCACATAAAGTGCTTTTAGTCAGTAGAGAAAATGTACTCTATTGCTCAGCTAAATGAAAATAATGTGAATATATAGACTTATGTGACTGTCCTATGACCAGAAAAAAGGGTAAGATTTTTCAAAAATGCTCATTTGTAAAGTTAAAACATATGGTCAAAATTGTCTTTGGACAGGAACTTGTCCTGTATTTAAGTGTCAGCCTATATTGTGTGCTCTAATTTGGGTGTGCGGCTTCAACTTTCTGACATGGGCGAATGTCACCAACAGAGCTAAACTGACAAGGTACATTTTAAGGTGAGGTAAATCTTGCCTAGACTGGATACATATTTAGTACACATTCACATATCTCCCTAATCACAGTAATTAACTAAGTACGGCTGTATCTGCATACATAAAGCAGCATTAAACCATGCTGGAAATCGAGATGGGATGTTTATAAGGCCACACTGTTGTGGTGTCTCAGCTGACATCTACAACATGGCCAACACAGACTTCACTCCATCAGAACATCGCAAAGCACCAGACCCCTCGGAGCAGAGACTTCAATCCACGCCAGGAATTTATACGGCTGAGTCGACAAACACACATATCAAACCAAGCAGAACAATCCCAAAGTGCTAACCCCAGTCACAGAGCTTTCACTGGATCTTTTACACAAAAAAGGCCCACCGTAACTTGAAACATCTTCCCGAATACGGTAAGAAACTAGGTTCATGCAGAAAGGGAGAGGGCAGATGGAACAATTGTAACAACGGGGAGTTACTTCACTCACTTATCAACAAACCCCGTTCCACCGCCAGTCGCGTCCAGCCCAAGGGCAAGCATTGAAAGGCGCGCATCCACCGAGACCCTGAGCTGTGTGGGGGGAATTCCTCACATTAACTTCATTCTGCAAAAATTCCCTCAGTGCCTATAAAATTATTAAGTGATAAAGATCTATTTAAGCTGGTGAACTCGGGAGTGCTTGTATAAAAGCAGCTGGGTCCGCCAAAGTCTGCTCTCATTTGGACGCATACTTACGTCCATTTAAAAAGAAAATCAGATCAGACAGCGGGAGATCGTCAGTTTAGAGGTTTTAATCCACCTTTTAAAAAGGGTGGCGATCAGTTTCTAAAGCTGTCCTCGTTTTACCCACTTCAAACTCACGCCGAGCAACAGCGGCCGAAATGTAATATTTAAATAAATATAATGTCGGCACGTTGGAACCTGCAGGGAGATGGACACAATTTCTACCTTGTTGAAGCTTTGACCACCCAGAGGAGATGGACTGAGCTTCTTTGCCTCCAGCCCCGGGCCGCAGACATGTTCTGCCCAGGCCGGTGGAAGGACTCAGACAGATCAGTGAGAGAGAGGGAGGGAAGGAGCCAGGGCCCCGGGACTGCGGGGGGGGGGGTAACAACAGCATCGAAACGTACCGTCCACCGCCTCCCTGTCGCTAATATGCTGCAGGTTACAGCCCGTGTCCTCCCGGCTGATGTCGGTGTCGGTACGGTAGGTCTCCAATCGAGCGTGGTTCCTCCGCAGTTTGGGGCTGGACGAGACGCAGCATGAAGTGGTATTCCCCATCCTTCTCTCTCTTGTGGAGGGTGTTTTATTTCGCCTTGATTGAATGAAGGGTCAGATTCAGACCCAGTCAAAGGATTCCCCCTCACACACACACACACACACAAAAATTATGAGGGGAAGAAAAAAAATCAGAGTCCGATCAGAGATACACCCTCATCCGGCCGCAGCTAGCACTGCACAGCCATCGGAGAGAAGCAGGCGAGCTTTCCCCTCTCTCCTGAGACTGACCGACCGACCGGAGGGAGCTCTGGCCAAAGCTCAGCAGCTGATCACCCTCTCCTTCATCATTTACACTAAGTCATCATTATTATCTTTCCTCTTTGAATAACACTAATTAGAAGTCGAGCTCTGTTTGTTTTTAAACGTCCTGCAAGGTAGGAACAAAAAGAAACATAGACGCACAAACAATCTTCAGGTGGAGCTTCGCATCATTGTGCTGTATGTGTGTGTCTGAAATGGTGACTGACCCTCCAATACAGACACACAGTAACAGCAGCGCAGTGTAACCAATGCGCTCAAGGAGTTCCGGTTCAAGGGTAGCGATTTGCCGGTGAATACAAACTGATACACTGCAACCACCCAGAAGATACTTTCTACATACATTCACAGGCAGTGGTTGCAGACAAGACCAGCCCCGCAGCATCTTCATTTGTGGGCAAAGGGGTGCAAAATCCAGAAAAAACGCTCCATCTGTTTTAATTCGATGAATATTCCAGTCAACTCTTTACATATGATGCAGCTGTTGAATGTGTTCCCCAGCTCAATTTTTTCTTTAATTCTTTCATGGGATGTGGGCGTCGCTGGCAAAGCTAGCATTTATTGCCTCATTGCCAATTGCCCTCGAGAAGGTGGTGGTGAGCTTAAAGGCCTGCTCAGATCTGCAAGTGAAACCTGACCCAAGCCCGACAGAACCAAATACAACCCTAGCCCGACCCGAGTCCTTTCATTTTTTTCCCGCACCCGACCTGACCACCGGAATGTTCAGTTCACCTCGCTTCTGTTTTTCACTTTTTCAGCTTGTGCAGATAAACAACAAAAACTGTAACTGGACTTGAAAGGTTGTTTAAAAAGTACGTTAAGATTGGAGCCACGTACCGGAGGTTGTGATACAGCATGCTGACCCCAGCCCGACCTGACCTGAGCCCGAATGCCAGACCCGGAAGGGCGACCCAAACCCGACACATGTCAGGTCCTGTCGGGTTCGGGTCAAGTAGCCATGCTCTAGGTGAGCTGTCTTGAATCGCTGCAGTCCATGTGGTGTAGGTACACCCACAGTGCTATTAGGGAGGGAGTTCCAGGATTTTGACCCAGCGACAGTGAAGGAATGGCAGTATCAGATGATGTGTGGCTTGAAGGGGAACTTGCAGGTGATGGTGTTCCCATGCATCTGCTGCCCTTGTCCTTCTAGGTGGTAGAGGTGGCAGGTTTGGAAGATGCTGTTGAAGGAGCCTTGGCGAGTTGCTGCCGTGCATCTTGTAGATGATACACACTGCTGCTACTGTGCGCCAAAGGTGGAGGGAGTGTATGTTTAAGGTGGTGAATGGAGTGACAAAGCGGGTTGCTTTGTCTTGGATGTTGTCAAACCTCTTGATTGTTGTTGGAGCTGCACCCATCCAAGCAAGTGGAGAGTATTCCATGGCACTCCTGGCTTATGCCTTGTAGATGGTGGACAGGCTTTGGGGAGTCAGGAGGTGAGTTAATTGCCACAGAATTCCCAGCCTCTGACCTGCTCTTCTGGTCACAGTATTAAATGTCTGATACAGTTTAGTTTATGGTCAATGGTAACCCCCCAGGATGTTGATGGTGGGGGTTTCAGCACTAGCTATGCCATTGAATGTCAAGGGGAGATAGTTAGATTCTCTTTTGTTGGAAATGGTCACTGCCTGGCACTTGTGTGGCATGAATGTTACTTGCCACTTATCAGCCCAACCCTGAATGTTGTCCAGGATTTGCTGTATATGGACACAGACTGCTTCAGTATCTGAGGAGTTGCAAATGGTGCTGAACATCACACGATCATAAGTGAACATCCCCATTTATAACCTTATGATGGAGGGAACGTCATTAATGAAGCAGCTGAAGATGGTTGGGCCGAGGACACTACCCTGTGGAACTCCTGCAGCAATGTCCTGGGACTGAGATGACTGGCCTCCAATAACCACAAACATCTTCCTTTGTGCTAGGTATGACTCCAAACAGTGGAGGGTTTTCTCCTGATTCCCATTAACTTCAATTTTCCTCAGGCTCCTTGATGCCAAACTCGGTCAAATGCTGCTTTGATGTCAAGGGTATCTCACTCACCTCAGAAATTCAGCTCTTTTGTCCATGGCTGTAATGCAGTCTGGAGCTGAGTGGCCCTGGCAGAACTCAAACTAAGCACCCGTGAGCAGGGTTGTTGCTGAGTAAGTGCCGATTGATAGCACTGTCAACGACACTTTCCATCACTTTGCTGATGATTGAGAGTACATTGATGGGGCAGTAACTGGCCAGATTGGATTTGTCCTGCATTTTGTGGACAAGATATACATAGGCAATTTTCCACATTGTCGAGTACATGCCAGTGTTGTAGGTGTACTGAAAACAGCTTGACTAGGGGGCGCAGCTAGTTCTGCAGCACATAACAGCTGAGATGTTGTCAGGGCCCATAGCCTTTGCTGTATCCAGTGCCTTCAGCCATTTCTTGATATCACATGTAGTGAATTGAATTGTTTGAAGACTGACATTTTTGATGCTGGGAACCTCAGAGGAAGCTGAGATGGATCATCCACTCAGCACTTCTGGCTGAAGATGGTTACAAATGCTTCAGCCTTATCTTTTGCACAGACATGCTGGGCTCCCCTATCATTGAGGATACAAAGAACAAAGAGCAGCACAGGAACAGGCCATTCAGCCCTCCAAGCCTGCGCCGATCTTTGATGCCTGTCTAAACTAAAACCTTCTGCACTTCCGGGGATCGTATCCCTCTATTCCCATCCTCTTCATGGATTTGTCAAGATGCCTCTTAAACGTCACTATCGTACCTGCTTCCACCACCTCCCCCAGCAGCAAGTTCCAGGCACTCGCCACCCTCTGTGTAAAAAACTTGCCTCGCACATCCCCTCTAAACTTTGCCCCTCGCACCTTAAACCTATGTCCCCTAGTAACTGACTCTTCCACCCTGGGAAAAAGCTTCTGACTATCCACTCTGTCCATGCCACTCATAACTTTGTAAACCTCTATCATGTCGCCCCTCCACCTCCGTCATTCCAGTGAAAACAATCTGAGTTTATCCAACCTCTCCTCATATCTAATGCCCTCCAGACCAGGCAACATCCTGGTAAACCTCTTCTGTACCCTCTCCAAAGCCTCCACGTCCTTCTGGTAGTGTGGCGACCAGAATTGCACACAATATTCTAAGCGTGGTCGAACTAAAGTTCTGTACAGCTGCAGCATGACTTGCCTATTTTTATACTTTATGCCCCGACCGATGAAGGCAAGCATGCCATATGCCTTCTTGACTACCTTATCCACCTGCGTTGCCACTTTCAGTGACCTGTGGACCTGTACGCTCAGATCTCTCTGCCTGTCAATACTCCTAAGGGTTCTGCCATTTACTGTATACTTCCCACCTGCATTAGATCTTCCAAAATGCATTACCTCACATTTGTCCGGATTAAACTCCATCTGCCATTTCTCCGCCCAAGTCTCCAACCGATCTATATCTTGCTGTATCCTCTGACAATCCTCATCACTATCCGCAACTCCACCAACCTTTGTGTCGTCCGCAAACTTACTAATCAGGCCAGCTACATTTTCCTCCAAATCATTTATATATACTACAAACAGCAAAGGTCCCAGCACTGATCCCTGCAGAACACCACTAGTCACATCCCTCCATTCAGAAAAGCACCCTTCCACTGCTACCCTCTGTCTTCTATGACCGAGCCAGTTCTGTATCCATCTTGCCAGCTCACCTCTGATCCCTTTTGTACCAGTCTAGACCAGGATACCAGGATAGACTTTCCCTCCTCTCCTGTTAGCACTGGCTTGTACTAGGGTATAGCTACCATGCTTACCAACAAATCTGCTGTATCTTGCCCCAATGATCGTGGTTCAGTTGTAAGCCTTGATAAATGAGTGTTAGTGGATTCTTTGGCCACAGTGTTTACAAAGACAAGCCCCCATCCTGTGCTTTTTCAGTGTCTGCACAGGTGCATTTTCCACCAGGGGTATCTAGGTAGTGACTTAGCTGATTTTCACTCCTGCCTTAGCCCAGAGGTATGGTACCCCTGCTACTGTCCAGATAAGTTCCTAACTCAGCATAGAGCAAGACTGAATGTGAGACCTTCTGAGTCTCAAAGACTCCTTTTCCCATCAATCCAAATGTGATTTGGCTATCAGAAGAAGCAGAGTGAATAAACTTTTGCACGGACCAGTAGAATGTCCTAAGTAATGTGTCAGATATCAGTTATACCAACAATGGTAGGTGTGCGTGGAGATTTCGTGGGTCTTATCAACTGATTTAGAGGAATATTTAGAGGAATGAACTTCAGGGCGAGTGAACCTAGATGATCCTTCACATAAGGAAACTGCCACAAGTCCCGAGAGAGCACTCCTGCCTGTCTGACCTCTTGATCAGGGAATGGTCTGCCTAGTGATACTGTGTGAAATCATTTTAAACTTATCTACACGGATAAAAGCCTCCAACATAAAGATCTAAGATAATACTTGGGGTATGATACAAACTACAAGGTTAATACATGAAAGAGAATAGTGGAGAACAGTAAAGTTGTTTTCTCCAGGGCAATTAGGAATGGAAGCACAGTGCAGTTTCCGTGCTGACAGATCTACTGTGGATATACACCAGCTACAAGAGAAGTGTAGAGAACAGAGTATATCCTTTCACCTTACTTTCATCGATCTCAATGAGGCATTTGACACCGTCAGCAGAGCAGGGATCTACAAGATTTTGGGAAAAATTGGCTCTCCACTGAAGCTCCTCAGTCTCATCCGCTCCTTCCATGACAACATACACTGCACTGTATAGTTTGATGGCTCCACTTTTGACAGTTTCGGAGTAAAGAATGGAGCGAAACAGGGTTGTGTCCGAGACCCCGCTCTGTTTGACATCATCTTCTCCTGTTCCTGACCTTCGCCTTCCCTGCAGATATGGAAGGAGTCTACTTGCACACTCGGTCAGACGGCAAGCTCTACAATCTATCAAGGCTGAAAGCAAAGACAAAAACACATTGTGGTCCTGATCAGAGAGCTCCTCTATACTGATGAATCTGCGCTAGTCGCTCACACGGATACTCAGCTACAAAGACTCATGGACTGTCTCTCCCATCCCTGTAACTTGTTCTCCTTGACTATAAGCATCAGGAAAACCATGGTCAGGGGACAAGGTGTTGCATCTCCACCCCTGATCACATTAAATAACAGGAAGTGGCTAGCAAATTCTGCTATCTTAGGTCCACAGTGACAATTTTAAGGCCTGTGTTCTCAACACCTTGCTGTATGGCTGTGAAACATGGGCGACTTACAGCTCCCAGGAAAAGAAGCTCAATAATTTCCATCTTCAATGTCTGTGGCGCATTTTGGTTATTATCCTGACAGGACAAAATCACAAATGCGGCAGTCCCCTCAAAGGCAGAGCTCCCAAGTGTGTTGGCACTAATCAAACAGAGGCAGCTTCGGTTGATCAGACATGTCTGCATACTCAAGGACCTTCTGTATGGTGAGGTAGCCAGGGCCAGACGACCAGTGGGCACCCAAAGCTCTGCTTCAAGGATGCTTGCAAGCATGACATGAAGGCCTTAAATGTCGACTATTGCACCTGTGAGTCATTAGCTGGCAAAAGAGGGAAATAGTGACACATCCTGTGACAGGTGTGCACTACCACGATGACCAGTTGCTACAGCAGCTTGGCAACAGGCGCCAATGTTGAAAACAACACACAGTGTCACTTGGCAGCTTCACATGTGGCAGAACCCGCCTCTTAAGGATTGACCTTCACAGCCATCAGCAAAGGTGCACCAAGAGAAGACACCCACCTAAATGGATTGTTTGCTGCGTGTGCATCATCTTTCGTAGATGGAAGGATGCCAACCTGCTAGGGATGGGCAACAAATCCTGGCCTTGCCAGTGACGGTCACATCCCATGATAGAATTTTAAAGAATTAACCAAAGTTGGTAAATGCAATGTGTGACTGCTTCATGACTGTGTGTAAGGGAAGCCACAAGAGGCAGTGCCTATTTTGATACAGTATTTGTAAATGACCAAGACAATGTACAGAAAATGGAAGTCATAACAACCCTGAGGATTGTGTCCAAAGAATTATCAAGTTTAATATTTTATGTTTGAGAGTTAATGTTAGGGTGGGGGAGAGTAGTAAGTGGGGTGGCCAGGGCTCAAGGACTACTGTTTCTAATTTTCATCAATAAAGAACATCTTTCATGACCTCAAAATGCGCAAAAATACACAGCAATGGTCCTACCAAAAGCAATGAGATAATGATCAGAAAACCTGTTTTTATTTATGTTGCTTGAGAGATAAATATTGACCAGGACCTCAGGGAGAATTCTCTGCTCTTCAACTAGTGCCACAGGATCTTTTTACATCTACCAGAGAGGACAGGGCCTCATCCAAAAGGTGTCACCTCCAAAAGTGCTACACTCCCTCACTACTGCACTGATGTCCCTGGAGTGGGATCTGAATCCACCATGACTTTCTGACTCAGTAGTAAGAGGGCACATATTTTATAGTGCCAATGAAGGTTGGTCTGCAGGTACAGCAAGTAATTAGGAAGGCAAATGGAATTTTGTCCTTCATTGCTAAAGGGATTGAGTTTAAAAGCAGAGAGGTTATGTTGCAGCTGTATAAGGTACTGGTGAGGCCGCACCTGGAGTACTGTGTGCAGTTTTGGTCTCCATACTTGAGAAAGGATATACTGGCACTGGAGAGGGTGCAGAGGAGGTTCACTAGGTTGATTCCGGAGTTGAGGGGGTTGGCTTATGAGGAGAGACTGAGTAGATTGGGATTATATTCATTGGAATTCAGAAGAATGAGGGGGGATCTTATAGAAACATATAAAATTATGAAGGGAATAGATAAGATACAAGTAGAGAAGATGTTTCCACTGGCAGGTGAAGCTAGGACAAGAGGGCATAGCCTCAAGATGAGAGGGAGCAGATTTAGGACTGAATTAAGAAGGAACTTCTTCACCCAGAGGGTTGTTAATCTATGGAATTCCTTGCCCAGTGAAGTAGTTGACGCTTCTTCAGTAAACGTTTTTAAAGCTAAGGTAGATATCTTTTTGAACAATAAAGGAATTAAGGGATACGGTGAGAGCACGGGTAAGTGGATCTAAGTCCACGAAAAGATCAGCCATGATCTTATTGAATGGCGGAGCAGGCTCGAGAGGCCCGACGGCCTACTCCTGCTCCTACTTCTTATTATCTTAATGAGCAAGTGCTCCTCCTGCAGTTTAGGGCAAAGAGGGAGGTTCTCTTGGAAAGGGGAGATAGAAGACCAAATGTGGTAAGCTTAGGGCCAGCTGAGTGAGGTGGTCAGGGTTTAAAGTGCTAAATATGGCTGCCTCATCTAAATCTTGCAGCAGCGTGCTATTTCCTGCCTTCTCACATGCAGGGTCTCAATGATAGGCATTTTCAATGCCTGGAACTCATCTGAGTTATGGGTTGGAATTTTTCGTGACCTGGCGGGACCGCCGTCCGGGAAGCGGAAGCACGTGCCGAAGGCACTGCCGCTCCGCGCTCAACTCCCCAATTAGCGCCTCGCCGGCAGACTTTTGAATGAAAAAGGTGCGCGCGGGCAGGAAGATCAGCATCAGCGGGGGTGGGGCAAGAGCCGGAGGAAAGTGCTGACAGCCATTTAAAAGGGCTATCAGCACCTTTAGTAGCTCTGAGAATGGTGTATGCTTCTCAGAGGATAGTGGGAGGAGCAAGACTGACACATATCGCAGGCTGAGGGGAACAGGAGCTGTCCTGTGACTGAAAGGGGCGACCCACTGGCCCTTATCAGAAACCAATTTGAGATCTTGGAGGACCAGAACCTGCTTGCTGCAATGGCAGAGAGAATCAAATAGGTTCACCGATAACTCCTTGAATATCCTCCTCTAGGCAGCTGAGGCAAGGTGGTAGGTCCTCTTCCCACCAGCTGGAAGGAGGAGGCCTCCCCAGATCATCAGGAAGGCCTGTATGGAGGTTGCGGAGGAGATCAGCAGCCGCAGGATTGTGAGGTCGTGGATCCAATGCAGCAAGCGGCTCAACGACCTTCTCCGCTCTGCCAGGGTGAGTGGCATATCTCAGTCCTCGTTGCTTTGTACTCAGATGGATGGGTATCCAGGTGTCAATGCTGCAAAGTGGAAGCTATTCATAAGGAGTGAATGACTGCAGCCCTGTCATGGGGGATATGCCAGGCAAATCTGACCTGCACGAGGGACCAGAAGTGTGCCAAGCTTACACTTGAATAGTAATGGTCCCTGAGGCAGCATGCAGCACAAGGGATGAGCGAGTGCTCCTTCAAGTCAAGTAACTGAACTGATTGTCAAGTGTCTCCACAGGAAAAGAGAGCCCAGAATGCCCGTGAGAGGGCATGGACCGGTGGCGGTGTGCCAATCATTGCCATTCTCACTGCTGTGGAGAAGGAGGCTTTGCTACTTGCTGGAGAGGATGGAGGCTGTTGCTGATAGTGAGCCAGAGCACCTGGCTAGGAGGGTGTGTTCCCCAGAGTGCAGCATGGGTGCGGGGGAGGATGTGTGGTTCGAGGAACGGAGGCTGTTTGTGCATTCAGACTCACAGAATTGTGGCCACACTGCAGTCTAAGACATGTCCTTCAGTCCAGAGTGTTGCTCAGACCTGATCATTCTGTTTTCCACTGCAGGTGAATCACAGCAGCTGCCAGGCGACATATCGGACGGACATCCGACCACCTCTGAGGAAGAGGAGGGGACCTCAGAGGGTGCAGTGACACATCCATTCCCCGCATCAAGCACCAGCTCAGATACAGTCACCTTGGTTGGGCTGTTTGCACCCTCAGATTCGTGGTCACAACCTGGTGCCAGCACCGCAAAAGTGCTAGACCAGCTGACAGAGGCAATAACGGCCGATACCTCTGACACTCGGAAGACTGTGAGAGGCCAGGCCAATGCTGAGCCCCATGCTGATGACGAGCCTCTGAGGACATCCATTTGTTGGGAGATGCTGCAAGTGCAGCATGACGTGCTTGGAGATCTGGTGGATTTACGAGAGACCGTGCGTGCTCTGGCTCGGACTTTGAAGGTGTCCTTCCAGGCCATGAGTTCTTCCCAATCCCTGTCATCTGAGTGTTGACTGCAATGGCAAGCCAGCTCCAGCAGGTCACCCAGAGCCTGCCGGAGATGCACAGAGACCTGCACACCATCACAGTGTCAGTGAGCTCTATGTATCAGTGGCTATGCGAGAGAGGGATGAGGCACCTAGGGTCTCCTCCAGGTGCTCGTCCCTCTCAGGTTAGCAGGGAGGCCCAAATGAACCTCGTGAGGGCATGGGAGCAACAGCAGTATGCCTCTGGGGGCTCCACTCCTGATGAGTGCAGCAACTCCTTGGCTCCTCTGCCAGTGGCATTAGCACCTCAGAATGACAGAGGATGGTCCTGAGACCTGCTCAGGATCACCTGAACTTGCCAGGGCCCTCACGGCCTTGGGCAGCCAGAGGACACCCACCAAGGTCATTCCAAGCCACGGGGCATCCTGATCAGCCACCTGCCTCTGCTGTGGCGGGTGGCAAGGAGGATTCAACACACATGAGCACTCAAAAACATTTAAGAAATCACACTGACTGCACTTAAGTTTCACTGGTGCGATTTTGAATGATGTTAATTTATGCGCAACTTTCCACAAACTTTATTAAATTTATCATTTGGCTTATTTATGGCTCAAGTGACTGATGATGTATGAGGTGAACTTTTTCTTCTGCATGAGATGGAGACTTGTGGGAGGTGCACCATTGGGCCATGGTGTGTTAGAGGGACAGGTGGACTATAGCAGCTGAGATTAGTACCTGCAGGTGAGTGCTTTTGCGCGTACAGCTGATGTGAATGCCTGAAGTTAGATTGACATGTCAGTCGCTCACATACTGCATGGGTCATGAACCTCAAATCAGGAGAAACGCCTGAGTATTAGAGCTTCCCGAGCCTCCTTTGCACCCAACTCCTGCAAACCTCCAACTATTTTCCCCGGATGTTCAAGTGGCTGCTCCTCCTCCTCCTCCTCAACCCCTTCACCCTCCTCGTCTGTGGACGCCTTGTGCTGAACAATTTCCTCGGCATCCAGGGCCACCCCATTCTGCAGCACCAGGTTATGTAAGGTGCAGCAGACAACAACAATACGAGATACCCTTTCTGGCAAATACTGAAGGGCACCACCTGAGTTATCCAGGCACCTAAATCTTATCTTCAGAAGACCTATGGTCTGTTCAATGGTGACTCTGGTGGTCGCATGTCTTGCATTGTAACGTTCCTCTGCTTCATTCCGTGGGTTCCTCACAGGTGTCATCAGCCATGTCTTCAGTGGGTAACCCCTGCTGCCAAGTATCCATCCTACAGGCACTTGGGGGGCTGAAAAGCGCTGGCACCTGGAGTTCCGGAGAATGAATGCTTTGTGACTGCTTCCTGGATAATGAGCACACACCTGCAAGATACTCTTACGGTGGTCACAGACAGGTTGCACATTCATTCAGTTAAACCCCTTTTGATTCATGAAGGCCCCTGACTGACTTGCAGGTGCTCTAATCGCCACATGTGTGCAGTCAATCACGCCTCGGACCATGGGGAACCCAGCAATGGCACTGAAGCCTCTGGCTCTCTCGGCCTGGTTGGCGGAGTCAGTCTGGAACTTGATGAACTGTTTGGCCTGAATATGGCATCAGTTACCACCCTTATGCAGTTCTGCACAGTGGATTATGAGATCCCCACATGTCTCCCGTGGAAGCCTGGAATGAGCCTGATGCATAGAGGTTCAGAACGGCTGTGACCTTTAGTGCCACCGGCATTGGTTGCCCAGCCACACAGTTGGATCTGACCTCTGCTGCCATCATCGCACACAGAGATGTCACAGTCTCTTGGGACAGGAGCAGTCTTCTAAGGCACTGGCACTCTGACATCTGCAGAAAGTTCAACCACTGCTGGTACACCCTGCCTACTGGGTAGTCTCATCTCCTCACAGGTCTTTGCTCCTGGTGCACTCTGTAACCTTCTTCCCTTCCCCCATAACCAGGCTGTAGTTGGCCAGCAGGTCCTCATTTTCCTGGCAACTTGTCCCCCTGTCCCTCCTTGTGTCGTTCTCTTCCTCACTGGAGGACCCTCCTCCAGAATGGACAATGCTGAATATCTGCAGAACCCCAAAGATGTACTGAGGACAGCTATTTGCTGCCTGGTGCAAGGACAGGCACTCACAACCCCCCTCCCCTACCCAAGATAAATCACATATGCTGTGGCCCTACCAGGAGTTTTACTCACTCAGGTGAGCCCTGGTTGGCCAGTGACATCAGCCCCGACCTTGTAATTAACTGATAAATACAACACACAGAACAGAAAATTCAAGTACCTCCAACTCCTTCAGTGACACAGTGGTTGCTGCTCGTTTAAAGCTGCTGGGTCTGCGACCCCTCCGTGTGACCCGTGCGCAGAACGTAAAATCGAACGGGCGACGTAAAATGGCTGACAATTGGCTTTTTTATCACGCTAATTGGCTGTCAATTGACAATATTCAGACAGCGTTCAGCATCTCCATCTCGCCTGTGTCACACAAGTTGTCTGTGTGCCTTTAAGACTGAGAAAAAGGATTTCTCTGAGAACAGGAAATGTTGAACAGGGTGGGGCAATTGCAAGGCAATCTCTGTTTTTCCAAGCCACTCAGCAGAGACAAATGACTGTCACATGACTGGCAGCTGGGGAGTTTTTAGTGTCTCTTTTGCAAGAAAAAAGCAGTTTGGGCTAGAACCTGTTTTTGGAAACCAGAGAAAGAGACCCCTCTCTGAAAGAAAGTAAAAGACCAGTTGCTGGAAACCTGGAGTTTGCAGACCAGAAAAAGAACTCTCCTCGAGTGGAATGCTTGTCTCTTTTGTGTAAAAAAGGAATCTTACATTTAAGGTGTGGTTTTGACCTGCCTGAAGAGAGGGGAGAAAACCCCTGAAAAGAGAAAAGACCCAGAGAAAGAGAATCACTGCTTTGGGGAAAGGGTCCTTTGCTGATAGCAAGCCTTGCATTGTTAAGGGTGGAAAGGTTCCTATTGTTGCCAATCTCTCGAAACTCTCTGCCTCAAAAGTGAATCCTGTTGCCTTTTTTGTGTGTTCGAAAGATCCTGAAACCTCAGGAAAGTTTCTGCTGTTGGACTGCTACTTAGAAATCCAAGTATACCTGTTGCTGCAACCTTTTGCTGGGAGATCTATGTGATGCCTGCTGCAGATGAATTGCCTTGAACGCCTACCCACCACAGACTGTTCATTTCACCTGTAGACTTTAAATGGCATCTGACTATTCAATTCTGGGACACCTCACTGAACTGGAAATAACCCACCAGGACTTACAACCCAGTTCTTTTATTATTCCTAAGAAACAGTTCGAATTTAAAACATAATTTTAAAACCGGTTAACCATTGGGTTTTGAATGTACGTGTGTGCATGTGGGTTAGGAAGAATAAGAAGTTATAAAATCTGTTCAGACATATAGGTTTATCTTAGTATCGTTTAAAATTGGTTTATTAAGAAATAGT
This sequence comes from Heterodontus francisci, assembly GCF_036365525.1. Lineage (NCBI taxonomy): Eukaryota > Metazoa > Chordata > Chondrichthyes > Heterodontiformes > Heterodontidae > Heterodontus > Heterodontus francisci. The sequence continues at coordinate 184,874,223 of NC_090372.1, read as the reverse complement.
TAATTTGTCATTTAAAGAAACCTTGTTTGGTGTGCTTTATTCTGCAGAATAAATACAGTGTTTAATTTGGCTAATTTTCCAGTAGGTGGGAAACTTTACTAATATGCTGTGACCTGTGGAGTAGTGGGACTGAATTAACAGTGCATTACTCCGCCTTGGTCGTAACATCTGCCGTCCAACAAGCGTAAAATGAAGATTTAGTGTGACATTGCCCGCCATCTTTTCTTCTGCTGCCTCCAAGGATGCCCGATTTGCGAAGGCAAAATTCCGGCCATGGAAATCATGCTTACAATAGAAACCATAATGGGTACTGCTGAATAGGTGGAAGTTCTGTCCTGCCATATCATTGACAAGATTGCTCCCACACTCGGAAAATCCATGCTTATCTGCCTTTGGCCTAAATTCATGGCTGTTTTTGAGTATCAAATTTATATTGAAGTTGCATCAAATTTTGCTAATTTTCTAGGATGGCATGTATCTTCTTACACTTATCTTCACAAAATATACTATTAAAAGGAATTATTGTGTATCATTAGTTATACCGTCAATATCTCTTCCCCATTAACATTGCTCAACAGTATTGATATGATGCTGGTAAGTGAAGACACACTGGCTGTGTCATTGCTGACAATGGTGTGGGCAGAAGACAAATTGGTGCCAATACTGGACTTCATCTTTCAGCAAATAACCATTAGGTTTTATCCTAAAATTAACAGATTGAACTAAGATACTGAAGCCGAAGGCTTGCTCTGAAAGTTGAAACTGGAAACAACTTTCATAACATAGGAAACCTGGGAGAATGGAGTGTTTTTTTTTTCTGAAACAAAGGTTTGACTTGAGACTCTGGCAAGATAAGGATGAACTTACCCTGCTTTCTTTCCCTAAAAAAAAATCAAAGTAGAGTAAGATTGGCAATGCTTAGAAAGTCAAATTCTGTTTACTAAATGAAAATTTACTATATTTGGTGTCTCTCAATGGTTTATTTGAAACTTTACTGACTGCCAGTTTCACAAAACCAAGGACACAGCAGGTTCAATTATACTCAGCAATTCACTCAAATTGAAATTGTTGCATTCTCAGCATTCAGTCAAAGAATGTAATACAAAGAAAGTGATGCATGCTGTACTTCCAGTTGTGAGCCCCTGATCTGAAGCTGAATGCATACTTGTAAAAGCTGAGCACAGAAGGTGCTTGATATATCATTGATTCCCCAAAAAATTCCAGGAACTCACAGATATATTTTGAAAGTAAAGACAGTCTATAATGCTCACGAGTGGAATATGTAGAGTCATAGAATTATAGAATGACACAAATAATGCCTGTGGCAGTTCTTTGAAAGAGCTACCTAATTAATCCAACACCTCTACCCTTTCCCCCTAACCCTGCAGTTTTCCCCCGTCAAAGATTTATCCAATGCTCTTTTGAATTTTGAATCATCTTCCACCACCCTTTCAGGCAGTGCAATCCAGACCATAACAATGCACTACATAAAAAAAATTCTCCTCATCTCACCTCTAGTTCTTTCACCAATTATCTTAAATCTGTGTCCTTTGGTTATCGACCCTTCTATCATTGAAAACAATTTCTCCTTATTTAATCTATCAAAATCCATGATGCTTTTGAAAACCTCTATTAAATCTCATCTTAACCTTCTCCGTTGTAAGGAGAACAACCCCAACTTCTCTAGTCATTCCACGTAACTGAAGTCTTGGTACAATTCTCATAATTCTCCTCTTAACCCTCTCTAAGTGCTAGACATCCTTCCTAAAGTAAAAACAGAATGTGCTGGAAATACTCAACAGGTCTGGCAGCATTTGTGGAGAGTTGTGGAGAGTTCTGATGAAAGGTCACAGACCTGAAACGTTAACTCTGCTTCTCTCTCCACAGATGCTGCCAGACCTGCTGAGTATTTCCAGCACTTTCTGTTTTTATTTCAGATTTCCAGCATCCGCTGGATTTTGCTTTTATCCTTCCTAAAGTGTTGTGCCTAGATTTTGGAAGCTGGTGCCCAATCAGTGATTTAAAAAGCTTTAGCATAACTTGCTTGCTTTAGTGCTTTATGTCTCCGTTTAAAGCACCAAGGATTCCATATTTTTTTTTGCAGCCTTCTAAACTTGTCCAAGCACCCTCAAAGATTTGTGCACATACACCCCCAGGACTCTGCTCCTGCACCCCTTTTAAAATTGCACCGTTTAGTTTACATTGATTCTCCTCATTCTTCCAGCCAAAGTGTTGCACTTCATACTTCTCTGCATTAAATTGTATCTGCCATGTACGTGCTCAACAATGGGAATGATTAGTTTAGACTCTGATGTGTATACAAACCCACTACTCCGGAGTTCCATATTCATCCTTTCTAATCAATTACAAATGGCATTTGATCCATTCCGTACTGAGACATCTTACTGGAGCGAAGGCTCCATTTTATATTGGGCAGGAAATCATGCCTTTACATTCTGACTGTTGAAAGGTCCTGTGGGGTCATATCTTTAACTTACAATATGTAGACATTTGATCTTGAGTCATATGAACATCTCTATTTTGGAGTATTTTACTAGCAATATCTATCCTATAAACCCATTCCTACATATTTTGGCATGAGCACTTTGAAAGCCTGTGGTACTGAACAGTCTATATTAGGAATAAACTGTTGCACAATCTAGCATGGCTGCAGAGGTCAGTTGTTACCTTGTTAGTATGGTCTGTTTCTCTGGCCCGTGTCTTACCCCACCCACCTTAAACTATCACGATCAGCTGGCAGGACTTATATGGGCATATGGCTGAGTGCCCACATCACAACTGAGGGGTTATGTCACATCATTTGTCTTCACAATGAAAACCGTAACAGCCCAGAGACAGGAAGGGTGGACAAAGTGCAGGAAAGTGACACAAAGTATGCAGACAGTTTGAAAGCAATTGCATTCATCAAATCTGTCCAAATCTGGGTAGATCATTGGAGATAGGATTGGAAACACTGTGTTAATGATTGGAGAGAAAGAACAATCAGAGAGCAAAGAGAGCGAGACATCAAACAGGAGATTTCATTTCAGTCTAAGTAAGTGAACAAAGACAGCCTTGAGTTGATAATTAGGCTCAAAAAGTATTTGGTTAAAAAATTCCTTCAGTTTGAAGAGCAGTAGTTAGAACCTAAAGAAAAGAGCAGAAATGAGCTGTGTATTGTTTATCAGACAGCTCAGGGTTTCAATTCTGAAAGAACACGTCCTTTAGTGAGAGGGCACTATTAATCTCTGTAATACTGAACTAAGCAATTTTAGCCTTCCAGGCTCAAGGTGCGTAAAGACTTAAAATATACAGCAGTGTGGAATCATTCTCAGTTACCGTAGTGAAAATTACAGCAGAGAAAAATGAAAATTGTCGATAGAAAATAACAAACACCCTCCTTACGTAAGGGTGTCATCACATGGAAATAGTGTTAATGAATGTCCTGTCATGATTATCTGTCCCACCACACCATACTGACAGCTCCACAGGGAGTTGTAGTATTGGAGAGCATGGCAAAGATTATCAAGGACACCCTTGTTCAAATTAGCTAAGCACTAGTGCAGAAAGTTATATCTTTGGCTACTTTGTGGATAACATCATTAACAGGAGCACAGGCTGACAGCCAGGAAGCTGTGTGCTATCTCCTGGTTTCTGTGAGCTTCAGGTTATGAATAAAGTAGTCCTGAAGATGGAGAATTTCAAACAGGGGCACCTTCTGCAAGCGTACATGGTGAAAACCTTGACCAAAACATCAACAGAAAATGTACATGTTGTGGCGATTACGGAGACGTGGATATCACAGGGGCAGGAATGGATGTTGGATGTTCCGGGGTTTAGATGTTTCAAAAGGAATAGGGAGGGAGGTAAAAGAGGTGGGGGAGTGGCATTG